>NC_045619.1:33954250-34308500 GCF_009829155.1 Mustela erminea
TATGCATTATCCAGAAGACTTCTTTTTGGAAAATGACCTTTCAAATGCCGGCAGAAGATTATGCTGTTTCAAAATTCACATTTTTCATTTCAGAGAACATACTTTTAAAGTTTTTATTTTAATTCCAGTTAGTTAACGTGGTGAATTTAAGGAACAAAACAAACAAGTAAAGAGGAAAACATGAGAGAAATCAAAAGAATGTACTTAAATTATAAATATTTGCTTTACTTTAAAAAGCCTTCTTCCTAATTCAGCTGCAAAAATGTAAAATATGAATATAAATTGATTTTTGTCATAGAAAGTGAAATTAGTCTGATACTTTTTCTGGTCTAATTTTTTTTTTAAAGATTTATCAATTTATTTATTTGTCAGAGAGAGAGAGAGAGAGCGAGTGAGCTAGTGGACAGGCAGGCAGAATGGCAAGTAGAAGCAGAGGGAGAAGCAGGCTCCTTGCCGAGCAAGAGCCTGGTATGGTACTCGATCCGAGGATGCTGGGATCATGACCTGAGCCAAAGGTAGCTGCTTAACCAACTAAGCCACCCAGGCGTCCCTAGTCTGATCTTTAATACAAAATTTAGATTATGAATACCATTTATATATTGCACAACTATTTGGACACATAACTGATATTTAGCCATTTTAATATTTATGTTTGATGAGTCACGATTAACTCTTTTTGTTCAGCCAAAAAAATTTTATTTTAATTTAATTTATTTTAATAACCATGAAACAGGTGAACATTAGTAAGTGTTACTGTATTGGTTGTTACCCTTTTGCTCTATTGCCAAAAAGGGAAATATAATGGAGAAATCATCCATTGATCCCTTGCAGTAAGATAGCGTACACCATACATAAGACAAAACATAAAGACTCACATGCAGGAAGTTATGGATGGAGCTATCATAAAAATTTTGAGTTCAGCAAAGAAAAAATTACTTACTAACTTAACCTTTAAAGTTTTTGTTTTTCTTCCTTTTTAAGTTCTGGTCTATCTGTTGTTTTTATGAAATAACACAATCAACCTTTCTTTAGAGGCAGTTTCTCAGGAGACAGCATGATATCAGCCTATCTATTTCCAGTAACTGCCAAGCATTGTTCTGAGCATTCCCTCCCCTCTGTGACTGATATATATAGCCATCCCTTAATATTGCTCCGTACTAATGTTGCTGTTTTGTATAATTTACAGGCTGTTCAAGGGACTGGTTTAGCTTTCATTGCCTTTACGGAAGCCATGACGCACTTCCCTGCCTCCCCCTTCTGGTCAGTGATGTTCTTCCTCATGCTGGTAAATCTAGGGCTTGGCAGCATGTTTGGAACCATTGAAGGCATCATCACGCCTGTTGTGGACACTTTCAAAGTGAGGAAAGAAATTCTTACTGGTGAGTATCTAGCTATTTGACTTCTCATTGAACTGATACGGGCCATTTTCTCTTGGTGAGAGGTCACAGATAGAAGTGGAAAGTGTTTTGTTAATCCCCAGTTATTAATATGTATTTCTATTATTTATTTATTTGTATGTTACATACAATGCAAGTGATAGACTCAATGTAGACTATATTATTTTTTGGTGATTACTTATATTACTTTTTATTAATAGTAATGTCACTATCGTGAATCTATTATGAATAGAATGAAGTCACAGAATGTTCATATCTAATTTTGTAAATGAAACAAGTAATTATTTTTAAAAGTTCAGATCCAATATTCCTTTTCCAAAAAGTGCATCATTGAAATTGATAAACCCAAGTTCAGTTCTCATATAAAATAGCTCTTGTAGCCTACTAGTAGTTAGTAGCTCTAAGTAGGAAATAAAATAAAATAATCCATATTTACAGTTACTGTAAGTCCAATCTGGAAGCAATTATTAAAGTACCAGTTTTGGGGGCTCCTGCCTGGCTCAGTTGGTTGGGTGACTGCCTTCAGCTTGGGCCATGATCCCAGGGTTCTGGGATCAAGCCCCACTTTGGGCTCCCTGCTCTGCAGGGGAGCCTACATCTTCCTCTCCCATAGCCTGCCGCTCCCCCTGCTTGTGCTCTCTCTTTCTGTCTCACTGTCAAATAAATAAAACCTTTAAAAAAAAATGAAGTTCCCATTTTGTACTGCACCACCCTTGCATTTGAAGGATATAAGAGAACTTATAAAAGAGAGAGAGATATAGGAGAGCCTTGTCTCCAAAAATAATAGTACCAGGCATAATAACAAAACCAAATGTGGTATATAAGACTTATACCATGTACTATACTGATAGATGACATAGTAGCGATTTAACATGTTACAGGAATTAAGGCACTTTGAGGGTCATCTGAATATGTGATGACACTCTCAGTGAACGGGATGGCAGTTGAATTGGAAAGGGGAAGAGTCTTGCAGAGGTCAGAGGAGAGCTTTAGTAATAGCTTTAGTTTAACATATATAAGCAGAGATAAAGGGAACTGTTAAGGAAGCCAGCCAGACCAGAGTGCAGGCATAATGTTGGTAATGATGCAAAAAAAAAAAAACCAAATTGGGAAATATTTCTATACTGTATCTATATCTTTATGATATTGAATGCTGGGCAGTAGTATATAGTTCCTCAATGCTCTGTTTTTAGCTCTGAAAGATTTAGTAATAAATTACTTCTGTGTAAATAACCTTCAAAATACGTATCTTTTTAAATTACCACTCTGCTAAGTTTGTGCATGTATGTGTAAAACAATTTCAGCAGTTTGTTGAATACTTATGTCTTAATATCCTCTACTCAGCTGGACATAAGTGAGAAACTTCCTCATCTTCTCCCCAAAAAGGCAGTCTCCACTTCTGAAGTTCCTATTGAATTCAAAGCTACCAGTATCCCACCTGATGTGCGTACTACACAACATCTTCGCTGCTTTCCTCGTCTGTGCCCCGTATCTAAACCCTCCTATAATAAGAGGGCTTGCAAAAATAAGGGAAGAGCGACAGCATAGTGGGAATAAACACACAAGGTAGTATTTGGTGAACCCCACTGGAGATCCTGTTTGGTCAGAGCAAAGGGGAATGTCCTCTCTTTTCCCATTACCTATCTTCTGGGATCACACCTATACTTAAAAAGCCATACTTGGCTGTGATGAAACGTTCCTCCATCACCCTGGCCAGATGCGCTTTCGTCTTCTCTGATAGTACAGTAGGACTTAGATACGTTACTTAACAACCTTTACTCTCAAATCTCCAGCCAATTTCTTACTATCTGTACTACCTAGAGTATGCTTTCTTCATGTTCGCCATGAACCACAGTGTAAGTAGGCGAGAGTGAATGTGACACAGGCCTATGGTTCAAGCCCTACTCTTCTATCCTGAGACTTCACGTGCAATATACTGGGACAAGCATTTAAATATTTCCACATGTGACAGACTCCAAGTAACTGTTACTTTTCCTTCTCTACCTTGTATGTTTATGTATAACATCCATTTATGTATGATGCGACTCATACTACTAGCATTGTGCTTAAGAGATGGAGGTGATAACTTCACTTAACCCATGCTTATGGAGACTGTTAGGGAACCGCCCTGTGATTGAACCCCAGGATGTCTGTTTTCTCCCCTCCCAAACAGCCAGTACCTGCTCTGCTTCTTTTACATCTCTGCTTAAAGGTGGCTGAGAAATAGAACATAGTCATTTTGTATTATTTATTTATTTATTTTTAAAAATTTACTTATTTATTTGACAGAGAGAGACACGATGAGAGAGGGAACACAAGCAGGGGGAGTGGGGGAGGACAAAGCAGGCTTCCCTCCAAACAATGAACCCGATAATGGGGCTCAATCCCAGAACCCTGGGATCATGACCTGAGCTGAAGGCCATCGCCCAACAACTAAGCCACCCAGACACCCCTCATCTTTTATTTTTGAAAGCTTCTCTACTAAAGTATGTGAGAGAACAGAGTCGGACATAAATATGGGAATATTATATGGATCCCAGAAATCTCTTTAAGCTCTTACAGTAGTAGTAGCTGGTCAAAGGTCACTCTCTTACAATGGATTCATATTAAATACGGGGCTAAATCTGGGAAACTCCCAATGTATTATATTGCATAGTATCAAGAAAGGTGTTGCCTGCTTTTAACATTGACAAGTTATAAAAATGAACACCACAATGATTGCATGTAATAACTCATAATTAAATTTAAAAGACTGGACTGAATAAAAACTTAATTTTTTCATCTATTTCTTTTGTACAGTTATTTGTTGTCTTCTGGCATTTTCTATCGGCCTGATATTTGTGCAACGCTCTGGAAATTACTTCGTTACAATGTTTGATGATTATTCTGCTACACTGCCTCTGCTAATTGTAGTTATTTTGGAGAATATTGCTGTATCCTTTGTTTATGGCATAGATAAGTAAGTATATTTGCTTTTAGGCATTCATTTTTCATCTCTATATTGGGAAGACCGATTGTCAATTCTTTTTCATTTAGAAGAGGAGGTAAATGACTGGAGAGAAAAAATCTTTGCAACAAAATCAAATCTTTTGTATGCTCTTCTTTGTTCAATCCTTTCTAATAAAGTATATTCCCCTATTAGGTGGATTAGATAGAATTGTGCAGATGGCAATATAATCTAGGATTCTGACGTTTTATTTAATTCTAGTTATCAAATAGTAACTTCCAGGATCTAGTGAGTAATAGCTATGCTCCAAGAACCTTGTTAAATTGTGTTATTATTATTGTCCATATTTCACATTTCTCAGGCTTATGAGACACCCCATGTGACTTGCTCATCCCCTGGGCAGAGGCACACCTGGGATTCATAGCTGTCTCTGCTTAACTTTAAAGCCTGCCTTCCTAATTACTTTGCTAATCTCTTTTATGGGAGGAATTTTATTTTATTATGATACATAATGCCTTATTTTATTATGCTATATAACGTCCTATGTAGCAGGTCAGTTTTGGGAAATGATCTATCCTGCTCTGAGGCATGTATGGCATTAATATGCACAAACTTCATGTTCACGTGGAGTCATTACTTGAACAACTAGATGCCTAAACCTCTAATGTTGAAAAGTATATATACTTGGAGTGAAATGAGGCGTTAGAGTCATCTCAGAAGAAAAATTTTACTGGAGGTTTTGTACAATATTTGAAAAAATTGTTGTCTTTAGTTAACATATATGGACTAAGGCAATAAGATTGACAAGCTTATTAGAGGTCTGTGTGAAGGAGGAATGTGTTGCATGGAGACCAGAGTTCTCTTAAACAACATAGAGAATATTACTGGTATTGAATGAGCTTCGTGACAAGATTGATGAATGTTTTTATTAGTGTCAAAAGCTCCAGGCAAGGAAGGGGAAGGAGACTTACTTTTAATAATCATGTACTATATGGCAATAGAAGTAATAGCTGTTTGACGTACATTAAATCTGAATCCTCATAAAAATACCCTGTGGTAACTAATATCATCCATATTATAGGTGGAAAATTGGCCTTGGTTGTACAGGAGAACAAGTGTATTAGTTATAGAGCCAGGATTGTAATATAGACCTTAATTTCAAAATTAGGTATCTCTATACTCTACCAAGATATCCCTGGCCCCTAACTTTTACTGTGTTGGAATTTGATATTGTTACTGGACTGATCTGTGGATCAATAAGGTCATAATTTAGATTTCCATTTACACAGTTTGTAATTTACAATAGCCATAGTACAAATTATCTCTTTTTTTTAGTTAATGTCCCTAAATAATAACAGTTAACAACAGCAGAAGTGATACTACTACTAATGGTAGTTATTAAACTGATATCTATTAAATTCCTATTGTATGTGAGGTAATGTACTCTGCATACATTGCCTACGAGCCTAACAATAACCTTTCATGATAGAAATCTCTTTTTTTGAAAATGCCAAAAAAGTGCTCTGCCATTTTTTAGTGTATATCTTAGTGTCTAAAAATACAAGAAAATTTATTTTCCTTGAATGTGGTCAAATCTTAAGAAAAAATTTTCTTGAAAAAAGGAAAGGAGCAGAATAGATCCCTGCAGACAACAAAAGCACACAAGCAAAATAGATGGAGAACTAACCATATTTCAAAAAATGAGTTGAAATATATTTTTCAAGAAGAAAAAGAATAGCATATATCAGTTGTTTAAAAATCAAGAAATATAAGAATTAGAGAAAAGGAAGATTTGAAAACAGGTGATAGAACTCAGGAAATGTGAATAAGAATGTGAATAATAATATTCAGAAATGATGATCAGATTAAAAACACAACAACAATAAGCACAATGGCTAGTTCCACAAGAATTAGAAGCTAGAAAGGAGGAATAATTTTTTTAATCAAAAAATACTTTTTTTAATCGAGAAGAAATACTAGGGCCATGTGGGTGGCTCTGTTGTTGGGCGTCTGCCTTAGATTCAGGTTGTGAGCCCAGAGTCCTGGGATCAAGTCCCACCTCAGGCTTCTTGCTCAGCAGGGAGTCTGCTTCTCCCACTCCCCCTTGCTCACACTCTCTCACTATCTCTCTCTCTCTGGAATAGTATGTTAAAAAAGGAGGAGAAATAACAAAGGAGCTAAGAAAAGGAATAGGAACCAGGAGTTAAAGATGACTCCATGTGTGTACAACAATGAAGTTCTCTAAAAACGGTGGCCAGAGCAATACTAAGTGCTGTAATTGAAAAACTTGCCTGAAATAAGTGACAACCTGAATGATGAAAGGGCACATGATACACTTTGAAAAATAGACAAAAGCCAACACCAGGATGTAGTCTAAGCTCTTACTTCAAGACAAAAAAAAAAAAAAAAAGACAAAAGGCCATCCAAGCAAAAACGCTAACTAACAAAACAAAATTATTCATGAGAGAACACTCTGATAGTCAACAAACTTTGTGTTAACAATATTAGGGTAGTTAGAAATATTTACAACTCTCAAGGAAAGAAACATAAGCCACAGGCTTTTCAACCAGCAACTCTCACGTTCAAGTATAGTGGCCAGAGACAGACAATTATGAACATACAAGAAATTAGGAAATACAGTTACTATGAGCTCTCTTTGAAGTCTCTGCTAGAGAACTGTCTTTACAGAACCAAATAATCTACTGGAACATTGGGGCAAGCACTGGTGGGTGGGCGGTGATTATCTCTAGACAAACAATGAAGGATATAGACCACTATGTAATGACTACGCCTTGTCAGCATTAACGTAATATACCTGAAAGGGTGAACTTTATTTCATGTAAATAACACCGTAATAACCTTACTTAAAACAGCAACATAAGCCTAACGGTTACTAGTCTAAGTACTAATCTACAGGAAGTAGGAGGATCAGATGCGCTTGTGAAGCAACACTGTGTGGATGTAAGAGCAAAATCCAGACTGTGGGATTCCTATAGTATAAAGTTTCCAGCTGACTGAGCAAAAAAATGGGAAGAAACAAAAAAGACATGTGAGAGGAACGTAGAGATGAACGAGGAGTTTGAGAAATACATCAGTCAGCAGCAGTGTGTGGACCTTCTTTCAGTTCAAACAGACGATGACAAGGAGTGAAAGTTCACATTATGTAAGCACTGATTGGATACTGGGTGACTTGAAGTAATTATTGCTAAGTAAAAAAAAAAAAAGACACAAGGAATTTTTTAAAAAGATTGTATTTATTTATTTGACAGAGAGAGACACAGCAAGAGGGGCAACACAAGCAAGGGGAGTGGGAGACGGAGAAGCAGGCTTCCCACCAAGCAGGGAGCCCGACGCAGGGCTTGATCCTGGGACCCTGGGATCATGATCAAACGCCCAATGACAGCCACCCAGGCTCCCCGACATAAGGAATTTTTAATGTATTGTGAATATTGTGTTTATAGAGTAGAAAGTCATCAGTGGGAGGCTTTTCAGAAATTGGTTTAAAGATTTTATTTTTTGTGTGAGAGAGAGCATAGGTGCAGAGAGGTGGGAAAGGGGCAGAGGGAGAAGCAAGACCCCCTGCTGATCAGGGAGCCCAATGCAGGACTCAATCCTGGGACTCTGGGATCATGACCTGAGCTGAAAGCAGGAGCTTAAACCACTGAGCCACCCAAGACACCCTTCAGCAGTTGGTTTAAGAGGGCTTTCACCAAACAAAATTCACAGTACTTAACTGTTTACATTTTACTTATTAAGTGTTCTTAATTTTTAAGTCATCTCCCAATATGATTTTTTGATTCTGTATACAATGTCATAGGGTATCTTAGCTAAACCCTTGTCAAACTGTTGATATAATGCACATTTTTAAGGTATAGAAAAATTGACTCGAGGCATAATGAAGTACTTTCTTTTTATTTAGATTTGTGGAAGACCTGAAAGATATGCTGGGCTTTGCTCCCAATAGATATTACTACTATATGTGGAAATATATTTCTCCTCTAATGCTATTATCACTGCTAATAGCCAGCGTTGTGAATATGGGATTAAGTCCTCCTGGCTATAATGCATGGATTGAAGATAAGGTAAAATAGAAAATAAGGAAGTTAGATGAAAAAATATATGTAAAATATTATTTTAGGGGTTTTTGTCTTTTGCTTTCTTCACACTTTATTTTGCTGCTTAATGAATGGTGTTGTTTTTAATGCAAGGATTTTGAGATTTATATTTTGTTTGGCCCCAGACATGCATGATTTGTTACAGATTGAAGATTTTTTTTAATACGTGAGAAACATGGACTTGGTTCTCACCAAAGTAGCTGTGTTTATGTCACCATAGATGAACCAATAATTATGGGGCCTTTGACCCTAGAAAATATATTGCACAAAACACCAGGAATATTTTTCCTATATAAATTTATGAAATCAGTCAAGCAGAGAGAGTCAATTATCATATGGTTTCACTTATTTGTGGAGCATAACAAATATCATGGAGGACAAGGGGTGTTAGAGAGGAGAAGGGAGTTGGGGTAAATTGGAAGGGTGAATCATGAGAGACTACGGACTCTGAAAAACAATCTGAGGGGTTTGAAGTGGTGGGGGGGGGGTGGGAGGTTGGGGAAGCCAGGTGGTGGGTATTATAGAGGGCACGGATTGCATGGAGCACTGGGTGTGGTGAAAAAATAATGAATACTGTTATGCTGAAAATAAATAAATTAATAAAAAAAAAGCCATGTCATATCAAAAAAAAAAAAACTTATGAAATCATATCCTAGATACTATGTAACAAGAACATGTGCATTAGCCATGAAGGCATAACTGAAATAAATATTAAAGGAAATATATTAGCAATGACATTTTCAATTTGTTTTCAAGATGCAAAAATTAAATTATGCTACCTCATAATAAAGATACATATTGTTATAAAATCAGAATGCTTATATTTTTAAAAAATTGCTTATTTTTATTAACATACCGTGTATTATTTGTTCCGGGGTATAGCTCTATGATTCACCAGTCTCACACAATTCACAGCATTCACCATTGCACATACCCTCCCCAATGTCCATCACCCAGCCACCCCGTTCCTCCAGAATGCTTATTTTTCAGAGATATCTCTGACCTTTAACTGTTCTATGGTCAATAACTCTATATAACAACTAAATTCACGACTGGGGCATTAACAAGCCTGTTAACCCTTACTATAGCCCGTGGGACGAGGTGTGCTTCGAGAGTTAGATTTTCAGATTTTAGAAAGACAGTGCGGCCCATGTAATTTAATGACTGAGAGCAGTGCTCATTTATTTTTCTCAGCGTTCTGCAGGTGAACTGGGTCATTCTTCTCTAGGCTTTACCTAAGCTAACTCCTACAGTTGACTGAACTTAGAGGGCCAGTCACTCTCTATGTAATCTTTCATTCTTGGCTTCTTCCTAGCATAATGGACTCAGGGCAACATCCCACAGAATAGAGGCAGAACTCACAAGGCCTGTAAAGCCTCACCTTTAAAGTTGATCTGCAGCGTTCTGTTGGTCAGAGCATATCACAAGACTCTTTGCTTATAGACCTGAGACAAATATAATTTTTTTTTCATGTACTTACAAGAGCAAGATCGTCAATAATGATTTTTTTTTTTTTTTTTTTTTGCTTTCACAGGCATCTGAAGAATTTCTGAGCTATCCAACATGGGGACTAGTTGTCTGTATCTTGCTGATGGTCCTGGCAATTCTCCCTGTCCCAGCCGTCTTTGTCATTCGTCACTGCAACCTAATAGACAATAGTTCTGGTAATTTAGCATCTGTGACCTATAAGAGAGGAAGGGTCCTGAAAGAGCCTGTAAACTTAGAGGGAGATGATGCAAGCCTCATTCATGGGAAGATACCCAGCGAGATGTCATCTCCAAATTTTGGTAAAAATATTTACCGAAAACAGAGTGGATCACCTACTCTGGATACTGCTCCCAATGGACGCTATGGAATAGGGTACTTGATGGCAGATATGCCGGATATGCCAGAATCTGACTTGTAGCTGGGAGGAAAATATCAGTGGGCTCTATTTGGTTCATTTTTATCAATGAACATTGGCTCTACTAAGAGAAGCATTAGGCTTCACTTACCAGAGGGCGATCTCAGGTGTTCCTTGGCTGTGATCTTTAATCCTAAGTACATGTACATTCAACTAGAGCATTCCTTCGGATTCTTCGGTTTACATTTGCGCAGAAAGAGAGTTGCAGACAGAGCTTATAGTGACTGAGGTCCAGACTTGTCAGAATTTTTAAAAATACTTCTGGTGTTTTTTCAAGCATTTCTATCTCAAAAGAAAAAAAAAACAGGCGTTACCTCAGTTTCTAATAATTTCTGTTTTAATAATATTGGCAATTCAAAAATGGCATAATTTAAAATTTACGTTTGCCTTGAGGGTAACTCCCAGTATTACAATGAACCGTTCTGTAAGTTGGTGCCTCTAAGCACACTTCCGTGAATATATTGTGTAGATAGGCTGTACTTATTTTGGTAGCATTGAGACCTTCTTAGGCAATTAACTGAAGAAAACTGCAAAATATTTTCTTATGTAATAGCTGTATAGAGCAATAGTATCAAAGAATAAGAAGGCACTAATGCTGGATGACAGTTTAGATTCGAAGGTGACTGGGGATCATGTGTGCGATGGTTGTATATTTTGTGTAAAATATATGTGTGAAAATGATCTAAGAATGAGTCACTCAGCACTCTCAAGAATTATGCAGATTCTGCATTTTCCTATGCCATGTGCCTAAAAACCTACTTGATATTTATTGTGGTTTCAAGATTACTCATAGTATATTTATATATACTTGCAATGTATATAGATGTATATTAGTACTCTAAGTACTGATTTGAAAACTTGAAGCAAGATGGCATTTTATTTCATATCTTTCTGTTTTGCTTCTGTTTTATGCAAATATAAATCCTTTTTTAAGTGATTGTTAAGATTGTATGGCATTACATTTTAAGCTACAAATAAATGAAGTTAAAAATGATGTTTGTTTTCCACACTGATTTTTCTTGTATCACCGGAGTTGGATTATCTTGCATTTCAGCCAGCACTTAGGCATTGTGTAATAATTAATCATTGCATTCCAAGAGGGATTAATAGGTTGATTAATAGAGTTACCACCACTTCAGAGACAAAAGGGAAGTAAAGTACTATGATTGAATGGTGTTCTCACGTAGTCTCATAGTTCTTGAAAAAGTAGTCTCCTAGGAGACCGTGTGTACAGTTGACTGCTTGTGGAGTCAGTAAGTGTAAGAAATTATGATGATTTCTTTTTTATGAAACTGTTGGCATCCATGAAAGTGGATGAAGCAGAACTCCAACTGACTCCCATCTCAGTAAAGGACTTTGATTTATAACTGTCCTACTGCTATATGCGTCACATTTAAAAAATCACAATGAATACAACAGCAAAATAGGGAAGGTAGTACACACACCATATCCATTAATGTATTTTTGGCCAAATATGTTTGGTCTGCTAGAGACATATGTTATCAGACTACATCACAGCATTTAAAATATAATTCCACTGGTGACTAAAACTTTTGGTTTTGTATCATTTAAGATTAAAAAATATTCATTGATAGGCAATGTGTGTACATTTCACAAATCTCAGAAATTATAACGATTTGGTGTAGAGTGAATTTCCCTCCCAACATTTCTCCTAGCCACCCAATTCCATCCTTAAAGGCAACCACCATTACCAATATCTTATGTATCCTTTTGGCAATGTTCTGTGTATACGCATCACACAAATAACGGCATTCTGTGTTCTGTCTTCTGGATCTAACTTATCTCTGTATCCTGGACATTGTTTCATGTGCAGGCACATAGGTCTGCCTCATTATTTCGGAAGTTGAAAGAATATTATTTTTGTGTTGAAGCACTATTTTTTATAAGTTCCCCCAATATTAAAAAGTCTGTAGCAAATACTTACTTTACCTGCTGGCCTTTAGCTAATCATGTCTAAAGGCTGTCAAATAGCACTATCTCTCTTGGCTCCTTCTCACCATGGGCTCTTAATCTACAGATTGGATACCTGCCTTCCACTGGTAAACGGACCTCCTTCCTTCTGTTGACACAGTAATGTGAAGCATGCAGGAATCCTGTGTGATGGAAGAGAAGCCAAATTGTTTCTAATGCCCTTACATGGCCAATGAGATGAGACAGTGGAAAGAATATGGTCCTCTCTCCTTTCTGCTTACTTAGTTCTTCAGCTCTTCATTCATTTACTCGTTTGCTCCCTTTTCTTTGAGTATCTCTCCACCAAGAATTTACCCTATCCTTAGTACTAAGCCAAGGCACTATTGTAATTAGTGTGAACCATTCATTTTTACCTTATTGTTCTCCTCTTTGTTAGGGAGACCCCTCTTCCCTTTCCCAGGCAGTGTAGTATTAAACCAGTAAACAGTAGTGCACATGAGCTATCCCTGTTTTTGTGTTACTTTCCACTACTTTTGTAAACTCTGGCCTAAATTGTACCTGGATGTAATGTAGTCAAATGTTGTCTACCTTCAAATGGAAAGGCGGCTGGGGAGTGTGACAATAGGGCTAACAGAGTGTTCACAGTGGGTAAAAAAGTAAGGGGAGAAGAAGTACTCACTGTTAGGTATTCGAATCACAAGGTGGGAGTCTAGTAGTTTCGGGCAACTTAGTTTCGGGCAAGTCTTAGGATATGATTTCATGAAAGCATTTTTTCATTTCCATGTGTTTATGTGTATATGCATTTTTTAAAGGAAAGAGTTACTTTCATTATGCATCTTCAGATGGACAAGTGATCCAGAACGTTTTAGATTAAAATGCAGTGTTTCTTAACTGTAATTATGCTTTAGAGTTTCTTGTGACCTTTTTAGAGACGTATTTCCAACCTAGTAAATGTGAATTCTTTGGGGATTGGATGCAGGACGTGACTTTTTTTTTTTTTTTTAACTTATTCTAATGTGCATTATTGGTTAGGA
This sequence comes from Mustela erminea, assembly GCF_009829155.1. Classification (NCBI taxonomy): domain Eukaryota; kingdom Metazoa; phylum Chordata; class Mammalia; order Carnivora; family Mustelidae; genus Mustela; species Mustela erminea. The sequence goes on from NC_045619.1 coordinate 33,967,579, forward strand.
ACCGTGGGTATGAAGGAGATGAAAAGAAGGACAAGTAAATATGAACTCTAATTGTCTTCAATCAAGCAGAATGAAAATGAAGATGCTGCAGTTGTGATAACCGGGGAGAAAAATAATTTGGGTGGATAGAAGTTGGACATCATAATTTAAAAAATGCTTTGAAGAGTGAAATGTCTTTCTCCTTTTGAGACTATTCAGGTCACTGTTTCCTGAACACTCCCCCCAAAAGACCCATATCTGTGTCGATTAAATATGAATAAAATAATACCAATTATATGGGTTTTCCCATAAATTTTAGTTGCAAATTTTTTAAGCTGTAAAATTTTGACCAAAAAAACCCCCATAAAACTCTAGAAAACTACTGGAAATATTTATGATAACACTTTCCATAAGCTAGTCATTACCAAGTATAACATATTACTTTCATAACTAGCACTGAAGCAAATTATTTCATATGTTGTTTTTCATCAAATGACTGACTTCAAAATTGGCTGATTGTCTGCTTATTCAGACATATGTTCCCACCTAAAACATTGCCTGTGGAATGCCTATCATGTGGAGGTAATAAGACTGGGATGTTATCTTGTCCTAAAGTCAATGACCTCTCGGTTCTGCTCTTGCTTTAACACCCCTTTCATTCCCAGAGCCATCTTCAGATACACACCCAGACCACCACCACAACCACCAATAGCAACAAAAATAAAAACACCATGAACAGCAAAAACCATGCCCTGTAGGACCCATGCAATGAGAACTGTGGTGCCATGTAAGTACAAGGAACCAGGCCCTGGAGATTAGTGGTGGTAGCCCAGCTGCTCTCTCTCCCCGCCCCTACCCCGCCCCGTGGCCTTTTCAGAATATATTCTTACATCACATAGTAAGGAAGATAAAGATTTTAGAAGAGAGTGGCATTTATGTTTCTGAGAATACAATTTTCTTTAGAAAAAGCCTTTCAAAGAGTTGCAAAAATATGTCATTTTACTGTTCTTTAAGGGGACGCTTATGAAGAACAAAAAGGCAAAACACAATACTCTAGTGTACACCAATTTGTAAAGATTGAGTAAAGCATTTTCAAGCATGGCGGCCATGTGTTCACCTGATCTGCTCATTACTGGCTTCCACCCACTTCACGGACCAGGTCAACAGAATTCATGCGGGCAGATGCCTGGTCTAGATTCATTTTCCCTAGAGCGATGGTATCTCTCTCTTGTCAGGATTATGTCATCTTCCCCCCCTTCATTTTAAAACTCTGCTTTAATTTGAATAAATATTAAGAGGATCAATCTGAGATCACTTAGGGTCAGTTAAGTCAATGTCTGACAGAACTGAACAAAGCAGATGCCCTCTCTGAGCAAAAGAGGGAACCTGGATGGCCCAGTCTCTCGGCTTAACTAATCAAATCAAAGTTTATTCATTATATAGTTTAAAAATACAGTGTTAGGTAGAATCAGCCATTCAGTTCAGCCTTTTATAATCCTATGAGATTGAATCGCCTCAATCCTTTTTTCCGGGTTACTGTCTGAAGTAGCGCTGTATCAATGAGGACATCCAAACAGCTAACCAACCAGCCATTCCAGAAAAGACGGTCTACTCCCCATTACTTTAGCCACGTGAGGTCACTGATAAACGGAATCTGAGACTTAGGTTTAATAGAATAAATCTAATTATTTACATAATGCACACTTTATCATGATATGGAATGTATTATCTATTTTATTTTCACTTTTTAGCTTGTAACTCACATCCATTAAAAATAGCACTTTCTCATCCAAAACTCTTCCACTTTTCATTGTTTCCCACCTCTTCATAAAATATTTATATTCAAACAAACCCCAACCAAAACAAGTAGATGAAGCTGCCTTCCTCTTGAGTTTTACAGATGAATTATAATAGCAAAACAGCACACACTTTTTGCCATCACTCTGTGGTTAATTTATCTTCTGTATGGTTTTAGAAAATATAGTAGTCCACATCCTAAACTTGAATTTTTTGAAGTTTTTTAAGTTTTTGCATTTCTAACTTTTCCAGATAAGACTTTTAAGACTGTTTCTCTATTTTTAGGCAGAGTAAGCAAAACACCTCCAGAATGGGAGTGTAGAAGCATCACTTTTTTTTTTTTTATTCTTATCACAGAAGTAAACTTTGTAATGCATATAGTGCTGACAAGCTCTAGTTGAGAGATTTTGCCACTATTTAGATGAAAAAGTACTTGGAATTTCACAAGTAGTTTGTCTCAAGGGAACTCAATAGCTGTAAATGATTAAGACACAAATATTTCATTATTATAATTACGTAATTTCAGGGACTTGACGTCAAGGGCACAAAGGAAGTTCTTGTAATGGGGAGGAAATATTTTTTGGCATTAAACGGTCCTATTTCTGAATAAAAATAATGCTGATCGTTATCTGACAATAGTCTGAAAATTCTGAATCTGTCTTTATATCACTGTTCCGGTCATCAGAGCGAACAGTAATTTATCTGTGAATGAGTCTTTGTCTTTTAATAGAAAAAAAAGTATTTCCTATGTGATATCATTAAAGAAAGACGAGTCAGTCAGCTCTGATCTTTTCAGAGAAAAGAGGGAAATGTTTCTGGCAGAAGAGCTTCCTGGTGTGCACTAGATGGATGAACAGACTGTGGGACTTTGCTTCCCTTTCCCATGCTGTGATGCCCTTCGCTGATCAGCCAGGCATGGCAGCCTTGTCCGCTCTTATTGATTAACTCTCAAGGCTGACTTGGAGCCTTGTGCTGTCCAGGTTTCAGATCTGTCCAGCTGGTTTCACACAAAGGAAAACTAGGAGCTGTCACATTAGAGTGTAGCCCTAACAGTAGCCTCGTCTTAAAAACCACATGGGAACTAATTGAGAGCAGGGTTAGTGCTTAGCAGAAACTATGGAATTCTGGAAAAGCAGCTCCCACCCATTACTCATGTTTTATGAAGCACAATATATTTTAGGTAATACGGATTTGAAAGTTTAGAGACTTAGCTACTGAAAATTATAGTTCAGGCTTTTGGAACAGTGAAGTGTGAACATTCCAGGTAAGAGCTCTAATATAGAGAGACCTGGGCAGCTAGGTAGAGAGAACTTACCTATTGCATCCTAATCTCTATGAACACCATTTAAGCTGGGTATTTACAGATATTTATGAATGGACTTATGAAGGGGTTACATCCTGATAAACCCATTGTAAGTTGAAAATATCATGACAAAAATGCATTGAATACATCTAACCTACTGAACATCATAGGTAAGCCTAGCCTAACTTCAACTTACAGTTACCCACAGTTGGGCAAAATCTTCTAACACAGTCTATTTTACAAGAAGCTATTGAATATCTGATGTAGTTTATTGAATACTGTACTGACAGTGAAAAACAACACCGTTGTAGGGGTCATGTGTCAGCTGTTTACCCTTGGGATCACGTGGCTGACCCGGAGCTGTGGCTGACAGTGACATCCTAGCATCACAAGAGACAGTATCACACTATGTATCACTAGCTTGGAGAAAGCTCAGAAGTAGAGGTGTGGTTTCTACTGACTGCATATGGCTTTTGCAACATCATAAAGTCGAACCATCATAAGCTGAAGCCTCATAAGTCAAACCATCCTAATTCTGGGATGATCCGTATAGTTTTAACTGAGGTTTAAAGCCGACCACGTCTTCCCAGGGTCTTTCCTCTTTCTTTGTCCATTTTGAGGCCGTAGTGAACTCCTGCACTTTTCTGTCCTCTTTTCCTTAACTCTTATCATCAGTCAGTGAATAAATAATTAGAAAAGTTTTAGGTTTTAGCTCCACTCCCAGGGGCAGCTGCTAGAAAATACAGCCTTCTTTCTTTCTTTCCTTCCTTCCCTCCCTTCCTCGTTTTCTTTCTTTCTTTCTTTCTTTCTTTCTTTCTTTCTTTCTTTCTTTCCTCCCTCCCTCCCTCCCTCCCTCCCTCCCTCCCTCCCTCCCTCCCTCCCTCCTTCCTTCCTTCCTTCCTTTCTTTCTTTCTTTCTTTCTTTCTTTCTTTCTTTCTTTCTTTCTTTCTTTCTTTCTTTCTTTCTTTCTTTCTTCCAGTAGGTGCCATGCCCAGAATGAAGCACAACACAGGGCTGAACTCATGACTTTGAGATCAAGACCTGAACGGAGACCAAGGGTGTGGCACTTAGCCATCTGAGCCACTCAGGTGCTCCCTCTGGCGAGTACAGTCTTAAATCAGTTCCGCTTTTAATCTATGGAGCTCCTAGTGCCTAGGGAGGGAGTAGATAGAGCTTCTACTCAACCCCATCCCCCTCTTCTATTCAACTAAAGCAGCTCCACTTTTTTTTCTGTTTTTAGGTTGGGTAACATTTTATTAAAAAATATGAATTCCGAGTTTACAAGAGGCTATATGCAAATTCTCTCTCTCTATATATAATATAGATAATAGATATTTATATAGCTAGGTATTTATCTAGATTAGATAGATAGATGGATATACACACACACACATACACACACACACAATAAAAACACTTTGGTCCTGGAGTCAGATTAATTTTTTTCTTACTATAAGCTCTACCACTTATTGTTACATAGCTCTGAACGACTTATCAAGCTGTTCTTGAACCTCAGTTCCCTTATCTGTAAAGTGGGATTGGTAACAATATCCACCACGTATGGCTATTATGAAAATGAAAAAAGATAATGAGATGCAATGTTCAGCACCGCTGCTGGCCCAGATGCAGCGAGCCTTAGAACTCAGGCATTCTTCAAAGGCTGAAGATGATCCTTATAAACTTGAAGCTTTTGAGAATCCCTAAGAATTGAGCCATATATTACATTTTCCCCTATTTTTCTTATGTGTAATACTAGACTTGAGATGCCAAAACAAATTACTCCTCTTTATTTAGAGATGGCCAAGGCATTACATACTTCTCTTCCATTCCAAATACATTTTCCAAGCCTATGCTGTGTGTAAATTACCGCCAAATTATAGGTACAGAATAAGTTATAAGATCCAACCAATGAATGAAGGGCTGGGTATGGGAGATGTGGCCTCCAAGTCAAATAGATGTCAGAGACCCAAGGAAGAAACAGGAGCTAAGACTCAAAGGAGACAATGAGGTCTGAGGGATCAAACTTTGTGAACGGGGATACCAAATCTCCTTCGTATGGAAGAAACAATGGCATCTTTGCAATGGCTTAAAACCAGATCAATGCCAACCCTCTCTGCCTTCTCTTAGCATAAGCATAGCCAGATGACAGATATATCCATGGAAAGCAAGGTAGATGGTGACAAACTCAGAAACTTCAAATTAAGCAAATTTTATAACCTAGAGAGTAGGAGGAAATGCTAGGGATTGACTACTTGTCTAAATTCATTCCAAATGATTGTTTACAAAAAAAAAAAACAAAACTAAGATTCACACGTGTTAAGGGAATAACGTGTCTGGGCGCCAGATTCCGCACCCAGGCTGCCAGTGTGCAACCTCACCCATCCACAATATCTCATCTGTGTCCTTCCAAACTCTTGAGAATCGTATGACCAGGGAATACTTCTTCGTACACTATTATTATCTTCGCAGGCAAATGAGAAGACACAAGACTTCTGAAACATGACTGCTTGAATGAGAAGACACAAGACTTACGAAACATGACTGCTTGGATCATTGCATTTACCTAAATAGAGAACCGTGTAGAAAATTCAGAGAGGGGGAAATACTATGTAAAAATGTCTTGCAAGATACAATGAGGGTTCTTTCTCCTAAGACAACTGCCTATCCCTTGGTGAATTCTGTAGGGCTCTGTGTGCTCCTGGAATGAAGTCAGTATACAGCTAGGAAGGAGAGTATGTTCATTTTCCAGGGCTGCCAAAACAAAGTACCACAGACTGGGTGGCTTAAAACAACAGAATTGTATTCTCTCATAGTTCTGGAAGCTCCAAGTCTGACGGTTCTAGAGGAGAGTCCGTCCCATGCTTTTCCTGGCGGGGTTGGGCAATGCTTGGTGTTCCTGGACAAAGATGCGTCACTGAGATCTCTGCCTTCTTCTCCATCATAGGACATTCTGTCTTCATGTGTCTGTGTATCTTCTCTTCTTGTAAAGACACCAGTCCTATTGGATTCAGGCCCACCCTGATTCAGTAACACCTCATCTTAACTTGATTTGATCTTTGAAAACCCCATTTCCAAATAAGGTCTCATTTATGGGTACCACGGGTTAGTACGTCAACATACCTTTTTGGGAGACACAGGTCAAGCCACAACATTTAGGTTCAGCCTTCCAGGTGAAATGTACGTCTAACACGGCTGTGAGTAATACTAAAATATAGGTTTCACCATATTCCTTCATATTTTGGGGAAAAATGCAGATAACTAGAACATTTAATGTGTGATTCTGGTCTTATGACTCTCTTAAAAGTCCTTCTAAGGCTCTGTACTTAAGATACTTGGGATAAATTACAAACTGCTTAAGATGGTAGACCTGATTTTCCATAATAAGTTTCTGCCTTACCCCGGCTCATCTCTTCTCTAGCACATTCTACCCTGCGGTCATGTACAATCACTATAGCTGTGTTTCTTTGAGGTTCTAAATCCCTTTGAACCCATTTCTTTGCACATATTGTTCTGTGTATCCAGATTGCTCTCTACTCCTCCCCATTCTCCCTTTGTCTTTGGCTAGCGTCAACATATCTTTCAGTTCCCAGTGTAAAAAGCATTTTCCTTTGTGGATTTGTTTGCCCAGTTTGCATGCTCTCCTTACCCTTGGAACAGCGCTCCTGATATTATATTCAAATTCTCTGTTTCCCACATTAGCTAACAAATTCCCAGAGGTTAGACGTTTGTTTTATTTAGAATTATATTTCCTGGAGCTACACAGTGCTTGGCACAGAAACGACATGCACGTTATTTTTTTCCCCTTTTTAAAGGAAAGAGGAATAGGAGAGGAGGAGAAATTGAAAGAGGAAGAAGGATTAGAGGAGAATAAACACGTATCTGAATGTCCACACGCTTATTAAACAGGATCACCTCACTGACCCACTCAATTTGTTCAAGCTCATTAAAATGATCTAAACAGAGATGAGCTGACGATTTCTGGGTGATTTCAGGGATCATTGATAAATGTATCAGATCTTCATATAAATTGTCTTGATCACAGAGAACCAGTAGAGTTTTGACATTCAACACAGGGAAGCCAGTTGCCAGGGTTTAGATGCCAGCCCTGGTACTTAGTCCCCCAAGTGACCTTGAATAATTCACATCTCCTTGCATCCTTTTTTTTTACCTGTAAATTACGGATGATAATAGCACTAACTCACAAGGTTGATGTGAGAAGGCAGTGAGTTAATACATTTAGAATGCTTTGTACCTAGAACAATACATATCAAACAGTACGTGTTATATAGTGATAATTATTATTTTCAACAAAAACTGTGCCAGTTTTTCCATCTGGATTAACTAGCCATCTTGACCAGCTAGGATTTAAACATTAAAATGAGTATTTTCAGCCACCCTCAAAATTAGATGGTCAAGTATTATATTTCAGTTTTCCATTAAATATACTAGCCTAATTCTGATACAAACTCAAAAGGATACTATGTGAGAAGGAAATTTGTAGAAATTCTGTATTGATTAGGGGAAAAGAAAATCATACAAATAAAGTTTTTGAAATGTGCTGTGGTCAGAAAACTAACAAAACACGACATGAGTAGAATGGAATATAATGAATTGAATCATATTTTTAAAATATTTTTTATTTCTACTTCAAGAGAGGTGTAAAATCACTGACTGTCATTCAAGGATATTCCATAAGAGGGCAGTAGTACATTTCTGTATCAATAGATTTCAAAATATTTTCATTCACATTATGTCCCAGTAAATTGACAGTAATAATTGGTGCTTTGGAAGGTGTATGTTTATGTAAAAATCTTGTTTTTTATGGCTTGAAGCTTTATGTTTTACACCTCTATTGCCTTGTAAACTTAAAGAAAAAAAAATTTTATTTCTATGTAGAAATAAAACCTTTTTTAAAAATACGAAAAGACGAACATAATTGATTCTTAAAAACAAAATACAAATAAACAATCATTAAAAAATCTTGTTTCCCTCAATGAAAGCAAACTATCAAGAAAACTGACATAATGTATTGATATTCCAGTAACAATTCTGGATATTAATAAAATATTTTGAAAACACTTTTTTTTAAATCAAAATATAAGTAGTTAAAATATACTATACTAGACAATTTCCATCCTTGTTTGGATATTTACTCGTGCGTGTGTGTGTGTGTGTGTGTGTGTGTGTGTGTGTTAGTGTGTAGAGTGCCATGAAACATCTTTGAAAATAAATAGTACCTCTTTGTAATAGATAGTCTAGAAAATAAACCTATTCTCATTATTTTGTATAATGTGTTGATAGGTATGTAATGTTGATATACATTTATAATGTTTCTTTAAAAATGTATAGATACTTTAATGGTGGCTGTGTAAGGTATGATTTGGGGGACACAAATGTTTATGTTCTTGAAGAACATAAATCTGGAGTGTTAATGCTAGTATTAAGATAAAGTGAAGTTAATATCAATAACAATCTTACCCAAAATATATTTCAGCAACAATAAACAGCGTTTTTTGATGAAGTGCTTGCTACATGCCAAGTAGAGCTCACAGCAGAATTTTACAGTTCTGGTCTCATTTATTCTTCATGATATCTGTTTGTGTTAGCTATCCTAATACTATGATCACCTTTTTATATTTAAGGATTAAAACTGGTTGCCCAAGTTCACAATGCTAGTAAGTGGCAGATCAGGTCTCAAGAACCTGAGACTTTAACCAGTTGGCTGGAAGAAAGCATGAAAAAGTGGACACACTTAAAAAAAAAAATAAGAGTTTACAAAAACTAGATAGGCCATCTTTCTGTATTTTTACTTGTGACCAGTGTGCCCCTGTGTGGAGGGAGACAAACCATAAGTGACTCTTAATCTTACAAAACAAACTGAGGGTTGCTGGGGGGAGGGGGTTTGGGAGAAGGGGGTGGGATTATGGACATTGGGGAGGGTATGTGCTTTGGTGAGTGCTGTGAAGTGTGTAAACCTGGTGATTCACAGACCTGTACCCCTGGGGATAAAAATATATGTTTATAAAAAATAAAAATAAATAAAAATAAAAAAAATTGTAGAGAAGTAGGTGTAGAAATACATGCTTACATATATGTGTGCGTGTGTATGTATATACACATATGTATTTCCCAATTCTCTCCACTGACCAGCCAATGAATACAGATGTCCCATTTGAAAGGACCACAACTAGCACACAGACCTTGGTTTATAAATACTACTTATACTATGTGTGTGTGTGTATGTGTGTATTATTTATACTATTTATATTTAAATACTATTCTCCATGAAAATGATGGAAGGGATCTTGAAGAAGTGGCTGACTCCAGGATTGTGTAGGGAAGAAGCAAGATGAGCTCAGGTCAACTCCTCGGGCTAGGAACGAGGAAGTGCTCTAAGAATGACATAGATGAGTCGAAAAGATACAGCAACCCCTCTGAAGAGGCTTCCAGTGACCAGATAGAGGAGAATTTGAGTATCAAAACAAATAACAATTGTAACAATTATCAACATTTTGAGTAAAACAGAAGTTCAAATTCTATCTATACAAAAATAATTATGTATTAAATTACAGAAACAGCAAGTTCTTTAAGTAGAACAATAACTAATATATGTAAAAGCAACGTTGGAATTGGACCATCAGCATTTGACAACCATCATACAAATAATTCATATAAGAATCATAAATAGATGCAAACATTAATGAGAGACATAATGTTTATAGAATCTCAAGGTATTTTTCTATAAAATAGTTCAAAGTTATTAACAAATACATTAAGTAATGAACTCTGTAGTGGAGAAATCTGGCACTATCTTAACCAAATGGTAAAAGTTAGCATCATCAGGAATACAATTAACCATGGTGTACTTCCTAATACAATGTATTAAGGAGAACACAAATCAATATAAAATATCCTACATAGTAACTGGCCTGTATTCATTAAACCTGTCAAAGACATGAAATATAAGGAGAGCCTGAGGAACTGTTCCAGATTTGAAAAGTCTGATGAGACATGTCCAATAAGTATATCATAAATTCTGGATGGGATCTTAGTCCTTTAAAGCATATTATTAGGACAATCATTGAAATTCAAGTGGGGTTTGTGAATTAGATGGTAATATTTAAGCAGTTTTAATCAATGGTAATTTCCTGATTGTGATGATTTTACTGTGCTTATGAAAGCAAGTGTCCTAATGTGAGAAAAGATATATGGGAGCTCTTAATACTATCTGGCAACTTTTATATAAATTTGAAATACTTCAAAAGAGGGGCACCTGGGTGGCTCAGTGGGTTAAGCCTCTGCCTTCAGCTCAGGTCATGGTCCCAGGGTCCTGGGATCAAGCCCCACATTGGGAATCTCTGCTCAGCAGGGAGCCTGCTTCCTCCTCTCTCTCTGTCTGCCTCTCTGCCTACTTGTGATCTCTCTCTCTCTGTCAAATAAATAAAATAAAATAAAATAAATTAAAATAAAATAAAAAGGAATACTTCAAAAAAAAAAGGAAAACAACAACAACAAAAAGCAGTAGGAAAGTAGTTTACCAGGGAGACAGAACAGCAAATGCAAGCGGCTAGAGCAGAGAAGGGAGGAAGAGCCAGGAGGGCAGGATTGCTGAGCACCGTGAGGGAAAGCATATAGTATGAACCAGATAAGGCTTGGGAATTAGGCAGAAGCTCTATCTTGCAAGAAGACTATGCTGGACAGAGGTATTTGGGTTTTATCATGAAAGGAAGAAGCCCCGAAAGTTGTATGATAGGTAAATTGTCACGATCTGATTTATGTTTTAAAACCATACTCTGTGCTGAGTGTGGATTGAGTTGTTGATGGTGGGGTGGGGAGAAGTATAGAAACAGGAGTAAGGCAGGTGTGGGGGAGATGATGATTGCTTACCCAGTGTGACTGTAAGGTAGATGAAAAGGAGTAGATTTTACATATATTTTGGAGTTAGAAACTACAGCTACTGAGTGGAGGGATTAAGAATGACCCTGAGGCTCTCTGTGAAATATGGAACATGTAAATTACTCTTTGTTATGTCCCAAAGTATATGCATAGCATACAGTCTTGCATATATGAAATATTCCAGTGTTTTTTTATATCTGCTTACTGATAATTTTATATCATTTGAAAATAATTGTAAGGGTAGATGTAATTATAGAATAATGTCTCTATAGTGAATGTTTTATGAAGAAATTATGCAGGCTTTTTACCCTGAAAATTTTTAAAGTGCTAATGTAAGCTATCGATATGATTGCCTCTATTATTCTATGACATTTTGTATCATTTAATAATCATTCCATAATGGTTCGGAATGCCCACTCTTTAGTTGCTATTTTTTGGTTCCTAGAATTACAATATGGTAGCATTAAAAGTAATTTTGAAAGTAACTAATAAAACAATACTGTATTTCAGTATTTTCTGACCAATGTTCATCTGATCCTTCTCTAAGGATCCTGGTACTAGGAGATCTGCATGAATTTCAAAGACTAATCAGCAAATATTGCTCTCTGCTGCCTTCTTTTTTGCCTCTTTGTGCTTCATCCATCTCTGTCACATCCCTTATGAGGAAAAAAGTGTGGGATAGAATGGTATGTCATTCAGAGGACATTCTAGATTAATGTGATACAGAAAAGACTTTTAAATGGGTTAACTAGAGGCTTTTCTAGATGTGGAGGGCAGAAAAGGCCCTTCTAAGAAACAGGGAAATAATGGGAGAATTTGAAGATCATCACCAGTGACCTCAGCTGCCTGCAGTACCTGTGTGGGTTATTTTCAGGAGGACTCGAGGAAGCTTCTGGAAGCTCCCATGAATGACCCCAAAGGCACAGAACACTGAATTTGGCAATAGGTAAAATTGGATGCCTGCTGAAAATCCTCATCTCTGCCTGCCTGCTGATGCCCACACACCTGTTTGCAGCTACCATAGAATACTCCCTTTTTCTCACCTCCATCTCCCAGCTCATGAAGAAGTCTGGGAAGTATGGCTTTTGGCATTCTTGCCCTGCAGCCTTTGGGGGAGCTTTGAAGGACAAAGATAGTGCTGAGAGTCAGCAAACGATATCAATCACAGGTGGACTGATGTTACTCTTTCTTGGAGCTCAATATTCAAATTAATGGTTTTTTATTTCTCCACACCTGATATTAAAGTCAGTTGAAAGTGAACGTTTTGTCTGTAGTTCTCCAGAATCCTTATATCAATATAATGAAAAAGCAATGTGAGAAACTGGGGAATTTCTAATCAGGATGACTCAGATCTTTATCAGGACGGTAAAGTTAATTTAGTCACTTTTTTTGTTACACTTGACACACACTTATGGGAAACAAACAATGGACTTTCAAACCTGAAGTCAGTAATGAATCTGATAATTTAGTTCTGAAAAGAGCACTTGGTTTAATGACAATTTAGATAATTAACTTGGTAGATAAATTTTATTCAGTTGTCAAATATTTATTAAGCACTTAAATGCATCTGAAACTCTATTAGGTTTGGGGGACACAAAATTTAATAGGCCATGATCTTTATTACACATTCCCAAAGCCCTTTACTTAATGTCGGGATCTCAACTGGTTGAAGTTCTCTATGCGATGTTTAATGTTTGTTTTCTGAAGGATCTGAATCATGAGTGGACCTGCCTCATCTGTCTGTTGTTTGGTTTGGTTTGGTTTTTCGCTTGCTTGATTGTTTATTTGTTTGTTTTGTAATTATCTTTACTGATTGGAATGGAAGCAATGAAAAGTAACCCTCGAGAAGGCCAGAGATTCCAGAGAAAGTTTTCTTTCCTCCACTATGTAAAAGCAACCACAGTTTATCCTGTTTATTTCCAATCCATCATGTGACCAGTATACTACTCCCTTTGCCTCTTGCTTGAATGGCATGAGGAGTGCAACATGGCCAGGTATCAACTTCCAGGACTATGAAAGCCGGAGTGCACAGGAGCAGGTGGGTATGCACTCCCAAGAACTGATGGTGTGTGTCATTTCTCATTCTGTCTTCAGTGACACATCCTTGGAAGCTTGAAATCAGCCTTTGGAAATATTTACACCACAGTAATCGGCAAATGCTATAAGGCAGGACCTGTATAGCTCATTATTTCAGGACCTATTACGAAGCAAAATACTGCAGCAGCTATGCCTGTTTTCGTTGGCATACTCTGTTTGTGTATACTAATTACTTTGTCTCCCATTCTTATTCTTACCTTTCTTATTTTATTAAGGATCGTTGTGCATGGTTAACTTTATGATATGGTCTTTAGATTATGCAATATAGAGGTAGGAACAGAATATGGGGAGTAATTACGATATCCAGCGGTGGAATCTATGACCAATGGGATTTTGTGTCACCCTTTTTAGGGAGTAGATGAAAAGATCTTTATAGTATAAAAGATAATTGAATACTTTTAGGTGAAAGCATAAATTGTTATTTTTGTTATATTGTTTTCTAGCATATGGTAAGAGTGAATAGAGGTGGTGTGTAGCTGAAGGGATTCACCATGCTGGTAATTAATCTATTTTCTCTCATCTTCAAACCCATCCTTCCATCCCGTGTTCTGTGATGGCAGGTTGTTCCTGATAGTGTTTCCCCAGCAATAGCTTCTCAGTTTGGGAGCAGCACTTAATTCAAGTTTCTAACCTTTTCTTTTCTTTCTTTCTTTCCTTTTTTTTTTTTTAACACATTTCCCCAAACAGTCTCATTATGTCCCCTCAGAAGTACAAGTTCCAGCTGAGTAGAACTCTTCCCTTAGAAATCTGGGCTCCCTCTTTGCAAAAACACTGGCTCTGAGATCCTGAGGTACCAAGCATTGGATAGGCAGTATCTTCTATTCCAAGGCATGGGTCTTAGAACTGCTGTGACCCTCCTAAAAGCTCTACAGAAATTCTTCTCCGAGCTTCTGCGTTCTAATCCTTTCAACCTCTTCCCCTCCCCCCTACCTACTAATGGTAGCTCTTTTCTCTGTGTACTATCTTTGTGCTACCTTTTAAAATTTTTATTTATTTTTAGATTATTTTTTAACTTCAAATTCAAGTTAGTTAACATACAGGGTAGCATTTGTTTCAGGAGTAGAATTTAGTAACTCATCACTTACATGTAATACCCAGGGTTTATCCCAATAAGTGCCTTCCTTAATATCCAACACCAAATTACCCCAACTCCCCACCCACCCCTTCTCCGGCAAACCTGTTTGTTCTCTATAGTTAAGAGTCTCTTATGGTCTGTCTCCCTCTATGTTTTTATCTTATTTTACTTTGCTTTCCATTGCCCTATGTTCATGTGTATTTATTTCTTAAATTCTATATATGAGTGAAGCCATATGATATTTGTCTTTCTCTGACTGACTTATTTTGCTTAGCATTATATACTCTATTTCTATCCATGTTGTTGCAAATGGTAAGATTTTGTTATTTTGGGTCACCAAATAATATGCCACTACACACACACACGCACACACACACACACACACACTGCACATATGTATATGACACATCTTCTTTATCCATTCATCAGTTAGTGGACATCTGGGCTCTTTCTATAATTTGGCTATTGTTGACAGTGCTACTATAAACATTGGGGTGCGGGGGGCGGGACAAGATGGCGGGGAAGTAGGAGGAGGCGCTTTTTCAACCTGTACCCTAAAGTGAGCTGATTACCTACCAAAGAACTCCGATTACCCATGAAATCAGCCTGAGATCAGAATTATACACGTCTGGATCTCTACAGGGGCAGAAGACACCAGTGGGCAGGTAAAGCAGAGTGGGAACGGCGGACTGATATCGGAAGATAAACGAAAGGGGGAGGGAGCCACCAGAGGCGACTGGTTGGAAAGTAATACCCCAATCCGAGAGTGCCCTGCGTCTGGGGACCAGCATTAACTTGGAGACTGGTTGAAAGCACTAAATATGGGGGTGCATGTGTCCTTTTGAATGTCTTTTTAAAAATAAATCTTTTGAGGCCTCCAAATCTCTTACTAGATTCTTCCTAGATCTTCTCTTCCTAGATTTTAATTTTGGGGAATAATTCTAAAGCTATTATGAAGGCCAATATAAAATCAACATTAAAAAAAAATTGTCATGCTACCATATGTTAGCGCCATCACTTCACAAAGAAAAACATTTTAATAGAAATGGTGGGAAAAAATACTATCAAAATCAAAGTCAGTCCTTCACAGAAAGGACAGTACCTTACCACTCAACATAGACACAGGCAGACATACCACAGACACGTCTCAAGGATCATTCTCCTCAACTATATTCAGGAACAAAAGGAGTTGTATGTTTGGCTAGCTAGATTAGTTTAAGGCAGGTTTCTTTAGTGTTCCTTCTCAATTCTCCTACTTCTAACATCTCCCACTTACTGCAACTTCTTTGCTGATTATGGTTGAAAATTTCTGGATCATTGCCTCCCTAGAATGATGCTACAATTGCCTATAAGATGTACTGATATGCAAAAGGTCAACCTTTATTGTGCTGTATCTTTGTGCTCCCCATTAAAGGCTATATATTTGTAAGACATTACTGAAAACCTGGAGATACATAGACAATTTAAGCATAGAAGAAAAAAATATGAAACCGCACAGTAAATATGGCTTATTCTATACTGCAATGTGGAAAAAAAGTACTTTAATAAGATCATTGCTTTAGAGCTGGCTTAAATCAAAGATGGTGTCATTTCCTAAGATAAAACACAATGAAGTTTTAATTATATAATTTTCAAGTATATGCAAGGAATAGAAAAGAATAAAATAAGCACTCATGAATTTCTTTCACACAAATTAAAAATTTTTAAAGGATTGGCTTCTTTTGTTTATTCTATTCTACAACTATGTTTTCCCTGAACTATTTAATTAATTAATTAATTAATTTGCAAAAAGATAGAGCAGGGAGAGGAGGGGCAGAAAGAGAGAATCTTGAGCAGACTCCTTGCTGAGCATGCAACCCAATGCAGGGCTGATTTCAGAACCCTGAGATCACAATCTGAGCTGAAATCACCAGTTGGATGCTTAACTGACTGAGCTACCCAGGTACCCTTTCTCGGGAGTACTTTTTTTTTTTTTTTTTAAGATTTTATTTATTTATTTGACACACAGGTAGAGAAATCACAAGTAGTCAGAGAGGCAGGCAGAGAGAGAGGGGGAAGCAGGCTCTCCAATGAGCATAGAGCCCGATGCGGGACTTGATCCCAGGACACCGAGATCATGATCTGAGCCCAAGGCAGAGGCTTAACCCACTGAGCCACACAGGCACCCTCTTGGGAGTATTTTAACGCCAATTTCAGACATCATATAATTTTAATTTTATTTCTAAGTGAAACTTTAGACAGGGGCAGAAACCAGTCCGCTGTACTTCTTTATTATTTACCCTCCCCTCTCATCACCAACTCCCTGTCGCCCCCACTATACAGACACACACAAACACACAGTTTATTAAACACATTCAGGTTCCATCCCCATATGTTTCGGCCTTCAGTCTTAATGAAAATGACTCCTTCTGTTCCTCCTTCTTTTCTAAAACTCTGAGCAGTTCGAGGCTTCCCATAGTGGTTTTTGTTTACAGCAAAGTGACAGTTGGTTACAAAGTAGAGAGAGAGTTTGGCCACTTTTATACTTCCTCTTAGGCAAAAACAATAGGTCATGATAAAAAGCTATCATAATTCTACCACCTCATTTCAGATAGGGTTAATGAACAGGTGGTCCCTTTCTATTCTCTAAAAACAACATAAAATAGCAAGGAATCAATACATGTTGCTTGTATTATAGTTAATGTACCTTCCTCTGCAAAAGTTAATGCAGATATTAAGGTAAATTGTCAACAATCAAAAGTTATATCCCTGCTAAACTCTGTGAGGATAGGAAAAAGTGTTTTCTTTTATGATGAGGGGTAGGAAATCCACCATGCTATTATAAACTACTTAACCAAGTGATTTGCAGAAGAATCTAGTCCCTTGTAGACTGATTTTCAGAACCTAGTCATGCCCCACTATTTCAAAGCCTGCCTGTTTCTCCATCTCCTGAGAGATATCCATGTTAGAAAACTCCATCCATAATTGCAGAATCAAATCTCATTCTAAAATCAGTTCTTCCCCTCCATTACCGTAGTCTGATGTGTGGTTGTTAGTGGGTAATTCATGTAAAATGTTTACATGATCATAAACCCATACCTGAGGGTAAGTTCAGGATCATTATGATCCAGATTCATATTAAATACATGAAATTCTTTCCAGGGTATTTCACCTATCACGCAGATGCTAACATGTTATCTCTCACACCAATGCCCCTTCTCCCAACTACAGAGGGCAATGGGCCAATGAGAAATAGTGCTTATTGCTGTACAATGCTGAAGCCTCTGTCCCTTGTGGATACCTTCTTCTACAAAAACTCTTTTAGGAGGAAAAAAGACATTTACCATAGTTTAGACAGAAGCAAATTGATGTAAATGAATGGGAGTAGCATAAGGATTTATTATCCTCCTGTCCATAGTAATTAGTCCCCCAGTGGGTCAAGAATAAGGAAAAGGAGAGGGTGTGCGCTCAGTGACACTCACGGTCATTGCATTATCCCTATTTTCCCACCTTACTGTGGGCCAGAAAAGACTTCCTCTTAGACTGACAGAAGTATGAAAGATTTTCCCTCAGTATTAAAATTATATGTGTGATGATATGATGTTAATTTATAAGCATTGAAGTCTTTAATACATATTAGTTTTGCCTTTATAATAATAGTTTTCAAACAACTGTGATTAAAACTATTTAGGAAGCTTATTTTTAAATTATAGCTTTCTGATTCTCAGAAATTCTGATTCAAGAAGTCTGAGAGGTACTCAGTGATCAGCATAATTTTTAACCAATACCTTCAGGGATCTGGACACAAATGATCTTCATTCACTGTGAGAAGTATTTTGTCACAGAGTATCAACATGTTGGGGTTAATGTAGAGCATGACATCAGCCATAATATCCGACTTGCTCAAATGTAACAAGGAGGCCACTGAGGGCAGGGAAGGTTTCTGAGAGATGCTAGGCCTTTGGAATAGCTGATGTTAGGCCTGTGTGACCACTCTGCCCTTGGAATGCCCTTGGAGTTCCCTTCCCTGAAGCTTTCCTAGCCCCAAAACCACCCTGTGACCTAAGAGACTTCTGCATTGTCACTTAGGCTATGTATGGCAGAACTCATCGAACACGCAGATTAGCATATCCTATCTTTCCGGTAAACACATCTCCTCGTTCCAATAAGACCCCTGTCACACGTCAGGTCACGTGCTTGAGAAACAGCACTAAAGAGGTGTAATTATCTTAAAGGACCAATAAAAAGCAGGATCAAAGAGCAAAGGGTCTTCGTCTCTGAGTGTTGACTCCCCTCCCTTCTCTCTCTTTCACAGCAAAATTTGGAGTAACCTTTCATCCTTCCGGACAGGGATTCATATAAGATATGGGAAACATATAAAATAAACTTTATAATATAAAATATGAGAAACACATAAAATAAACTTCAGTAATTGAGAGAAGAAAACAGTGTAGTCAGTATATATCGTGTATCGCTAACTCAGATGTGCCAATTATTTCACTTTCCCTCGAGCTCTTAGCTCCAGCACACTGTGAAACACGGGACGTTGCAAAGGATCTTGCTTCCATACAGTCTTTGGCTCATTGTCTCCCCCCACAAAGACCCATTTCCTTCTGTTCTCCCTCAAACCTTTGGTCTTTAAAAAATTTTTTTTGAAATTTTATTTATTTATTTACTTACTTACTTATAAAGCAGGGGGAAGGGCAGAGGAGAACCTAGAGGAAAAGCCGACTTTGAGCTCCCCATGGGCTCAGGGCTCCCTCCCTGCCTTCCCCAACCTGAGATCCAGACCTGAGCCAAAACCAAGAGTCAGAGGGATGCTTAACAAACAGATTGAGCCATCCAGGCTCCCCCAACCTTAGGTCTTTAATTCTCAATAAACTAAAATTTTTGCATGAGAGAATAGTAGGCAGGCTGCAAGCAATTTTTGCTTTGCTTCTGAGACAAAGGAGCCCCAAATTATGACGTGATAAAGGGGAGTTATCAAGAATAAAAATGCACAAACTATTGAATCACTAATTTATCTTGTCACCTGAGTTAATCTACTGGTATTGATATTTTTGATGATTATAACATTGTTCATACCATTCACAATTCCCATTTAATACATAATTTTTTTCTAATTATGGAAGTACATCAAATACATTATATAGAAATTTGGAAAATACAGAAAAAAATCATAAGAGTATATCACCCATAATTCCAGCAACCGGAAAATAATCTAGAAAAAATTTTAATAAGCTTTTTACAAACAGCCCTAAAATCTCTATACCAAACACTGCATTTCTTTCTTACCTAAGCAGAATCTTGAAATAATCATAGATGAAGCAATCTCATAGGAAAAACTAGTAAAAATAAATATGGCATAATGGAGTGTGGAAAATAATAATTGCAGAGATATTTACTTGAGGTTTTCTTCTTGCCTGAAATCATTCCTTCTACCACAGGACACTGGCGTGAGTGTCCAGTTGCATTTAGTGGTTAATATGGTTGATCTCTGAGATAATAAATGGCCTAAAGCAGGTTAAATAGCTTATAGGAAGAAAAAGTGTAATTTATCTAAGTTTTCAAGTAGGAACTGCACTCAGATACAATACTGATAGATTTTTAGGCAGTTGTTATATATTACCTGTTTTTTGTTGTTGTTGTTGTTGTTGTTGTTGGTGGTGGTGGTGGTGGTGGTTTCCTTTCTCCTTTACATGATTCTGTCGATTTTCATATTTTGGCATAGATCCTATATCTTTATATGTAGACCAGTCCCATCTGAGTCTGTTGAGGAGTTTTAAAACATTTTTCCAATTCTAGGAACTCCACTGAATCAGAATCTCCAGGGATTAACTTTTGAATTCTACATTTTTATTAAATAATATGTGCAACTCCAGTGTGCAGATAAGCTCAAGAACTACTAAAATAGGCCAAAGATGTGATGTCACTAAAAAGTTGTTTTCCTTTAAAAATTGTCTTCAATATATTTGAACTTCCTTCCAGAATCTTTTTCCCCAAGATGACACCCTCTTGATTGTGACTCAATCAAATTTGTATTTCTGGTCTTGCAATGACTTTATTTTGAAGAAGTTTTGATAATATTGTTTAGGATTGCTAAAAATAGATAGTCATTGATTAGTTAGTTCCTTATCTTTCCAATTTCTTTGCAACTCAAGCAAAGAGATACAACCCATGCTTTTGTTCTACCAAGGTAATTCAGTTTAAAAAAAAAATTGCCTGAATTATTCAAACTACTTTAATACCATATGAAAACCTCTCATTTTATTCTTATTTCTGCTATTATGACTGTATATTAGCCTTTCTGGTGGTTTTAGTTAAAATAAGGACAGTTTAATTTAAGTATAATAAACAATTTCTGTAGCCTTAAACATGGAAGAATTAGTGGCATTTCCTTTTGAACCTATGCCAATAGATCAAATTACAAGATAGCATGCATCTTTTTATTTTTCCATTCCCTTATACCACTGGATCTTTGGAAGATGTGGAAGCGACTGGACAAGAGTTAATTCAGGATGTGCACATTCAGATAGAAGATGGGTTAATAAATTGTTAAAGAGGATCCCCCCCCCCCCCACCGAGACACTCCTAACTAAGGTTTTGTCCTAAATTCACAGAATTATAGTGTGGCTAAAATGAAATATTTTATATAAAACTTCTCTAAAAAGAAAAATTTACTCATTTTTAAGGAACACTTTCTACACGTGGTATATTTTATCTCACAATGTTTTAAATCAAGTTTGCCTTTAGAAGATGCAGGCCAGTTTTAAAAACTTGTAACAGCATTCTGAGTTTCTCGCAAAACAATTTATGTACTTTTTGCTCTCCTGAATCAGTTACTTATTTGGCTGATTTGTGGCTCAATTAACAAACTTTCATCATTAGAGGTGACCCTACCAACATGCGATAGCTTTTAGTGTACCATATAGAATTGGGCGAAGTATCATTTAACAAACCAGCCTTGTTCTTTTTCAACTGAAATTTCTCCCCTGTCATAAACCATGGACTCCTAATGATGAAGAAACACCTTCAGCTTCAAAATTGGATATTAAATAGACTAATCAGCTTTTCAACTGGCTGACCATGCAGAAACAAATGTGAGTCATTGGGAATGGCTTCAATTCATCGTCAACCACAGGTTGCTACTTCTATACTATTTTTACTTCCAGATGTGATGATTCAATCAGGATTATAAGTCCCTTTTGCCATGACCCTAAGAGAAAGATATTTTCTGATATATATATATATTTTTGTTCCTTGGTTGTGGTTTTGAGGTTTGTGAGCTATCACTCTGACAGCTGTGGAAATTAGTGGGTATAATTGTATACTGTTTTGAAGTTTATTATTTTTGTTGAATATATCACTGCATTTAACACAGTATATATATATGAATGATATATGTAAGAATAATATGCATATATACATATGTTTATAATGAAGAAACCCTAAGTACTTTTCCTTCAATTTATTTGTTTAATTTAAAATATTTTATTTCAATTATAGGCTGTTATTTATTCTTAAAACCTATGTGGATAAAGATTCTGAACGTGTAAGTGTACTACTCATGTCTACTGATCAAATATGAAGAGAGAAAAAGGACAAATTGAAAAGAAGTTACATTGTTTGCCAGACCCTAAGAAATATATTCCCTAAATTTTTTCCTATATGAATTTGATCATTTTCTAATTTCAAACATGCAAAAGAGCCCACTCATATTTCCAAGCTAGAAGAAAAAAAATAAATTTCAAGAATGTTTCAGAGAAACTTTTTAAAAATGTTTCTCCAGTGAATTAACAAATAATTATATAATCATGATATCAAATTACATAGAATTAGTGTGATAGATTTCTGGCCACATAACTATTTTTTTTTCACATAAACTATTTAACAAATTGTTTCCAGATTATAAAAATACTATGAGAACCAGAAGAGATTTACATAAGAAGTTCCATGAAGAGTTTCTGTTGGGGAGATACTTGTATTCTATTGGTTAACATTTGCTTCCATCTAAGAAACAGGTCCGAAGTACTTCGGCAAATCTTCTCAGACTAAGTTAAAAAAAAAAAAAATCGAGAATTGAGGGAATGATTTGGAGAAGTATATCTTGAATTTGAATGTGCATACAAATCATCTGAGGAACTCATTAAAATAAAGCTTTTGATTCCATAGTTATCTGATGAAGTCTGAGATTCTGCCCATCTAACAGGTTCCCAGATAATGCTCTTATTGCTTAAACTACAGTCTGAGTAGCCAGGATTTAAGGCAATTGATCCTATACCTGACTGCCTGTCGAAGCTGCTTTGGGGAGGTTTTCAGCCAAGAGAGGCCAGGGCCCTACCCCGGATGTGAATCCCGTGTCACCCAAGTGAGTCTTCGACATGTGGGCAGTTAGTAAGATTGTGAGTCTCAGCCAGGGAGGTGAACCACCGACTTACATGAATGGTTTTCTCTGCCAAGAGTGCGCATAGATATAGGTGTGTCTTGGGAGGTGTCTGGAGGGGGATCTGGAATGAAAATTTTTAAGAAGTCAAGAGAGAGAAAGCGAATTTCATTCTGAGCAGGCGCACCTCTTGCTTTCAGATCTTCTTTCCTCCCAGAGAACCACTTTTGAGGCAAAATCAATTTGGTACATAGTTACAGCCTCCTTATTCAGAAGGAATCATCCCCTAATTCTCTGATCTTCTCCAAATCTGCTCTGGTCATCCTGGCTTCCTTGCTATTTCTTGCCTTTCCCCCCCTCAACAAACCACCCCCAAAACTTTGCACTGTTTCCTCAATCTGGAATTTTCTTCTTCCAAATATCCCACAGCAGATCTTTTCTCTTTTTCAAGTATTTGATCAAAGATTGTCCCCTCTATAGGCTTCCTGACCTTCCTATCCAAATGACAACTTTCTACCAGCTCTTCTGATGCCCCTTATTTATATTACTTTTCTATAGCATACATCACATTCTATCATATTACTTATTTATTATAAGTTTACTGGTCATTTCTTGGTTCTCACCCTTCTTCTCCACCATCAGTAGAAGACAGTAATGGCAGAGATCATAAATATTGCCACGCTGTTGGAAAAATTCCTATCCCATGGCTGGGTTTTGTAAATGAATGAATGCATATAAATTCAGGTATCACTTCAGAGAGGTCTGTAACTGTTCTAATAAAAGAAGCACTCACTCCAAACTTCTGTCCTCACCACTCTTTATTATAATAGCCTATTACATTTCTTTATTTTATATCCCTTATTCCCTCCCTCTCTCTTCATCAATCTCTCTTTTTCCTTGCTCCCACATATACACATATATAATTTTTCTTTGTTTTTGAGTTTATTATCAGAATATAAATTCTTTAAGGATAGTGGTAGTTTTTCAGAGGTACATACTAAGCAAACATAACATTCCTAGCACAGACTAGATGGGTAATAAATATTTTCTGACCCTTTAAAAAAATAGAGGTGGGGGGAGTTTAAAGATATTTTAGCTTTTCTGCATTGCTATACTGTAACAAATAATTTCCATTTTACATTTCTCTGGATAGAAAAAACATTGACCAGTGTTCATGGCTGATTGAGTGCTCTTTTAACCAAGTGAGCAAGGGCAAACGAATCAGTTAGGCATTTATTCCCAACATTTATATGATGATCTTTTCACTAGGTATGTTTGGAGTATGATTGTGTCCAACTGGTTTGCTTGTTAAAAAACACCCAGGTTTTGAGATTCCTCCTCTCCTGCCTCCAATTTTCTTCTCTCTCCTTCCTTCCTTCCTTCCTTCCTTCCTTCCTTCCTTCCTTCCTTCCTTCCTTCCTTTCTTTCTTTCTTTCTTTCTTTCTTTCTTTCTTTCTTTTTCTTTCTTTTTCTTCCTTCCTTTTCTTTCTTTCTCTTTCTTTCTTTCTTTTTCCTCACTCCAAAAGATGTGTACCTAGAGTTCTGCTTATGAGAAATTAGCACTGTGGAATTCTAGCTCAGCTCAAGGCAAATTCACACAGCTGGCTCAAGTAATCACATAGTGGGATGCTGTTTTTATACTTAAATACACTTGCGGTCCATCAGGAGCTCACTATTTCATAGTTGCTTACTTTTGATCCAACGAGGTTTATATTTTCCTTTATATAGCATTTCAGCAACTGACGAGAGCTGACAAGATTGCCCACACTGCCATGGCCGGATGATCATTGATGCAAAGATTTGCTAAACAGACTTGAAACTGGTGTCTGTGTGTTGTTTCCTGACCTAGTTCATCTGGTTGTGTTGATTTATTTCCATAGTCTGTGGCACAGGGGACCATGCTCAGAAGATCCAAAGATAGATGTGCACTTCTTTCTGTTGATTCAGCTACAAAAACAAGTAGGTATATGAAAGAAAAAAGGGCTGCAATTTCAACTTTGAAACCTCATCGTATTATGTTCTAAAATTATAGTAATGATTAAATCAAAGCAGTCATTTCAAAGTTGACAAGACAAGAGACAAATGCAGGTCGTTTGGGGTCTCTTGCTAAGTCTCTTGCCTAACATGTAGAAGTTACTTTATTCAGTCATTTGTCTGTTAATTCACTCAAGAGTTAGTACTGAATCCTGCAATGTATACAGTGTTGTGCAAGGCACTTAGGGACAAATTTTCAACAGTCTAGTTATGCAAAATACGAAAAAAAATGCAGAAGGAAGAAAAAACCATGGAGGCAATGATTTTAATGAATTAAAATCCAGTTCAAGAAATATTTATTAAGGTATCTATTTGTGCTCAAAATGTAACACTTGGACATACACACGAATTGTTATTAGCTGGTTTGATGCATGCACATGAGTTTAAAAGCTATCAACAGTTTGGATGGAGAAAAACCCCAGAATTTTAGGGAGAAACAATGCTATAAAGTCACACTCTATAGCATCATTCCTTTGCAAAGGAGAATAAATGATGAAAAGAGAGAGAGCAAGAGAAAGCTAGGGTAGAATCAGTTTCAAAAACAAATGTATTTGGCATCTACTCTTGGCCAGAGTGTGTTAGGATTTTGTGGCGGTTGTGGTGGTAACAGTGGGATTACAAGGATAAATTATCATTTGGTTTTCAAAGAATTCATAATCCTTATGAAGAGAGGACTTAGTTATATCCCACATCCAGGGTCTCAATGTACTCAGCTTCTCACTCTCCTCCCAGAGGCAGATATGGGAACTGCCCCCCCCCCCCACTGGAATCAAATGGCTAGATATCAAGGAGCCCTTTTTAGGCAGACATGCGTTCTGATATATTAAGGAAATCGGTACTCAAGGGTAGCCAGACAGACATCACAGTTAAATCTCCAGGCACACTTGCTTCACTGGGGCAGTTGGCAAGTGAGATAGTGGTTTAGAAGAGTAGTTGAGCTTTGGTGGTCAGCCTGGCTGAAGAAAATCAGGTGTCTTATATCCCGGGTCCTTTGGACAGCAGGTCAGAAAAACCTTAACCTTTAAATTTTAAGTGAACAAACGAATGAATGTTTCATTCAGTCAGCACATCCCCAGCAGTGAGATTCCATGTTTTTCCCTTCTGTACTGAATCTTAATTTGGAACGCTGTGCTTGGGTTCTGTCCCACATTCTTTTTACTCCTCCGTAAGAATACTTTGGAAACAGACCTTACTGGTCCATTAAACAATTGTCTAAGTAATTAGTTCCTAGAGAAGGAAGGGGCCAGTCTTCAAGCACTTTCTGGTCACTAAGAAATACTTGCAGGGGCGCTTGGGTGGCTTAGTCATTAAGCATCTGCCTTTGGCTCAGGTCATGATGCCAGGATCCTGGGATTGAGCCCCACACAGAGCCTTGCATTGGACTCCCTGCTCAGCCGGAAGCCTGCTTTTCCCTTTCCCACTCCCCCTGCTTCTCTTCCCTCTCTCTCTCTTTCTCTGTCAAATACATACGTACATACATACATACATACATTCTGAATGGTGATGGTGTTGTTGGGGTGTTTCTTCCAGAGTAAAATTAATCTTAATATAAGGTCTTCAGAAAATCAGATTAGCTGCTGAGAACCAAACAGGAATTAGAGCTTTTGTGGAGTAGGTTTCTGGTTGTCCCTATCACTTTTCTCTGCTAGCATTCGGGGCCTTCCATCAGAGAGCTAGAAGTCCTGGAATGGTGGGGAGAGTTTCATGCAAAACACAATTTCACTGTGTCCTTATGACTTCTAAACAGGTACATAGTCAATTTTGCAGATGAAAAACTCATTTATAATTGCTCGAGACTAGCACCTCCCCTATATGTTACATATAAACACAAAAGAGGTTTTTTTCGTTATTTTAACTTACACTGAATTTTGTGGAAATGGAACTATTGTAAAAATCAAGGAAGAAGCACATACTATTCTGTTTTGGAGTTTACCAAGAGTATTTCATACTGTGGGCCATAAAATAAATAATAATGGGTCAAATAATAATATTTAAGATAATATATACACTATAGGTCAACATCTGTGGTTATGAGTCCACTGTTACTCTACATATAGACTCAACTCTTTTACCATTTCATATATATCATTTAATGTAGACTGCCATCTTATGTAGCATTAACATAAGGAAAGAAAGCAGTGTTTTGGTATAAACTTTTATTTTAAATTATTTTATTTTTATTTTGCAAATGCCAAAATACACACATTATATTATTTTTATAGGTAAGTGGTTATTTATCTATGAATTTAATTTCAGGAAAGTAATGGGGTATTAGAAAGTTATAACAAGAAACTTTTACATATCTGAAAAACTTGAAAACTATAGTACAGAGTCAATAAAAATATTTTTAAAAGTTACATTTATTTTTAATTGAAATTATTTCAAAATCCACATCCTGCTACATATAAAATCTGGTAAAGAATACATAAAAATGTATACAGGTAGCAATAAATTATGACAAAATACAATATGTGGCTTCATAAAGAAGAAAAAAAAAAGCTGGTAAGAGAAGGAGAAGCAGGCTTTGACAGGGGAGTAGAATTAACCAGCAGAGCTTTGGAGAAAATGAGAGAACTGTGAGGAAATGTCACACGTAAGACAAAGTATAGGACATATTTAGGAAGAGGTAAATGGTCCCAATTTTGGGGGGAAATTGTCTTGGTAGATAAACACTCAATTTTTTTCACTGTTATATTTCTTGAAGAACACAGACAGGAATAATATTTGGAGTTTCTCATGTAGAAAAGAAATAAATGAATGCACAGAAAAGAGAAAAGGCTGCTAGAAACAAGTTACACCAAAGCCAGTAAGACTAAAGAAGTAGAAAATGAACCCACTATCAGATTTTTAAAAAATTAAGAATATTTGCATATTTTGAAAATACAGAAGTAATAAAGCTGTGTTTTAAATAATTGCATATGATTCAAATTCCAGACCAAGGGAATGAGTAGCATCCTTGCCGCTATATTTCAACTCAGTACCTATTGAATTTATGACTAGACTCAAAACATATTTCTGAAACCCAAGTTCGTCTGGCTTCAATCATCCTGGTCTGGACTATGTAGAGGCTATGAGACAGTCTGGCTGACCCAAACAGAAACCATCTATGTTCTGGCCGCATTTATAAGGGTTGAGTCATTAGTGGTGAAAGTACAGATTTGGAGCCTGTGGGAGGCAGAAATATGCCCCCTGCAAAGATGTTGATGTCCTAAACCCCAGAACTTGTGAAGATGTTACATGGCGAAGGGGAAATAAGTTTGCAGATGGAATTCAGGGTGCTAATCAACGGGCTTTAAAATAGGGAGATTATCCTGAGTTTTCCAGGTGGGCCCAGGTTAATCACAAAGACCCTTAAAACTGTAAAAGAAAGGCAGAGAAGACCGAATTAGAAGCTGTGGTTAGGGCCCAGGTCAAATGAGATGTGACATGAGAAAGACTGGAGACTAACACAAATTCAAAACATTTGGATTTAAATCCAAGAAATGCCTCCACAGTAACTGTGGGACTTTGGACAAGTTGCTAAACTTCTCTTCTTCCTTTTCTCCTCTATGAAATAGAGATGATGATGGGGCGCCTGGGTGGCTCAGTTGGTTAAGGGTCTGTCTTGGGCTCAGGTCATGATCTCAGGGTCCTGGGGTCAAGCTCCATGTCAGGCTCCTTTCTCAGTGCAGACACGACACACCTTATAGGGTTGGGGTGAAGATGCAGTGAGTTACTTGAGTATATTTCTGTAAATCTCTCTAAGAACAGTGCCTAGCACTACCTGAATCATCATTATGACTATTCTTTTGTGTTACTCATCTACATAGTCTCCGGACTCAAGACAAAAGCTCAGGGGTCAGGATGTTGAATGTTTCTTTCCTCTGCTTGGAACATACTTCTCTAAGAACCCTTGCCCCTTCTCACACCCCTCTTTGGGACCCCTGTTTAAATGCCACAGTGTCAGTAGAGCACGCTTAACTGCCCACTCCCAGAATTTTGGGGCCCCCACTTTTCTCTAGAGCACTTACCCTTCATCTGCCATACCTATGATTTATTTGCTTTTATAAATCTTCTCCAATAGAAGGAAGACTATACTTTTGTTCACTGTTGTATCCCTAATGTCTAGAATAGTGCCTGGAAGAGAGTGGAACTCAACCAATATTTGTAAACTGCTTAATAAAAACATTAATCCAGTTAATGCTGGAGCTTTTATATTGCCGTGATTTCATATTTCAACACAATTTCTTTAGCATCAGGTTGCCGCAGTCCAAGGGCCTGCTGAATCAATCCCCGAAATCCCTCCCCGCCCATCCCTGAGTCTTGTGTTACTGCTGCTTCTGGGTGCTTGGCCTCTTCACTGTGAACATTGCATTGCTTTTGCTTGACTGTAATTGCCTCCCTCTTCATTCGACATCTGCCATGTAATACACTTTACTTTTTGACCACCTGGTCTCCTAAAATCTGTCAGGCTCCATGCTTTTCCTTTTATTTTTGGCACCGGGTTTATAAGGCTCGGGGGAGGGGGGGACAAGTTTCCATATAGAAATCCACAAGGAATGGTTTCTCCCCAGATAAATCCCTGTTGGTTTTCTATAGTCTCTTTCAACATTTCATTTTCAAGATGAAGGAGAATGACCATAAATTTCGGGTCCATCATGGTGGATTAGAACTCAGGCTCTAGCAGGTGTTAGATCAGACCATTAGAGCTTATCTTCCTTGGAGCTAAAAGAGTTTTCTTGGGCTGGTCCTGCTTTTCCTACCCCCACTTGCCATCTCTCTTTACTAGTTAATTCTTGATGATGGTTTGCTTTCCAGCTCAGTCATCATTTATTCAGGAATATCTTCCTTAAATGCCCAACCACCCTTGTTCACTTAACCCCTTACATACTCTTACATGAGCCACCATACTTTTCCTTTGTGGCCTGTGTCAGTTTGCATACTTGTGTGTTTGATTGGTGTATCTTCCTCAGCTGTGAAGGCAGGCAGCCAACCTGCTTCACTTACTATTGTATCTGAGCACAAATAACAACAAAAACAAGGTAGAGACTGAAGAACTACTAGTTTTCTTTATTTTCCCTTTCTATCACAGAACTTAACACAATGTATAAATACACTTTGTCTGACTCCTCTTCTAAACTATAAATTCTTGGAACACAGACTCTTGTTCCATTTCCTAAGGGTTAGTGTAGTTTCACAAACTTAACAAGCACTCAAAACCATTTGTTAAATGACTGGTTAAATGAAATCTATGAATTTTCCTCAGTAAATTTCCTTTACTAACACCAAAATTCTTTCCAAGTGCTACTTCAATCTATTCAAAAGAAACATTTACTTCTCTCCTTCTTCACTCTGTTGAGATTCCCATGACTGTTGCTTCTAAAGTCCCCTAGAACCCAGGGGAGAAGATTATCTCACAATGTTGGGCTCAAAGAAGCCTCTCCACATTTAGGTCTTAGTTCCTAATTAAACCCTACCCTCAAGCAAGCCTACTTTGAAAGTTGCCTTCTATTTTTTTTTTTTTTGCCTTCTATTATTTTTAATAATATAGAGCTTAGACATTCTTCCCAGTGATTTTCAGGCTTTCTCCTCAGTGAGTCAGAGGACAGGAACTGTACTTCGTACTTCTTAGTTTTGCCAAGTACATAATAGGCTCACAAATTATTTTGTTGAATGAATAGATGAAGGACCCATACATAACCACATAAATAGACCCAAAATAGACAGATAACCAAATGGAATTAACATTTTGGCAGCCATTACATACATTAGGGGAGGCTAACACTACTTTAGTTATGGTTAGTTCCAGGCAAAAATACACTTGCTACAGGTTGGGAAAATCATAACTTGCATCTAAACACACAGGATTTTTACTTAGTAATATCTATTAGTGCATGGAGTAGATATTAAACAGAATTTCTGAATCCCTGATCAAGGTTAAAGATTCCATTTAACGAGGCTTCTAAATACATAGAAAAGATGACCTGCTATAATACTCAATGTACACTGACAGTTAGTTGCACAAGTTACTTATAAGAAGGATGACCCAAATTTATTGTGAATTATTTTTAGAACAGAAAACCATGTTTAAATATTACTAATAGCATTTTTAAGAAGAGAGCATATGTACCCACTCTTTTTTAAATTTTATTTTATTTAAATGCAATTAATCAACTATAGTATACTATTAGTTTCAGAGGTAGTATACTATTAGTTTCAGTGATTCATCAGTCTTATCTAATGCCCAGTGCTCATTACATCACATGCCCTCCTTAATGTCCCTCACCCAATTACCCCATCCCCCACCCACCTCCCTTCTAGCAGCCTTCAGTTTGTTTCCTATAGTTAAGAGTCTCTTATGGTTTGTCTTCCTCTGTTTTTATCTTATTTTATTTTTCCCTCTTTTCCCTTGTGATCCTCTATTTTTTTTCTTAAATTCCACATATGAGTGAAATCATATGATCATTGGCTTTCTTTGACTTATTTTGCTTAGAATAATACCTTCTAGTTCCATTCACATCAAAACCACAATGAGATACCTCTTCACACCAGCCAGAATGGCTAAAATTAATAAGTCAGGGAACAACAAATGTTGGTGACAATGTGGAACCCTCTTACTGCTGGTGGGAATGCTAGCTGGTACAGCCACTGTGGGAAACAGTACGGAGGCTCCTCAAAAAATTAAAAATAAAGCTTCACTGCAACCCAGCAACCGCACTACTAGATATTTACCCCAAAGAAACAAACATAGCGACCTGAAGGGACATCTGCAGCCCAATGTTTATAACAGTATTGTCCACAATAGCCAAACTATGGAAAGAGCCCAGATGTCCAATGACAGATGAATGTATAAAGAAGATACACACACACACACACACACACACACACACACACACACATGGATTATTATTCAGCCATCAAAAATGAAATCTTACTATTTGCCACGACATGGTTATGTACCCACTCTTAATCATATCTTTAGTCACAGATTTTCAAGTTTTCAACTTTTTTGCTGCTAAAAACTTTTGTTTTCCTTTTCTTAGAGCAAGCACAAAATACCATACCAATAATCATTAAGTACTGACTAATCTTTTTTGATTTTTTTTTTTTTATTTCCAGCATAACAGTATTCTTTTTTAAAAAATCAAAAAAGAATTCCAGAGGAGGTGATTCTTTTTTGATTTTTTTAAAAAAGATATATGTATTTATTTTAAAGTGAGGAAGAGCATGAGTGAGAGCGGCAGAAGGAGAGAGGATCTCAAGCAAAGTTCATGCTAAGCATGGAGACTGATGCAGGGCTTGACCCAGGCTTGATCCCAGGAGCCTGAGATCAGGAGCTGAGCTGAAGCCAAGAGTTGTTTGCTCAATGGACTGCACCACCCAGGTGCACCAAATATATACATATATATATATATATGTTTTAATCTAAAGCTCAAGTGTCTACTTTGATCTAGAATGGAATGTAAAGGAAAAATGCTTGCTGTTTTTGTCAATGATGAAGAGTCACAGGGTTCTGAAATATTATAATGTAAATGAAACTCTGATGAAGCAAAAGACACAGAGAAGGGTATGAGCTATTAAATTCTTCTTCTCCTTGCCTCTCTAGAGGAGAGAAAAACGGGAAAGTTGCAAAATCTTGTTCTTCTGGACTACCTGTTAAGAAATAGGAAAGGAAGGTTGCAATGATTAGTATCAGACAGTCTCTGTGGTGAGTCATTCTGGAATCTATATCCTAGAAAAATGGATCTCAAAGGTTGGGAATGAAAAGGTGACACACAGAACTTACCTCTCCTCTCAACTTCCCCTCCGTCCTGAAATTTTAATCCAGCAGGTTTTATATGACTTCTAGGCAGGTGTATTTTGAAAACAAAACAAAATAAAACAAAACCCCCCTTGATTCTGGCATTTCTCCACATGCCTTATCCTTATCTGTCTTGGTTTCAAAGATCACATACTGATAAGACCAGAAAAGGCTGATAAGTAAATACTCAATAATTTATAATATTCACAATTTTAGATTTCAATTCCACTTGTTTGTGTGTTATATACAAATAATTGTAGGAGTAATAATACAGGAAGCACTGCTGTAATAAGCACTTCACACACACGAACTTCATGATAAACCTCTGAGATAACATTATCCCCACCGCATAGATAAAAAGCTGTGACATAAGGAAGTTAAATGATTTGCAGAAGCATTTGGAGACAGGATTTGAACTCAGGATGTCTGGCCTCGGAACTTGCCATCTTTAGCAGCACTGTATATTACATAGATACACTGCCCATGCCATATATCTATTAGTCTAGTTTACAGCACAGCGACTTTTTCTGATTTGCAATAACAGTGATAACATTCCAGTTACTATAAAAGAGAGAACAAATATTTAGAAAAAATACAGTTACCTTCATTTTTGTTTTTGAAAGTTTTTACCCCATCATTTTTCTTTGCTCTATTGTTCTTATCTAAAAATACTGAAGAATGAAGCTAAAATCATTTATTACCTAGTTTATCTACCTTAGGTAATGGAATCTAGGGCAGGTCCATAAATCAAATGTAGACAGTAGTTGGTTGGAAATTTTAGGAGCATGTAAATGCCAAGATTGTGTGTGTGTGTGTGTGTGTGTGTGTGTGTGAACCAAATCTCTCTATAGGTCTTTCAAAATGGAACACTTTTTTAAAATTATTTTTTATGTTTTTGTTATTTGGTTAGGGTTATTCATTTTTATACATTTAAGATAGAAAATTCCATTCTTCAATTCTCTTAGGATTCGGAATGAAGACTTCTTTAACATCATAGGCTTAAAAAAATTACATTCTATCATAACTTCATTCCAAATCTATCTAAACAACAAGTTCTTATAGAAAAAAGGAACAAACAAGAGTCTGTTTTTTATTTAAGTTACATATATGAGGCCAGGGAAGTAAATATGTTATAATAAAATTGAAGTTTGGAAAGCAATGAATGTCAAATGATATTCTTTCCTCTCTCTAGTGAGAGCATATCTTTACACTGTCAACTTCCAAGCTGTATTTTTTGGAAGGGGTGTATTTCAAGCACCATTTATTTCATCTTGTTATAGACCATTTACCTCTGTTTTCATTTGGTGCATATCTTTTAAAATTATATTCTAACCAATTTAGTCCTAATTATTTTTTCCAGTTTTAACTGCAGTTAGCTATCTGTTTAACGAAGCACTTATATCAACTGGACATTACATTCAAGTGCCCTGTGATGGGCCTTTACTTCTTTATAAGTGAGTTCTGTAATGTTCTTTTCCCCTCATAAGTTGTATTTGATTTCATTGTGGCAAAGCTGGTTCTTATTTGGTTTTCATTTATTTGCATTTCATTATTTTTTACCTTTTAAACTTTTTAATCTCATAACATTCTTTCCTGTTTTCTAATTCTTTCCAAATGCCAGTCTTAATCTTTTTTTTTTTTTTTTAAAGGGCACTTGTGGTTTTCTTTCTTATGGTTGTGCTCTCTTTTTCCGTGTCTCTGTGTCTATCATTCTTCACTTTTAAAAACTTTTAGTAATCCTTCTCTGTATAAATTCTTGCCTGCACAGCTGGGTACTCGAAAAAATTGACTGCTTGGTGGAATTGCTGTAAAGACTAATCCAAAACAAATTTTACATAATATGTTAAAACATTTAGATACTTCTTTAGCTATATTTGGCTAATTTTTGGTAAAATTTATACAGATGTATAAATTTGATAGGTTCACTCTTGTTCAGATGTTTTGGCATTAGGTATATAAAAGCAATAACGGTGGGGAATTGAACGATGTTAAAGAGCACACACTTGCAACGAGATGAGGAAGTTCTGAGGTGTAATGGACAGGATAGTGATTACGGGAACTACACTGTATGAAAGACTTCAAAATTGCTAAGAGAACAGATCAATACTTTCGTAATGTGTATACATATCAGATCTCTATGTTGTACACCTGAAACTAATATCATATTGTATGTCAGCTATACTTAAATAAAAAATAACTTATTATGGCAGATTCGTTGACTTTTGTAATATTTATTTTACTGTACTAATATTCTACTGTTCCCCTGTTAAGTTTATAGAAAGTTACAGATTTACATATGAAAGGGCTTAAAGGAACCATTTTGTATTTAGAAGTATTCAAGAAGCAAAAACGTTTTTCAGTCATAATTTTTTGACACTTTTGGTATCTTTTTCTTAAGGCATTGGCCTTAAAGTGGCTATCTCTCAGATAACTGAGAAATTTTTAAAGTACATATAACCTATTAGGCATGGGAAATATGTCCAGTTCCAAGAAAGAAAAGAACAAAGAATAGTCTTGTTTTTTGGATTTTTCACACATTTGGCAAAAACTTATCAAACGAAACAAAACAACACAACATCTTTTCTTTCTGAAAATACTTCAATCTTTCCACTACTGGTTCATATTCTGTTAACCTCGTCTTTTCTATTAGATTTATGAAAACAGGAAAATTATTACTAATCCTATTGAAAAATCAGGGTGTATCACAATGTGTTTTATTGGTGAAAGAAGTTAATTACATAGAAGTGTTTGTAAGAAACGAATGTATGAGTTCCAGTTCAGCTATGATTGCACAGCTTCTGTTGGAATACCATAGATAATAACAACAAACCCTGGTAGAAAATATATAAAATAACGACCTGCAGGGGGAGAGGGAACCAAAGTAGGTAGAATCTGAAAAACACACGATACTTGGAAAAAGAGAATGATGCTGGCTGAATTTTTTATTTTTATAGCTTTTACCTGAAGGGTGGGTCCCAGACTATACATGCGGTCCGTTAAAACTTTAATGGACATTGGGGAGGGTATGTGCTTTGGTGAGGGCTGTGAAGTGTGTAAACCTGGCAAGTCACAGACCTGTACCCCTGGGGATAAAAATACATGTTTATAAAAAAAATTAAAAAATTAATTAAAAAAACAAAAACAAACAAACAAAAACTTTAATGGAAAACCCTCTGTCTTGCTGTGTTGAAGAAAAGGACAGGGTTTGGGCCAAACTTACTTGAAAGCTAGAGGTAAAATCTTAGGTAAAAGGAAAGTCGGAGAAAGGAACCGAAGTTCTGGGTACAAACACTGCCAATATGTCCACTGACCCCCAGGTATGTCTGCGTGGGAAAGACTCCAAGCAGCCCAGGAAAGGCCGAATGAATTGATCCAAGATTTAATCTATCTTCCGCTAAAAGGGAAACAAGAATTTTCAATTTTAATGGTCAAGTTGAGTCAAGTCCCTGGTTAAAAACAAAAACAAAAACAAAAAACAACAAAACATTAAACACTTTGGAGGAGGGGCACCTGGAGTCCTTAGGCATCTGCTTTCCACTTGGGTCATGGTTCCAGAGTCCTGGGATGGAGCCCTGCTTTGGGCTCCCTGCTGGGCAGGAGGCCTGCTTCTCCCTCTCCTACTCCCCTTGCTTGTGTTCTCTTTCTCACTGTGTCTCTGTCAAAAAAATAAATAAATAAAATCTTAAAAAAAAAACAAAAACTTTGGAGGAATATAGAAGGTAAAACTTCTACAATGTATCATTTGTAATGTCCAAGATAGTCTGAAAATACCATATAATGAATCACAGAAACATGGGGAGGGAGACTTGTAGGCTAGCTTTGTCAGGATATTAAAAAACAATTACCATAAAAGAGTAAGATGACAAATTAGACCTCATCAAATAAAACTTTTGTTTATTAAAAATATATCATCAAAGAAATAGATATGTAAGCTATATGTATGAAAAAAAATTGAAATATTTGCCAAATTTATACCTGACAAAGGACTGGTATCCAGAAAATATGAATTTTTAAAAAAGATTTTATTTATTTACTTGACACAGAGAGAGGGAGCATAAGCAGGGGGAGCCGCAGGCAGAGGGAAAGAGAGAAGCTGAGTCCCTGCTGAGCAGGGAGCTTGACTGGGGGCTCTATCCCAGGACGCTGAGATCATGACCTAAGCCGAAGGCAGAGGCTTCACTGACTGAGCCACCCAGGAACCTGAAGATCTTCAACTGCTCAAAAATAAAAAGATGAACAACAATATAAATTAGCAAAACATTTTAATAGATGCTTCAAAAATAAAACATGTAAGAATGAGCAATAAGCATATGCAAAAGTGTGCAATATACTTAGTCTTCATGAAAAATCAGACTAACACTACCATGAGAAACGTCTGCATATGGCCTGAATGGCGAAAATGAGAAAGACTAACAACACTGACTATTGGCAAGATTGTGGAGAAACTGGAACTCTTGTATTGGTGGTGGGAGTTTAAAATGTTATAATTATTTTGGAAAATATGTGTGTTTATTGTAAAACCAAACATATATTTACCCAGAAATCCCAATCCCAGATATTTGTCCTACAGAATTAAAAGCATCATTTACTGACTACAGCAACAACAGAGCAGCTATAAGAATATGTAAACCCTTTATATTTATAACGGCCTAAATTTTCTGGAAATATTTCAGCTATCTATTAGTAAGAGAATAAATAAACAAATTGTGATTTATTTATAAATTGAATGTTACTCAGCAATAAAAAGAATGAACTATCGGTACATGTAATAACATGGATGAATCTCAAAACATTGAAAGAGAAGTTGCACAGAAGAGTAAATACTACAGGATTACATTTATTTACTTATTTGCTTTAGATTATTTATTTATTTGAGAGAGAGAGAGAGAGTGTGCACGCATGAGTAGAGGGAAGAGCAGATGGACAGGGACAGAATCCCAAGGAGACACCCCCTTGAGCAGGGAGCCTGACACAGGGCTGGATCCCACGACCTTGAGATCATGAACTGAGCCCAAACTAAGTCCGACACTTAACTGACTGTGTCACCCAGGTGCCCCTGCATGATTACACTTATAAGAGAGACTAGAATAAGTAAATTAAAAAAAAAATTTCAAAATACTATTTGTCTCTGGAGAGTTGGTGCAGTATTGATTTACTGTGCAGAGACATGAGAGGACTTTCTGGGGTGCGGTAATATTTCATATCTTGATTGAATCATACAAGTATACGCATTTGTGAGAACTCATTGAATGGTACACTAAATATTTATGCATTTCATTGCTTATAAATTTTATCTCGAAAGAAACCAAGCTCAAAGTCTAGGTAATTACATTCACCCTGAAGTCTTAAAAGGAAGTGTACTGATGTCTGTTACTAACTTTGTAGTCCATCAAAAATAACATGGGCTGACAGATAGAGAGATGAATTGGGCGGGTATGTGATGAAGGAAGTATAATAAAATATTACCTGGTACTAGGTATATGGGTATACCTATACCCATCTTTCACTTTTCTGTTTTTCAACATCTTTCAACTTTTCTGTAGGTTAAATAGTTTTTATTATAATATGTCAGAAAAAAAAAATGAATCTAGAATGTAAGTTTTATTTTACTTAGTCATTTTGAACATACTTAAGCCTAATGAATGTGCTACTGTGTTATTCTTGGTAATACAATGAACAACTGTAAACAATTGTTATTTTCATCAATAGACATTTAAGTGGGATGCCTGGGTGGTTCAGTCATTAAGCATCTGCCTTTGGCTCTGGTCATGATCCCAGGGTCCTGGGATCGAGCCTCGGCATCAGGCTCTTTGCTCATTGGGAGACCTGCTTCTTCCTCTCCCACTCCCCCTGCTTGTGTTCCCTCTCTCGCCGCGTCTATCTCTCTGTCAAATAAATAGATAAAATCTTAAAAAAAAATAAACATTTAAATACTGTTTGAAGGTGGCATGAAAGTCTTTGATCTATTAAGATCAAGAAACCCCAGTAGAAAAACATGCAGAATGCATGTCCACAGTTTGAAAGAAAATTCTGAATAGTTGTGAACCCTTTAAAAAAATGCTGCATCATGGATGTTGGTCATGGCATAGAGGCTGATATTGTATGGAAAATATAGATACCAATCTATTTAAGTTGAGAAATGATTCTGAAAAGTCAGACTTGATTCAAAGATGTTTTAGGAATATGTGATAAAGACTATAAAGAAGTATAAAATAAGAATTCTAATTGCTAGGGTTATTATTTTCCTTCTTAGTGATATGTAATATAATGATACATCTCATGTCAGATGACATTTTAGAGTTAATGAAATACGGTATTTATGAGTTACTACTATGTTCTATATATCATGCTATGAATAAAACACAATCCCTGCCATTGAAAAGTGCAAATTTAGGGGAGGAACTATACCAGGTACAATCAATAATACAATACAATACAATACAATATACAATATAAAAAATAAAATAATACAGTTAATACTAATTGTGCCTTGTGAATCCACTCTGTAGGAATCTAAACTTACCTAGTCTTATCTGGGAAAATTCCCAAGAAGAAGTAGCATATACTTAGTTAAGAAGGGTGATTATCAATTTGCCTGATTAAAAAAAAAAGAAGAAGGCTGGAAGACAGGAAAGAGCTGTGTAAACAAAAGAAAGCATAAGAACGTAAAGGCAAGAAGAACAGAGTTCTTATTTTTTATTTTTATTTTTTTTAAAGATTTGATTTATTTGTCAGAGAGAGTGCACACATGTAGGGGGAGCAGCAGGCAGAGGGAGAAGCAGACTCCCCGCTGAGCAAGGAGCCTGATGTAGGACTCAACTGCGGGACTCTGGGGTCATGACCTGAGCTGAAGGCAGATGCTTAACCGACTGAGCCATCCAGGTGTCCCAGGAAGAGAATTTTTTAAAGGTGATGAAATCTTTCATATGTGAGAGCCTGAGAGTTGTGGGAAGTAGTGTACCAGAAAGGGAAGTTAGATTAGCCTTTTTGCAATATGTCCTATGTCATGGTAAGTATGTTATTATTATAGGACAAATGTTGCTAACTGTGGAGTTGGAGTATCTGCATCATGGTGAGGAGCTGATGGAAATAAGACTATTCTCAGGACCCCTGCGTGGCTCAGTCAGTTAAACATCTGACTCTTGATCTCAGTTCAGGTCTTGATGTTAGGGTTGTGAGGTGTTAAGCATGAAGACTAATTAAAAAAAAAAAAGAGAGAGAGAGAGAATGAGAGAGAGAGAGAGAGAGAGAGAAACTGTTTTCTTATTTAGTTCTTACAGTCAAATGATACATTATCCCATTGCCCTTTATTTTTAGGTACAAGCAATAATTTCCTGCAAGTAATCAATGAAGTCTTTGAGAGTTACTCACTTTGCCATTTATACATTGAAATTACAATAATGCAGTGTTTCTGAGAGCAAAAATCCCATATTCTTCTGTATATAGAAGTATCATTTCATTATTGTCAGCCCTCTGCGTTTCCCAGGACACAGGCATACATACAAGCATAGAGTTGTCATTCCTACAGGCAGAAGAAAGACTGTATCTATCTGCCCGTTGGACATCTCCTTTTTACTGACTAGTATGTTTTCACTCTAGCATCCCAAGTTTTCTGTAGGTAATAAACCTACGTCCAGGATCAGTTTGTGATGATTTAGTTGCTTTGTCTTAAATTCTAGGTCCAGAATCGGCATGCAGATTAGACCAGGCCAGGCAGAGCATCCCATTGTGCTGGGCACATTGATGGGGGCAAGATGGTTTTATAACAATTTATAACAATTTTATAACAGAGACAGGCTTGGATTTCTGCCTAAGCACCTTGCTGGGTTAACTATGCCTTCCATTGTCTTTGATGACTTTTACTGCTTCAAGTTATAGAAAATTGATTAAAAAGTAAATCATTTATGTCCATAAGAATATAAATGGATTCTGTCAGCTGGATGAAATTGACTATTGCCCTATGGATATTGAAGTTCTGCATTCTGAAAAATTTACTTAGCATTCTTGGTTGTCTATATATTGTGTATTCTTTTTTTTTTTTAATATTATGTATTCTTTGAACTGGGTATAACATCTTACTTACTTCATTAGCTAATGAGAAAAGAAAACCTTTAACATATTTTAATTTATATGGTAGTGAAATTTGTATTTCAAAAACAATATCTTTTGACACTATTGATGGCTTGACCTATTCCATTATTTTTATGAAGATGCTATTCTGTGATCCCACCCAATATCTGGTCTAATTTGGACTGCAAAACTGTCATGTTGGAATTTTAATGTTTTTTCCTTAAATGGGTTTTGCTTATTTTTTGGTGGGAGGGTAGGTAACCACTGATTTTTAATTTCTTGTTTTGGTGCATTATTTTATCTGAAAATGAGATTAAGTACATTATTTGTCAGGAAAAAAATTTATTTTCATGTCCTAACTTGATAGTTACACTGAATAGACTATCTGGTCCAAAACTCATTTTCCCTTTGTTCTGATGTCCTCAACCATCTGGTATTCTACTGAGAAGGATAATGTCAATTTGATTCTCATTCCTTTATAGTCAGCATTTTCTTTTTTCTCTTTTTGATAGCTTATAGGATTCTCTATGTTTTCTTTATATACTGAAATTTCACTATGATATATCTTTTATTCACCCTTCTTGGCACTGTATGGACCGTTAAACTCTTTAGACTTGCAATATTCTTAAGTCTGGGATATTTTCTTCAATTATTTTTGATAGTTTTCCCTATTGTATCCATTCTTTCTTGTTAGAATTTATTATTCCCAAATTGTTGCTTTAAAGTAATATCCTGTTGCTGTTTTATGAGAACAAAATATTCTGGCCTGAGTATCCCTGAGGATGCTTGATTTAAAAAAAAAAAAAAAAAGTTGTTTTGTTCCCTGAATTGTCTGTATTGTGTAGTGTGAATTGCTATATTATTTTGGTCTTCTCATAATTCTGATTTTCTTCATATGTCTAGTGATTTTTAATACTTTCATCATGTTTTAAAAGAACTTAAGCTAATTATTCTTGGTGACTGGCATAGGTTTCCTTTGTGGGTATGTATATGGTACTCTAATTTTCTCTGGAGTTCTTTCCTCCAGAAGATTGGGACTGCCTGGGAAAATAGCTGAATATCATGTGCTGATCTACTTCTGGGCTTCACCCTAGGTTATGCAATGCAGAGCTGGTCTTCAGTGAACCACAGACCCAAACCAGATTGGAAAGGCTTTGCCCTGACCATGAATAATACCCTGATCTGATTTTTCCCCAGTGGTTTGTCCCATTCCTCCAGAGAATACTTTGTTCTTTTTGACTGAGAGCAAAAACTTAGCTACTTATACCTAGGAAACAAGGTGGTTTCTACCACTAGGGAAGACGAAGAAGTAGAAA
Organism: Mustela erminea; assembly: GCF_009829155.1. NCBI lineage: Eukaryota > Metazoa > Chordata > Mammalia > Carnivora > Mustelidae > Mustela > Mustela erminea. The sequence continues at coordinate 34,009,288 of NC_045619.1, forward strand.
CACCACTTGCCTTTTACACATGCTCTTTATTCACCCTCTTAATTTTTTTATTTCTTCTTTTACTTCTCCAATGATTGCAAGCTCAGAGTTCTTTCAGGGTGACCTATTCACTCTTGTTTTTTTTTTTCTAAAGACTCTGTACTTTCTTTGTGCCTTCATTCACTCTATTAAACTGTTAATAAGATCCTTTTTGCTTTTCTTTCCCAGAATTAAAAAAAGAGAAATCTCCCAGTTCTATGAATGATCTCTTCCTTTCTCTTTACTATGATAGAAGTAACAGTCTCTATACATACGCAGAAGAGGGAGTCATTCTCATGGTGGTTAAGTAACTTGTTCAAGGTTATTATGCAAAGTTATCTATGCCTTTTTAATTGTCTATGATATTTCCCTTTTGGGAACTGCCCCCTTAACCAGCTGGAGTTGTCATTCTGGTATCTGGATGTATGTTACACACCTTTCTTGTCATCCAACTATTGTGATTCACTTCAAAGAGGAATATATAGAAAGTTCCAAGCCATTCAGAGTCATTCACAAGAAATGTTTTTCCCTGAGTTATAGGAATAGTGCAGGCTTGAAGAGACCAGTGGCCATCTTTGATAGCATGAGGAGTGGAACTGTCTGAAAATAAAAGCTGTATAGGAGGATGAAAAGCTGGGGCATGGAGCATGACAGAGTTCTGGTGACTTTGTGTCCCTGGATACACTCTGTCTCTTTCAGTTATAGAAGTCAATGAATGTTCTTTCTCTGTACAATACTAGGTTGGGTTTTGTCATTTGTGTCATGCCAGTTCTGATTTACACAACTATGCAGTACAAAATAAGCATTAAGACCCAGGCGACCTGCCTAAAGAACCTGTATTCTCATTCACCACTAGATACAGCTTCCCCTGCACAGGTAAAGACTAAGAGATAGAGAAGAATTAAGAAAGCCGATTTGTTGAATTAGCTTAAAAATTTCAATTAATCAAACAAAAATTTGTTGTATATGTAAATATATTCAAGTGAGACAGAAAAGAAGCCTACTAATTACTTGATTTATCCATACTTTTTTTAATGCACTCAAGATATTCATCTCTACATCCTAACCTAATAAAAAAATCAACCAGGATTCAAAGTAGGTTATGCATTCCATAACTGGGTACAGATGATCTGATAGAAAGCAGCTAAGCACTTGTCTGATAGCAGAGTGTTCCCATAGGGAAATTGTAGTAGAAAATCATTCCATCTCTCACACACACACACACACACACACACACACACACACACTTGCCCTCCAATGATTCAATTTAAAACTAAAATGAAAAAATTTCTAGCTAACTATAATAACTTGGAGAAAAAAAGGAAAATTGGGTATCTTGCCATGGAATAAATACATAAATGTTTGGCAGTCTTTCTCAGTATGTTGAAGGGTAATGAAAACTACATGTAAAATCTCTAACTTTTCATTTCGTTAGACTTTTCCTCATTTATTGACTCAGAACATTATAAATAAAAAGAAAAAAATAAATAAATGCCTTAGGTACCAGCAGGGAAAAAGAAAGCTATAAAACCTAGTGATTAATGAAATAAACCTTCTGTAGGGAGCAGTTGATTTCTAAACTGCAGACGTAGAGCAAATCAGATGAAGATACTTTCTTAGACTTTTGAAGGTATTAACTTTTGGCATGGAAGATATCTCCTGGAGAAATATACCACTAAGTTAACCAAATTACCAAAAGAAAGAAAATTAATTTTCAAAAATTTTTGTGAACTAGAGGAACAAACTAACCATCAGTTCTGTACCATCCTAAGAAACTGTAAAATTGCTTCTGCTTTACTGACTTAGAATAAGTGTTTGTATAATTATACGTAGCTCAACTTATTGCAAATTAATGCTCTAGGTTTATGCTCAATTTATATGACTGAGTCTTATATCATATTGTGCAATAAAATTCTCATTTGATTCCTCATCAAGTTTAAAGACGTTCTAGCTTAGAGCAAATGTAAAAATCATGTTGTCAAAAGCTGAGCCCATCTGTTACCACCGGAGGTCATCTGGTTTCATTATTTATTCTGCTGGAATGTGTAGGCAAAAATGTATGTTTTAGGACCTAAAATGTTCCATATATATTTATGGTTGGGACTATATTTATAGTTTTTCATTGTTTTTACATTAAAACACAACCTTAATGCTAGTAACAAAAGAGTTTCTTTTCTCTGAAGTACAGATGTATATTTTTAATATTTCCAGAAAAAGAAGTTAACTCAGAGAGGTATCAAGAGGACATGTGATATATGATCCAAGATTTTGTTTTCTTCTTTCATTTTTTTCCTTTAAAAAGGCTGTGTCTTTAAGTAAAACATCCCCCTCCATCCTCTCTACATAGCTCTCAAACAAATGTGATGAGTCTGTAGAGGCAAGAGTACAGTTTGTAAGCTAGGTTTCAGTAAATGGCTATATTATTAGATGGCTATAGCTTTTTATATTCATTAATTTATGAATATGTCACAATGAAATATATCCTAGGCCATATACAGTCATCAAATTTTGGCATTTCTGCAGTGACTTTCCATGATTCCAGTGATAGCATTTAAACTCACAAGTTCAGAAATTATCCTGGGATAGCATTTACTAAGCAAGTCTGAGATAGTCATGAAAGGACATTAATCTTACTCCACAAGTGAAGTGTGAAAGAAATATTACTTTGTATATACCATTAAATCAATTTAGATTTATCTCAGAGTTGTACTTCTCCTATGCTGGATGGGAATTTCATCCCAGTCATTTTAAGGGTATCTTCTTTGACTTACACTCAGAAATCAGGAGATCTAGACACTACCTCCAAAAATGAGATAATGACTTGTAAGCTCCTGTTGACTATTTGCTACTAGCATCTTTTTTTGTCTAAGTCGGCAGTGTTCTTTTGATGTCCAGCCATGCTATGTTTTCATGCTAGATATGGGATATAGAAATCTTTGCACCCAGAATCTATTTATTCTTTCTGGAATCCATTTTTGCTTTAAAAACTATCGCTTCTTTCAATCTTACTCTATGTGTTTTGGTGAAGCTGATTTTATCCTCCAGACCCATAAATATACCTATTACTATAGTCTGGGCAATCAGCAGAGCACATTTCTTTGATTTACAGTGATTGGTTCATAGATGAACATGGGACACGTTCAATGTTAATAAAATGCATGAAAAGCCTTATTTGGAGCCTAAGAGACTCTCACTCTTTCCTTTAAAATATGAAGTTCAGAGCCTGTGCAATTTGAAGCTAATTAAGCTGTTTTAAAACCAAGAGAGGAGGGCTTGCTGGAGAACAGTACTGAAGTTATGGTGCACAGAACTGAAAGAGAATAGGTAACTGAATCCAGGGATATTATTTCATTTACTGATCAAGTGATACCTAAACTTTTCCATCATGTAAGTGGATAGATTATCTTTTTGTTCAAGATTTGGATCTGTCTTTCTATAACAGAAATAGCACCATAAACAATTCTGTAAAGATTGTCATAAACCATTCTGTAAAGATTAAGTCACCTCCCCTGGTCCAGCTTGGAGCAGTCCTTGGATAACCATTACCTGTGACTTAAAATCTTCTCTTCGATTCCATAATCCATTTTCTCTGCCTCCTTGATTCTTAAAGACACTTTTTCTTCCAAACCCTGCACTATCATCTAACATCATCTTTTTTATTGGCTTAGGGCCCAGAAATTTTGAGCTGACTTATCTCCTGGAATCAGACTGAATATATTAGGGAATGGTGAAGCTGTTGTGGACTTCGTATTTTTAACTATATCAACACTCCCATTGGCCAGTTTCAGCCCCCAGATTTTCAGAAACAGCAACGAAAGTTTTTCATTCAAAAGATAAAAAGTATCTGTGATATCACTTTACTTCTGAGAATTTCCATGCATCAAAAATCTCTAGACTTTTAAACTTTGGTTATCTACTTTGATGGAAGACAGTAAAGGTGATAGAGCAACAAAACAAGAAATGGAAGAACAGAAGACACTACTGTTTTAATAAGATACCTTCATTCATTTTTCTGGGGTGCCAACCAACTAATTTACAATAGGAAATTTTTACTGACATATATAATTGAATAATTACTTTTGATGTGGAATTTTATTATATCTGAAAAGGTTAACCTATATATTGATTTAATAAGGTCACGCTAGGGGTGCCTGCGTGGTTCAGTTGGTTAAGGGTCCAATTCTAGATTTAGGCTCAGGTCATGATCTCAGTGTTGTGAGATCAAGTTCCCTATTGAGCTCCCTGCTCAGCAGGGAGTCTGCTATTTTCTCTCTCTCCCTCTGGTCTCCCCCCGCCCCCACCCCACATACACACTCTCTCTCTCAAATAAACAAATAAATCTTTTTAAAAAATAAAAATGTGAGTAACTCCCATGAGTTCTTGTTCCAACACTCAATAGTCAAATGTGTCTACCTTAAGATGAGGAATATTATAGAAAAATTCCCCAAGAAACAAGAATAGTTAATGATTGGTTCCAAAATAACACAGAAAGAATTTTAAATTAGGACCCTCAAAAGATCAGGAACAATTTATGCCACAAATAACCTTTTGAAGACCTACGATTCTTGGAGACCAGATCAGAGTCCTCTTGTCAAGAAGGAGGTAACAGTGGCACAGGATGACCTTGGAGGAAGTGAGACATCCATTTCTTCTCTCTCCTGCTCCTTCTTTATCTCTCCATATTAGTTTAATAAGGGTGCCATAGCAAAGTACCTCAGATTGAATGAGTTAAACATTTATTTTCTTGGGGCGCCTGGCTGGCTTAGTCAGAAGAGCACATGAAGCTTGATCTCAAGGTCATGAGTTTGAGCCCCATGTGGGGTGTGGAGATTACTTCAGTAAATAAAGCTTAAAAAACAAAACATTTATTTTCTCATAGATCTGGAGGCTAGAAGTCTGTCAAGATATCTGTGTCTGCAAGGTTGATTTCTTTTGAAGCCTTTCTCCTTAACTTGCAAACGATGGCCGTCTTTTCTCTTTGTCTTCATATGGTCTTTCCTCTTTGGGTGTGCATGTCTGTGTCCAAATTTCTTCTTAGAAAAATAACAGTCATGCTGGATTAGGACCTTCCCTAAAGATCTCATTTTAACTTAATTCATTCTATAAAGACTTTATCTCTGAATATTATTGAGTCTGGGGTACTAGGGGTTAGGACTTCAACATATGAAGGTGGGGGACACATTTAGCCTCTAACACTCTTTTACTCTGTTCTTTGCCTCATTTGTTATGGCACAAACCTAAACCTCAGTCCTGGACTTTCTCATTTTATTCTCTATAGCTAGTTTTAGAAATCAAAAAGGGTGAGCAACAGAAGATCATTGCTTTATTAAGACTTTTCTTTTACTTCTAGCACTTGGTGATTGATCAGACTCAATACCCTCCCATCCTCACTCCATTTCCCCACATTTATTATTGACACCTTACCCCTAAAGCTTCATTAATACTTTGCATCTGGATAAACTCAAGATTCTTGCATGTTTCAAATAGAATTTTTTTTGACTGCTAATATGGAAGTAGGAGAAATTGTTTTTATTTTTATTTAATCAATATAGCTTCTTGAACCAATAAAGCTACAATTTATGGAGAAAATGCAAAATCAAATAAGGACTCAGCTGTATCTTTCGGAAGTCAATCTATTTGTCGAACTAGTGCTCTACTAATCTTTCCAATTAATTTGTGGCTGCTGATGACATTGCATTTCTAGTGTCACTAGGGATGATAAACGATCAGACACCAGGGGAACTGCTGTCAAAATAACACTGTTTCTTTGACGAAAAATATCACCTTAATATTATATTGCTGAAAATACTTCTTTTCATAGAATTCATTAGCTACACATTAAGAAATTACAATGAAGGGGATGCTTGCTATCTGTGAATTAGGGGAAAATGTGTCAGAAAACACAGCATGCAGAAGAGAGTGTTACTCAAAGAGGCAATTTGAGCAGATCTTCAAAATTAATAACAAAATTTTCTGGTCATGAGTCAGTTAATAGCAAACTGTTATAAATTAGGCCATTTGGGGCGCCTGGGTGGCTCAGTGGGTTAAGCCTCTGCCTTCGGCTCAGGTCATGATCCCGGGGCCTGGGATCGAGTCCCGCATCGGGCTCTCTGCTCAGCAGGGAGCCTGCTTCTCCTCATCTCTCTCTCTGTCTGTCTCTCTGCCTATTTGTGATCTCTCTCTCTGTCAAATAAATAAATAAAATCTTTAAAAAAAATAAAAAAAAATAAATTAGGCCATATTTTTTAGGAGAAAGGAAACAATTTTGTGTGATGTTTAAAATGCTGTCCATAATACTTTAATTGTGCCCTTATGCCTCACCTCTACCTTGTTACATTCATGTTCCAATAAAAGCTGTAATTATTTATTGAAAGGTAATATGCACTTTACTAGCACTTTACATACATTATTTAATAAAGCCCCTACATAAATGTGATAGGTATTATTATATACTAATTTTAAAAATGGAAAAAACTGAGGCTTGAGGAGTTTAATAGCCTGACCAAAGTCACATGCTAGCTAGTAAGTGGCAGTAACTAAATTTGAAGCCAGTCTGCTTGTCTTTAAGCTCTAAACATTATCTTGTTGCCTATTAAGTTTTATTTGATACCTTAGCACAGCTGTATTTAAAAATAAATTAGCTACTGTGTAAGTGAAGTGTTTCTTAATAGAATGACATGTAATATTGCCAGAGCTCATTATACCGTAACCTAGTCTAAAATTAACACTGCCTTACAATGGATTGCACTATAGTGTCAAAAGAAATTATAGTTTTGCAGTTCATATGCTTTGTATTTTGCTCTGCTTTTCAAATTTTCAGCTGAATGAAAAACAATGAACAGTTTGTTTTGTTTTGTTTTAAGTTGTCTATTTACAAGGTGCTGTGGTGACTGGGGCTTCAAAACAGTCTCAACCATTTTTCCAGCAAGAAGCTTCACTTCAAACAAGTTGTATGTGACTCTGTAGGAGCCAATAAATGTTCTCTTATCATAAGATGTAACATTTGAGAATCTTACAGTTAACATACAATTCTCAATCTCAAGATGTTGATTGCTTTTCTAATAATGGAAAAAGGGAAAAGTATCTTTAATTAGAAGACTATAATGGATCTAGTGAAAGAAAGCAGATAAAATTTATAGAGAGCTCATTGTTTGGTAATTACCAGATACCAATTGCTACTACGATTTCAAGTTTGGAAAATAAATTTTGTATTGATCACTGGTGAACTTTTTGTGACTTAAATAAGTTGATGCTTCAATGCCAATTGCCCTTAAATTCCTGGTCAATAAAAAAAATTACCATTTTTTTGTCTTATCCCCTCAAAACTGTCTTGCTGATGATTTCAGGACTCAAACAGGTAATCTAGTGAGTTCTGCTATCAATATCGTATTTATTTACAACTTGGGCTAATTCAAAGTATAACTTCATTAAGAATAATTTCAGGCAGTGAAATGGGGAGCATCTGAAGACTGATGTCCTCACTCTACCAGCCATGCCAGGGGCTAACCTTCAAGTAGGTGTCATTGCTCCCCAGCCTGTGGAGTGGGTGATTTATTCATGTCTAAAATAAATTTCCGTGGACCCTGCCAAGCACTTCTAGTCATCAGTCCTCTTCCATGTTCTAAAGTTCAAAGTTTTTTGCCTTTGCTCTATCACTAATTCATTTGCAACTGATTACCACTGATTACCTCTTTTATAATTGGGTGTGTGCTCCATCACCCTAGTTTCACAGTCGATAAATTTCAAACACTTCAACTCTTGGCAGGACACATCCTTTATCTTTTTAATTTGTCTGAAATTTGGATCTCCACCTGGGTACTGCATAAGGATTTCATAATTTACCTTATCCTAAATGATCTGTTTTTCACTCCTCAAAATAATTGCTCTTCCCAGGAGCTTGCATAATTTGGAGGCTATATTAAGGGGAAGCTCATTGTTCCAAGCAACACATCACAAATTTTATAACATACAAGATAATTGATTTTTCATGTATGGCAAGTCCCAAACAGGTGTTACTGTATAGATTGTGTCTAGAATCCATGAGGTAACATAGAGACCCAAGTTTCCTATGTCAGAAAAAAAAAAAAGATTGCATCAGAAAAGCTAAATTAAGGCAAGGACGTCTATTCAAGAGTATAATAATAGGTGTCAAGACTATTACAAGACTCACCTGACCTCCTTAAATAAAAAGAAAAAAGGACCAGAAAGTTTTTTAAGAACAACAGTGAGCTAGTGGAGGAGAATTGGAAGAAATTAGTCTATGTGATCAATGCTATTAGGCCATCTTTGTTTGCTAATTGATGCTTATAAAAGTTAGGCTTCTGGGACCCTAGATGGTTCAGTAGGTTAAGCATCTGACTCTTGATTTTGGCTCAGGTCATAATCTCAGTGTCATGAGATGGAGCCCTGCCTTGGGCTCTGTGTTTGGCATGGAGCCTGCTTAAGACTCTCTCTCTCTCTCCCTTCCACTGCCCCTCCCCCCCCACAAGTGCACATGCTCTCTCTCTAAAATTAAAAAAAAAAAATAGGCTTTTAGTCTCCTACAGAGAATGGGATGTAGAGTCTCCATCTTTCTCGATTATTACATTTCAAAGGGATGGCTCACAGGTTCCTGACAAACACATTCTTGAGTTGGAATGGATTTATATCTGAAAGAGATAGAGGAAGAATTTATAATTACAAATATTCTAAAGCAAATGCTCCAAGGAAAGGGAAGTCAAGGGGTTATAGTCAGGAAACAAATTCTCCAAAGTTTGTCAAGCAGAAGGAAACCTTAAAGGGATTTTGTATTATCTATGCATATCTTTGAAATTTTCATTGTTTTTCTGTATCAAAATGGTGCATGAGGAAAGACCACAAAGGATGCCCACAGGAAGTTTCATGGTCTAGTTCTGAAAGTTTCAAAGTCTAGTTCCGCTGGCTTAATCTCAGGCACGTGACCGCATTCCCCTGCAAATGGGTCAGGGAAACGAGGGGTAGCTGTGAGCCCAAGAGGAGTACAAAACTGGTTTGATAAACAGAAAAGAAATCTCTGCCATTGTAAGACAAACATCTAATATATAATTATACAATTGAACCACATTACATGCTCTTTCGTTATAGACATTAATCAGGTTGCTTTGTTTGAATGTTTGCTTTCCACACTAGAGCATAATGAGAGCTGTGTTTGTGTCATTTCTATTTTTTGTTTTCTTAGATCCAAGAAAAATGTCACGCACATGGAAACCATGTTGCCCAGCAAATATTTCTTAAATGAATCATTGTTGGTGAGAGGTGATATTTTGAGTTGACACTGAAAGTTGCTGCCTTTAATCACAGTTCACTCTACCACATCTAGTCCCTAAAATCTTTAAAGTTAGTCTTGCTTGTATAAATTCCAGTTAAAAAAGAAATGATATATATAGTCACCCCATGTCCTTATTTTAGAATGATTTGCACTTACTTATTTAGACACAATTTTTTAAAATAAGTTGCTTTATAGCTCAGCCAAAATTATTTTTAAAGCATAATTGAATTTTATTTTGAACATTATTAATGCTTTTCTTCCTATCATTTTTCACTAAGCTAATGGCAATGCAGTAAGAAAATATAGTCTCCTGTTTATTTTAAGCAGGTACCCATACTGATCCAGGATCCTACTCTCTGAGTTTCTCAGTTAAATAGCATTTGTCACATTTTTCTGGAATATGAATCACTAGAAAACATCTTTAGTGAAATCCAGAATTAAATAGGGCTATCATCAGAACTCATAGGCAGAGAAAAAAGACAAATCTAACACTCCCGATATGCTCAAAGGAATAAGATATCCTGCGGGGAAATCCGATCACTATTTCATGCTTCCACGTGGCATTGTCAGGCCTACCTCAGAATCAAATTCCAACTGTATCTCTATGACAGAATGTATTTACCATTGCTGTTGATGTCATTCTAAATGTAATCTAATTGATTATTTAACAAAATGTCTGTAACAAAGTATTAGTATTTTAATTCTACTATGAAGGCAACTGAAGCATAAAAAGGCATATGTCAAAGCACCAAGTATTTCATTAGAAAAATTAAAATTGAAAGCTCTCCATATTTTGACAGTTGCATCGTATACGGAGGCATTTTCTTAGCATAAATAAAACATTTTCATTCTTCTGACAATTTGTTTTCAAATATGCACATATAAAGTATTTTTCAGAATCAACTTGATAGGGCTTGATTCTTTCTGTTTTAATATTGGGATAATTTCATTGTATGTCCCATATGGACAATTCATTGCCAAAGTAGAAAGTAATGACTCCAGACAAGTAGTTGGGATCTATGCTCTCAATCCATTTCTCTTCTCCCTTGTCACGTCGTTTAGAAAACATTTATATCCTAATAACAACTTTCATTTATACTATGTTTGAAAATCTATTACTCTTGGGGCACCTGAGTGGCTTTGTTAAGCATCTGCCCTCTGCTCAGGTCATCATCCCAGGGTCCTCGGATCAAGCCCCAGGTCAGGCTCTCTGTTCAGTGGGGGGTCTGCCAGTCCCTCTCCCTCTGCCTGCTGCTCCCCCTGCTTCTGCTTATGCTCATTCTCTCTCTGTCAAATAAATAAATAAAATCTTAAAAAAAAAAAAAGAACATTTATTACCATTTCTCTTATAAATCTAAATAGCTGTTTTCGTAACTCCAGGGTGAAATTAATCATGCAGTTAACATTTCCATTTTACAAGTTGGAGAATGAAAGCACCAAGGGATTCACAAACTTGATCAAGATAACATAGCCAGTATGGTGGATTGTGTTTTCTAAGATGACTGTAACAAGGCGTTCCATTCCACACCCTCTCCTTACACATTGACATTGAGAACTTCAAGTGTCTGTGTTCACTCCTCTTGACTCTGGGCAGGCCCTTGGCTATAGTGGAATTGAAGCTATACGGCTTCTGAGGTTAGGTTTTAAAAGGTAATCACCTTTCTGTCTGATCCTTGGAATTCACCTATCATGATGTGAGGAAGCTTAAGCCTTATTAAAATGTCTCCTGCAGGTGTTACAACCAATAGCTAGCATCAATCAACAGATGCATGAAGGAAGACGCGCTTGAGATTACTTCGTCCTCATCTACCACCTGATAGTGAACGTATGAAGAATCCCAAATGAGAGCCCAATCAACCATGAGAACGGGGGGTAATAGTGATCAATGATGGCTGTGTGTTTTTTTTTTTTAAATTTTATTTATTTATTTATTTGACAGAGAGAGATCACAAGTAAGCAGAGAGGCAGGCAGAGAGAGGGGGGAAGCAGGCTCCCTGCTGAGCAGAGAACCCTATGCGGGGCTTGATCCCAGGACCCTGAGATTATGACCTTAGCCGAAAGCAGAGGTTTTAAACCACTGAGCCACCCAGGCGCCCCAATAACAGCTGTTGTTTTAAGTCACTAAATATTGACATAGGTTCTGTCGCAACACTGAGTGGGAAAGCTAGTAAAGGTAGCTGAGGCTTTAACCAAATTCTTCTGATTACTTGTCGCAACTCCTTGTGATCTTTCCAGTACGCTACATTAGGTGGTGATTTGGGATCATTGAGCCCAACCGTTGAGAAAGAATTCTTGAGACGTTTTTCAATGCAAAAGGTATATTTATTGCAGCATGGGGAGAAATCCCTGGGCGGAAAGAGCTGCATTGAGAGTGTGAAGGGTGACTGATTATGTAGGGTTTTCTATCCTCTGGAGGGGAAGGTGACATTAGAGCTCCAGGAAATTGAGTCTATGGGTTCCTGGAAGTCTGACTATGACTAAGATTATGTTTTTCTTGGAAATCATTAAGACAGTTACAAACTATAGTGGAGTTTCATGACTGTGGTCTTTATCAGTTGATCATTTGTCTTTCCCCAGACTTTGTTCTTATCCCGGCTTACGATATGTATCCCCCCCCTTAAACTGGGGGTGGGAGGTAGTGGGTGGGAATGGGAGGGTGGGGGAGGGTCATTGCGTGGTGTCAGTGGCTGTTTCGCCCTCAGCTTGTCTTTTGTCCTCCCATCAGGTAGCGTGCCAAATCTGCATAGGAATAGTCACGTAAAAAGTGAAAAATTCAGTTCTGTAATTATGTATGGCGATGGTTATTAACTAAACTCACCGTGGTGATCATTTTGCAATTTATATACTGATTCTGAATCATTAGGCTGTATACCTAAAACTTACATAATATTGAATGTCAACTATGTCCCGATGTTTAAAAAAAATGAAAAATTCAGATACCTATCAGAAAGGTTTATTACACTTTTCACAGCTTCATGACCAAATGACATAGATCATTGATGTAGTGAAAGATGAAGCTAGATTTTTTTTCTCAGTTCTTGTAGTGACAATTGATGACCATGGGCAGATCATTTCACTTCTCTTTAGCATTAAAATCAAACACTATGGCACGCTTCTAACTACCCCCTCAGGCAAGATTTTACAAGAAAATTAACTGAAAACAACTCTGGTTTACTTCTGAAATATTCATTTTGTGCCCCCGCTGTGTGCTGACTAAACCAAAAACCTCAAAACCAACCAAACAAACAAAAAAACACAAGCAAAGCAAAACAAAACACCCCCCTCCCAAACTAAAATATACTTAGGGCTGTAGAGATTTAGTAAAATTCTTAGGAGTTTAAAAATTTTATCTTTATTCTCATTACTTAAATCTGTTATGAATTTAACCTAAATAATCAAATCTTTAATAAAAAACTACTGTATTATGATATAAATACTTGCTGTTTTCTAGCAAAAAAATACCTCAAGGATAGTTTACACCCTTACTATATTTATTACATTTTGAAATCGTTAAGGCTAAATCATATTTGGGGTACAGTTTTAAATAAACAAACAAACAAACAAAAACAGTACAAGAAAGGGTACCTGGTAGCTCAGTCATTAGGCATCTGCCTTGGGCTCGGGTCATAATCCTTGGGTCCTAGAATGAAGCCCCTCAGCCGGAAGCCCTGCTTCTCCCTCTCCCACTCGCTCTGCTTGTGTTTCCTCTCTCGCTGTGTCTCTCTCTGTCAAATAAATAAATAAAATCTTTAAAAAAACAGTACAAGAAGAAAATACATTTCGAGGTTCATTGACATTAAATTTGAATGGGAAGTTGAAGGTCTGATTCTATGCGCAAGATGTGTTCCAAATTATGTTGGTGGGCACTTAGGTCTGTTCAAAGTGAGAGGCTCCTTTCTCCCACCCAACAAAATAGTTAACAAACACGATTGTACATACTGGCCTGCATTTCTGTCAGAGATAGATATTCACAGTGACTTCCACAAATGAGTGACACAAATATTCTTTTATTATTTTTTTAAAGATTCTATTTATCTATTAGAGAGAAAGAGTGAGCAAGAAAGAGAGCAAGCACAAGAACAGGCAGAGGGAGAGGAAGAAGCAGGCTCTCTGCTGAGCAGGGAGCCCGATGCAGGGCTCAATCCCAAGACCCTGGGATCATGACCTGAGCCAAAGGCAGGTGTTTAACCAACTGAGCCACCCAGGGGCGCTGCAAAATATTCTTTTAAATACATAAATCAAGTAGAGTCAACCCCTGTTTGAAGATGTTCAGTGGCTTTCTATTACAATTAGAATTTTTTTTAGCCTGTTATACAAATTCCTCCATGACCCACTCTTTGTCTCCTTCTAGAACCTCACTTCATCTCTGCCCCTTGCTCACTGTGCTCTGTCCACGCTTGTCTCCTTGTTATTAGGTCTTGAATAGATCACAACATTTCTTTCACTTCAGGCCATGGCTGAAGTGCTTCTCCCCCTACCTGTAACCCAACCCTCTGTGTCTACTCAGAGAGTCTCCAAAATAACATGTCCCTGACCTCTCTGTGTTATTACCCTGTTGTAGAGGAAAAAACAAAAATAAACAAACAAAAAACTCCAAAAAACCACTTCCTCCACCTTTTGAAATTGACTCTCTGGGACCTGCAAATTAAATTGACAAAAGTCAAGTTAACAAGAGGGGGCAGGGAAAGCACGCAACTTTAGAATGATTTTTTGTTTTATCTTCACAGGGACTTCATAGAAAAGAAGTAAAAAAATCCAGAGAAGTGGGCAGACTTAAAACTTATACATCATTTTCACAGGAAGCGCTACCTTTATAGAGAAGGGTCTAGGCAAAGGAAAGGGAGTTTGGGCTTCTGAGGCCAGCACATTGTGGGAAAGTGACTAGGAGACATATGGGGGGACTAATAATGGCAGATACAGGTTATTTTAGTAAGGTCTGTTTCTGCAGACTCATCTTGGCATCTACTCTTTGTCTTTGGTGATTGAGTGCTTGCTTCTCTTGGTCCAGGGAGGGCACCTTTCTAACAGGAGATATATGACCTGCCTTTAGGCAGATAGGGGGATGACAGAGAGGTTTTCCTGGAGCTGCTGTTTCTCAGTTGCCTTCAGCTCAAAAGGATCAATATACCAAAGTGGCGTATTTTGGGGTGGCATATTCTGATTCCTTTCATCTGGTTTATCTACTTATTACTCATTTAACATGTATCGATTCTTTAATTTTGTCATCATTCCTTTGCGTGATTCCTCTGGAATCATTGCAAACTGCACAGAGGCAGACTTCTCAGCTCCCTTGCCTGCTCCCATATGGGCAGTTCTTAAAACAGCCTAAGTGCCCACTGCTGTGATTTATACATCCCTCTGTTTCTTTCTCCTGCCTCTCTTGCCCATCTGAACATTTCCTTCGATTCTTTCATGCTTGATTGCTTTCTCTCTCCTCTGCAAAGATAAAGATGTGGAAGGAATAGACTGTCAGAGGCAATACTTTTCAGAGGGTATAATTTGGACAGAAAAAAAACAAAAACAAAAAAACATGGAAAAAAACATGGAAGTCATATCATCCAGAACAGTCTAGAGGCCACATAATACAGGAATTAAGACTGAAAGTTCTAGAGCTCCCATACCTGCCTTGAATCCTGTTTGAACCATTTACTAGGGGTATATTGTGGGCAGATTGTTCAACCCAGTTGAAGCTCCATTCTTGTAACTCTGAAGTGAGGATGATAATGGTTTCTGCCTCATAGAGGTGGTCATAATGATTAAATCAGTCAATACATTACTTGTAAAAGTAAAGCTGTTGAAAGATTGCCTGGTGGTCAAAAAGTGTTAGTTTTCTTCTCCTTTTAAAGAAATTATTAATAATTTCATAAGGAATACAGAGCACTAGATGGATAATTTAGCTAAACTGACAAGAAATTTAGCAACTGGTCTGCTAAAACAATAGCTTACGCCTAGGTAGTGCATATGAGATTGTTTCTAATAGAGCTCTGACGGCCTTAAGTGTATTACCTCCTATAATTCTCCTACCAAGCTCTGAAGAAGCTGCTAATATTGTCTCCATTTTGACATTCTGGAATCAGACACAGGTCATACGATGAAGTGATAGACCCAGAATTTGAACCTTAATTGATTGAACTCCAGAGTTTTTGTTCTGAACTAGTAGGTCATACTAGTCTTTCAAACAAACAAACAAACAAACAAATCTAAAAAACCTCTCTTTAATAAATATGGATCATGGAAATGTGATAAAACTGATGAACTTCTTAATATTTTTATATATGGGTATGTCTAATTTGTATTTAGTGACAACGTGTTTAGCATTTTTCCTCCCACTTATTACAGGTGTATCATTTAACAAGTAGATATAGGTTATTAATCATTTATAAAGATAAATAATTAAAATTTAACATTAAATTGTTTTTTAAGACATAAAATTATAGAAAACTATTTAGCACTCAAAAAAAAACTATTTAGCACTCATTGGAACTTTTAAAAATTTCCATTTTATTTGATATGTAACATTTCATATTAAAATGGTCTCAGATCAGGATGGGGTTAGAAGCAATTTAGAATAACCAAATATAAAACAGTGCCTTATATATTACAGGTACTCTTAATAGTATGAGTTCTTCAGAAAAATTCTCTTTCTTGTATAATCCCTTTTTATGTCTACTCCTTTGAGTTAAATTACTTTAACCTCGTAAATAAATATGTGGGTATATATATATGCTTATATAACTTGCATATATATATATATATATATATATATATGCTTATATAAGTTGTTTATAATATGGCTGTCTGGATTTTATAAAGACTATACTAAATAAGAAGGAATGTAATTGGATTTTACAATATAATGTGAAAGGACTTGGTAGGCTATGTGTGCTCTGAGAGTTTAACCTCAAAGTCATGGAGCTATGTTTCAGTTATCCAATTACCGATAAAAAGAAGAGACTAGTATTTCTCTTGTGCGCGCGCTCTCTCTCTCTCAATCCTCTCTGGTGAAGCCCAAGGTCAAAGTGATGAGGGAACAGAAGGCAAGCTGAGGACAAAGCAGGAGCTGACACCCCACAAACCCTCCCCTGTATGGAATATATGTGACATTCCTCAGGCACTCCAGGCTGCCCTAAAGGAAAAACAAATAGTTAACTTGTTGAGATCACAATTCTGCAAGACTTGAGTCTCCTTCAGTTTATAAATGTTTTAGCAAGCTACAAGAATGAAGCATTTCTATTAATGGCCTAGCTCCCAGAAGGAAATGTAGATGCAATTAAATGTCCTTATAACCTGTAGCCCGTGGACAGATACTGGAAGTGGGTTAGAATGTAATGTTCCTCCAGGAAGCTCCCCCGACAATTTTCTTGTTAATTCCTTGCTAGAGGGAAAATAAAGGCAAGGCCTCTGGTATCCTATGAGTCATCTTTAACGGATGAAAGTCCTTTTGAAACCTCCCTTTTCCTTACTTCCCTCAACCCCATAGAATGTTATCAGCCACCCCTCACAACCCTGGGGCAGCAGCTCTTTCTGCCCACAGGTCCTGTCCCCATGCTTTAATACAGCACCATTTTGCACCAAAGACATCTCAAGAATTCTTTCTTGGTCCTCAACTCCGGACCACACCCCCCTGAACCTCATCCATATTCCAGATTCGCATCAGTTGGATTTTACTCTTCATTACTTGTTGTTGCTTTTGCCTCTGCGGATACTTGATTATTTCCCAGATTTCTCAGTGATTTCCAGTCCTTCACCAGCCTGCATTATACTGTTGTTTTGGTTATTTATTTCTCTTTCTGTTATTTATTTATTTATTTTGGTTATTTATAAACAATCCCAAACTGTGGTGACTTAAAATAGCAACCACTTTACTTGATCCAAAATTTTATAGTCAGAAATGTGGGCAGGGAAGGACAGGAGTAACTAATCTACTCCACGATATTGGAGATCTCAGGTGGGCTGCCTTGAATAGGTGGGGGCTGGCTGCCATAGCTTAGTTGAGCCCAGATGTTTAAGGATTTAGTTTTAGTAAAATACCTGGGTTCTTCAGCTCTCCTATATGTAGCTAGCTAGCTTGTACCTTCTTGTAGAAGGGTGGTCTTACAGTTGCAAGAGAGGGCATTACATGAGGACTAAACCCAGTATGTATGTGCTTATCAAGTTTCTGCTGGTGTCATACTCTCTAATGTCCTACTGGCCAAAGAAAGTTACATAGTTGACACCAGAGCCAATGGGAGGAGACTTTATAAGGGTGTGAAAACTGGAGGGCATGGGTTTGTGGCAGCAACCGATTTAACCATGCACCTCAGTCCATCCTTCGAAGTCTAATAATACACAGCCCTTCCATATGCAAAATACATTCTCCCATCCCAAGACCCTTGACATCATATTTTCATGTGGTATGAATATCATACTTGCTTATGGTTATCAGGCTTAGGCTCCCATCATCTGAATTAGGTTCAGGTAAAAATGAAGATCCTCAGGTGTGGTTCCTTGGGGGCAGCTGCTCACGTGTGACTCCCTCCAATCCAGACAACTGTGAACTGAACAGGGAAGCTATCTAAAATTTTTTTAAAAGTCTAAAAAAAGGAAGTTTTCTGCCTCCACACACCCCATATTCTTTTTTTAAAAGATTATATTTATTTATTTGACAGACAGAGATCACAAGTGGGCAGATAGGCAGGCAGAGAGATATGGGGAAGCAGACTCCCTGCTGAGCAGAGATCCCAATGTGGGGCTCCATCCCAGGACCCTAGATCATGACCTGAGCTGATGGCAGAAGCTTAACCCACTGAGCCACCCAGGCGCCCCCCACACCCCATATTTAATGCTGAAATAGTAATAGGAAAATGGTAGAAGACGTTCCTAGTTTAAAAAAAAAAAAAAAAAAGTGAGGGAACATGAAAAACATAGTAGTCACCGGTCCACAATATTTCCAAATTCATCTTGTTCCATATTGTCAGATGGATATTATTTAGGAGGTAGAAAATTGTCCTTGACTAGAGACTGGTTCTACCAATGGGGTGGTTCTCTCTGGGTTTTTTCCACTCCTTCCAATCTGTCTTTGTTTTGCATTAGAAATGATATACATATAAAAGTCTGCCTGCTTCCCAGACCCAAGGCCAATCCATGCTTTAGGTTTTTGTTATAATAGCACCACACTTCTGGCATCCATTTCTCTTAAAGTTTTCTATTGTCATATACCATACCAACCCAAAGCTTAGTATATCAAAGCAAGAAATAATTTAAGTAAAGATAATAATTCTGTGAGTCAGAATTCTAACCCATTAGGGCTTGAATGACTGGAGCTGATTAAAAGGATTGACTTACAAAAGAAAACTGGCATCTGGGTTCTGAAGTCTGGAAGTCCATTTGATTTCCTGGTTGCTCTTTATTGGCTCTTCCATGTGGCTAGCTTGATTTTTCTCATAGATAGTGGTCTCAGATATCCAAAAGGTAAATTTCAAGAGGATAAATCCTGTACAAGCACTTACCAAGCCTCTGCTTGCATCAGCTTATCAATGTCCCATTGTTATGCAAACCACATGGCCAACCTCAGAGTCACCACTGATGAGAAACAAGAGTATAAACAACATTAAGTGAGGTTTATCAATGTAATAGTTCACTGTACCTACCTGAGCAACCACCTAAAGCTGCATTGAACTGTAATTTCACCTGTTAATTAATTCATTTTTAAAAAAGATTTTATTTATTTATTTGACAGAAAGATCACAAGTAGGCAGAACAGCAGGCAGAAAGAGAGAGGGGGAAATAGGCTCCCTGCTGAGCAGAGAGCCTGATGCAGGGCTCCATCCCAGGACCCTGAGATCATGATCTGAGCAGAAGGCAGAGACTTAACCCACTGAGCCACCCAGGTGTCCCATTACCTGTTAATTTAGAAAGACCCACATCTTGAAGATAAAGAACACATCAATTCACCTAATGTACCAAAAGTTTAGTTGTTAACTTGACTCAAATAGTGCTCAATTCATATTTATTGGATAAATCGAATGTATAAAATCATTATACATTAGCATTTCTAAAATGTGAGTTGCAACTTTGATCTTGGAAGACATGAAAAAAGGGTTTCCCAGTCAAATTCTATAGTAAATTGGTTGTAATATTTTTTCCCATAATCCATTCTCTGTATATCCATCCTTTATGATATAACTTTTATCAAGAAATGTTTTTATTGAGAAGTGGGATCTATTCCTCTATCTCTTGAATCTTTGCTGCACTTGTGATTTACTTTGGCCAATAGAATATGGTGGAAGTGATATTTTGCCATTTTTACATGTAGGCCGTAAAGGCTTAGTCTTCTTTCTTTCTCTTTTTCGTAATCTACCTCTGTTAGCACAGCAAGCTCAGGCCTGCTTGCTGGAGGATGAAAGACAGGAAGCAGAGTTAAGTCGCAGCTGAGAATACTAGACTATCTAGTCTCTCAACAACATGCTGCTGATGGGAAGCATGGCGAGCCCAGAGATCAGTAGAGCTTGATGCAGATGAGCAGAACTGTTCAAAAATCCATAGATTCAAAGTTTTGGGTTGGTTTGCTGACATCAATAAATAATTGATATAAATATCCTAAGAATTTACGACAGCCATAAACATAATATTAATTATAAGAAAAGAAAGTAGAGACTGAAAACAACAGTTAAAAGAACATGATGCCGGCAGGCTAGGTCTGAGGATCCAGATGGGGTCCTGCAGAATCAGCTAAGAGGGTGCCTGGCTGTGCATAGAGTGGAGACCAAACACAAACCTGCAGGAAGTGAAAGCAGTTTATTGGAGATCTAGAGAGAGTAGAGAACAGACAGAATGTCCTGCAGACACAGAAAGGAAAGGAGAAAATCTGTGAGTTTTTGTTGAGGATGGTGGTCTCCTATGCATGATCCCTCAGACCTCCAGGAACTGGTAAGAACAAAGATGAGGGCTCAGGTGTAATTGGAGCCAGGGGGCCTTGGCATTGAGATGTCTAGTCCCAGTGGTATAGAATACACATGTGATAGTTTCTCCAGTCATTCTCACCTGGTCCTTCCTTAGATATTATCTTTCCTGGAAAGACCATTAACTCATTGTCCTTTCCAAGGAGGACATATGCTATTTGCATTCTGATGCATGTGTAGAGTGGGGTTGGGGT
This sequence comes from Mustela erminea, assembly GCF_009829155.1. Classification (NCBI taxonomy): domain Eukaryota; kingdom Metazoa; phylum Chordata; class Mammalia; order Carnivora; family Mustelidae; genus Mustela; species Mustela erminea. The sequence goes on from NC_045619.1 coordinate 34,029,726, forward strand.
GTAGGTCCTAGCGAGAATGGAAGCAGGTGGGGTCCCTGGGTGGCTCAGTCATTAAGCGTCTGCCTTTGGCTCAGGTCATGACCCCGTGGTCATGGGATCGAGCCCCACATCGGGCTCCCTGCTCCATGGGAGGCCTGCTTCTCCTTCTCCTACTCCCTCGGCTGTGTTCCCTCTCTTGCTGTGTCTCTGCCAAATAAATAAATAAAATCTTAAAAAAAAAAAAAGAATAGAAACAGGAAAAGGAGCAAAAGAGAGATTTTTATAGACTCTTTCAGTTTCCCTGTCTCAAACCTAATTTTTCTTAGTCAACTTTCCTCAAAATTGTTGGCTACAGAACTTCAACAATCCTTCCTTGTTTTTGTTTTGTTTCGCTTTAAAATAGTAAAAGGCTACTTTTCTGCTTTAATAGTCTATAGAGCAAACTTTGGAAACTTCTGTAGAATTCAAAGAACTATTATAACATTGAAAAGATAGTTTACCAGATAATATAAAGTGGTGATTTTGGGGTGTTTCCACTTGCTTTTAAATGATTAAATAAATTAAATTAAAAATTAATTTAATTAGTAAAAATAATTTAACTGAACTTCATCAGGTTTATTATACATATTTTTTTCAAGTATTTATGTCTCCCTTTTCTTTGTTACAAATGCCTTCAATTCTCAAAGGTTTAATACGAAAAATTTTAAAAGGCCATTTTATGCCAGACATACGTGAGGATTAATCATTCACACTAAGTCATGGACATATCTGGTTAAAGTGTTCAATAGTAGATGACTTATGGGTCAATATTAAATTATACATATAAGACATTCTCAAAATGCTTCACACAACTGAAGAGATAAGAAACCAAGCAAATGGAATAGAAAATAATACTTTAGCTATCAGCTGAGGGTTACAGTGCAAACTTTAATTTTCTTGCCATGCAAAAAATGATCACTTTGTGCTTCTAATATATAAAAGCTAATGTACCTTTAGTGAATATAGTATTTCCTGAGATGAAATCTTGCTTCATTTTATAATAATTTCTAGGGTTAAAAAAAAGTGACTAAAAGCACTACTTTTAAGTTTAAAGAACTTTTTAAAAAGAACTTTAAGATATTACTATCTGGTTGAATGTTACAACAAGAATTTAAAAATGGGTTTATTCTTGCAGGTTCTCTTTAAAATTGTCATCTTTGCCATCTATCTGGGAAGCTATCAGGCTTTTCATAGATTTGGAATTTAAGAACTCTTGATTTTGCAAGATTTTAGAGTTGTAAAATTTGATTTTGGGTCAAAAGTCAGGTCTAAAATAGTTTAACAATAAATAATTACAATAAACGTGGACAGATAGTTATGAAGAGATTAAAACCTCTGAACAGAGGTTTGTTACTCTTCACAAAACAATAACATTTGATCATAACCATTAAATCCCATTTATTTAGTTTTTATTAAGTATTAATGCCTATACATCTAAGTTTTGCCAATATACCGGGATTGTTTTACTGATTAAAGTAAAGTTAAATAGGCAATTCTCTATGACTTTGAAATCTACATTTAATGATTAGTGAGTTGGTAGTCATTCAGTTTAATAATAATAATAGATTCCAAATGTAGAAATTGATTCCTAAATATAATTAGATACATGCTCACGTATTTACATATAAGAATATATATATATACATTGTTATTTACAAAAATCAATAAAAGAAATAGTAGGAATTACAAAAGTCAGATTTATTGTCATATATTCTTAGAATGGAATGTTATATATCTCAAAACCCAGTTTTCAAGTAATATTTAATGGCATGTGGAAATTCTGATGGTACACTACTAAGAGAAGAAAGAATACAGTAAAACAATGCAATGCTATAAACCCAATGTATTTATTGAAAAAATTTTTTAAAGATGTTATTTATTTATTTGACAGAGACAGACACAGCAAAAGAGGGAAGACAAGCAGGGGAAGTGGGAGAGGGAGAAGAGGCTCCCCGCTGAGCAGGGAGCCCCATGTGGGGCTCAATCCCAGGACCCCAGGATCATGACCTGAGCCGAAGACAGACACTTAACGACTGAGTCACCCAGGCACCCCTATTTATTGAAATTTAATTACATTCATACAATGGATGCTGGATGTACAGATATTGAATGTTTAAGAGTGATTACGCCTGGATGATGCATTGGAAGCTCTTTTTCAATTTTGTATTTCTACCTTCTTTTATTATATATATTTTCTTCAGAAAATAGTATCTTTATAATAAATCACAAAATGTTATTTTTTAAAGAGAAGTTGGAAGTCAGGTCCAGATATTGAAATGATGAATTGGTGTCTTTGGTATCTAGGCACTTAAAAAATAAATCGCATTATTTTTTTCTCTAGCCACTTGTTAATGTTAACACATTTTCTACATAAGTAAACTATTACAGGGGAAATTTTGTATTTGCCAATATGAGTTATTTGATTAAAAGAGACTGCACTTCCATATTTTGGATCATTAATGCTTCATTAATTTGTTTAATTATGTGTTAACTTAAAAATACTTTCAAGCACTTACTAAGTGATTTAATTTTAGGCATGGTGGATACAGCTGTCACATAGAAGACATGAATCGCTGCCTGTCTTTATTGAGGTTACATTCACAACAGAATAAAAAATATTGACTTCTGGAACATTTCTGTGTGGGCTTATCAATTTGGATTCATCATTGAATTAATTTTTTTCATTTGTGATAAAGCTGTTACCACAAATATGTATGATACTACTTCACGGAACACAGTGGAGTGTATCAAAGTTCAGTAATGGCACAGATCTACCATAGAGGATTATATGTGGATCTGAACTCTGACTGCCACTGTTTAGAAGGTGTTTACTAGTGTATAAATTCTGCTCTAAATTTGGTTCCTTGCTTTTACTTCAGTTTTCTCATATATAAAACGAAGACATGATGGTATTTACCTCATAAAGTTGTAGTGAGTGTTAAATGAGTCAACACATTTAAAGTGCTTAGAATGATGACTCGCAGGTACTAAATAAAACTTACTTATTGACGTCTATTCATTTGACTTTAAAGTCCTTTCTTAACTACAGAAATGCTTTTAGTCTGAGCTCCCTTTTCAATATCCGTGTGACTACATCACTGTAAGATCATCATGCCATTAGTTAGAAACATTGAAATAGATTCCTGGCCAATGTTCGGACTAATAACTGTCCCTTCATGGCTTCTGGAAAGAGTCATATTTCCTTGAGTATAGTTAGACAGGTATGTTCTATGTATATGTGGTTATATGAATTATTGTAAATCTGGAAAGTGCTTAAGTAATTTATTAAATATTTCTGACTTTACATTTGTAAGAAATGTACAGTATGAGATTTCATGGATTAGATGCATAATAAATGAATAGAGATTGCATATTGGTGATGGTTTAGTTTTTATTTTCACATTTGTTATACATTATATATGTATATATATTTACATTATAATGTATGATGTTAATAGTTTCGCGATATATAAGAACATTTACTGATGAATCAAATTATTAGGAGTTTCACCTTGTGATGTTAATTACTATATATACACCAACAACTAACTTCTTTATCTCCAATCAGTATCTCCATCTTCTGTCCCCAGAACCAACCCTATATGTCTAAATTTCTGATTTCATAGGTCCATCAGTTACCTCAGATGTAACATATCCAGAACTAAACACACTACCTTTCTTCAAATCTATCATTTTCAGTGTGAATCAACAGCACACAACTCACCTTATGTTATAAGCTAGAAGCTTGAAATCATCACAAACTCTTCTGTCCTTGCAATTCTTTTCATGCAAATGTTTAAATCATAAATGACATCTTTATTTTCTTCAACCTCTTCTGATACATAACTTGTCTGCCTTAAGCTCCTCTTTCCTGGGCTTTCGTTAACTTGGGACGGATGTTTCTTCTACCTCTAGTGCCATCCTTTTCAAAATTCCTCAATGACTCCCCGTTATCTACAAAATCAAATTGAAATTCCTTGGCATAGCATCTAAGGCCATTTAAAATTAAGGACCCCCTTTCTTATCCTGTTTTATATCTTGATTTTATAAGTTTTCTGTTTACACTTCAGAAATACTAAGTTGGGGGCGCCTGGGTGGCTCAGTGGGTTAAGGCCTCTGCCTTCAACTCGGGTCATGATACCAGGGTCCTGGGATGGAGCCCTGCATCGAACTCTCTGCTCTGCGGAGAGCCTGCTTCCTCCTCTCTCTTCCTGCCTGCCTCTCTGCCTACTTGTGATCTGTCAAATAAATGAATAAAATCTTAAAAAAAAAAAAAAAGGAAAAAAGAAATACTAAGTTGTTTTGGCCCCTTAAACATGCTACACAGACCCCGGTCTTTTTTTTTTTTTTTTAGATTTTATTTACTTGACAGACAGAGATTACAAGTAGGCAGAGATACAGACAGAGAGAGAGGGGAAGGGAAGCAGGTTTCCTGCTGAGCAGAGAACCCGATGTGGGGCTCCATCCCAGGACCCTGAGATCATGACCTGAGCCGAAGGCAGAGGCTTTAACCCACTGAGCCACCCAGGTGCCCCAACCCCAGTCTTTTTATCATGGCTCCTACAGTTCTTCCTGCTAGGGATGTCTTTCTCATTATTTTAGCAAATTTCCATTCATTTATCAAAAGTGAGCTCAGATATTACCTCCTGTACATTTTCTATTCTACTAAACTGTCAATGTTGCCAGTGTATCTTGTCCATATTCTCCTCCACCACATAAGATTTATCACTTAATTTTGTAAATGGTGGCTTATACATGTACAGTATGCACTAGACTTAGGGGTTAGGACCATCCTTTTACCTCCACGTATCAGCAGAGTGTATATTCCAGACCCTGACACAGTTATTCAATTCCAGGCTTAATGAGGGGCTGCCTTTCCAAAGTATATTAGGGAAGATGTTAAACTCCCTAAAAGATGCCTTATACATTCTGCCGGAATTCCAATGAGACTTATCTTCAGGAAGTTCATTTGGCATTTTTGGTAAATTACACACCAGCTTTGCAACAATTACAATGATTACAATGGTAAACTGAAAACAATGAATTTAGGAAGGTATGTATATTTATACACATATAAATATATCTATTCACACTAAAATTTACATTTCAACTCTTGCATTCAAGAATAAAGTCCTGCAGAAGATAAATGTATTCACGATTTTGATGGGCTTATGGCTCTCATGGCTCTCTATATAGCTTTCTGATTTGGGTCACATTTGCTAGTGGTAATGTTGAAAGAGCTGTGGGAGCTGACTCTCAGTACTGAATCCCTTAATCCTGTTGCAAAGCCAGGTCTTTTAGCAATGCAGCTAAGTCAGCTCAAAAACCTATGGTCAACCCAGTTCTCCTGGGAATTGCTGCTTTTATTGAGATAGAGTTGGTGTTCATGCAAGTCAAAACTATTTTGACTTTTGTTATTTCGTTAGGAAATCTTAACTGCACAGATGTGAGAAATACTTTGGAAATAAAAGCTAGTGATTTTGAATTTCAAAGTTATGGACAGAAAAAAAATAGTTGCAAGACTGACATAAAAATGTTACTTATGTTGACTATAATGAAGACAGAATTGACGGAGGCCAGAGTATGGATTTATTGGGTGAACAATGGCACCTTAATCATGAAGTATTATAATTAAATGGAATTGTTACTTAATAACTATTCTAGTTTTGCTGTGTATATTTAAATCAAGAATTTTCTCTTATGATTATTTGTAACTCTACTTTTCCTTCTCATATAAAGATATATTTTTACCAGATCTTTTTATAGTACAGTGATTGAGTCTTATACTTAAAATATAAAATAATTTTTACTCCATTTTATAATGATATATATATATTATAATAATGCATTATAGATGCTGAGAATTAGTCTGAGAGCCTCCTGAATCAACAGTCATTAAAAATTACTTTTCCCAGGGTGCCTGGGTGGCTGACCTGCCTTGGGCTCAGGTCAAGATCCCAGGTCCTGGAGCCCCACGTTGGCTCTCTGCTCAGCAGGGAGTCTGCTTCTCCCTTTCCCTCTACTTCTCCCTCTCCCTCTGCTGCTGCTCTCTCTCTGTCAATAAATTAATAAAATCTTTTTTTTAAAAATTACTTACCACAGGGTACCTGGGTAGCTCAGTCTGTTAAGTGTCTGCCTTCAGCTCAGGTCATGATACTGCTGTCCTGAGATCCCAGGATTGAGCCCCACATCTGGGCTCCCTATAAAGCAGGGGACCTGCTTCTCCATCAGCCCCTCACCCTGCTCATGCTCTCTCTCTAATTCTCTCTCTCTCAAATAAATAAACAAAATCTTAAAAATCTTATCCCAAAGGCAAGTATAAAATATTTTCTGTCAGAATATTCCATTGCTTAAATTTCTTTCTTTTTAAAAATTTATACACTAAAGTATTTAAGGAATTGCTGGGAATTAAATACATTGATTTTCAAGCATTATTCACAAATGCTTTGTTGATTAAATGGAATCCTTGTTAAATGAAAAAAAAATAAACTATTGACAAACTTCATCTTTGAATAGAATCTTGAATTAACTCCTTTTATCTTTTGAAAGATGAGTTATTTGAAAAGTTCTTATTCTGAAAAATGATAGGATTAAGGCATTAATTTTGTACTCCATTTGTTTACAAAAGCTTTACTCACCTGACTGGCTAATAGACACATTGCCTTTTTCCCTTCATAAAAGATCATCATCATTATTGTTAACAAGATCTATAAATGAAGTCTTATGGAGGGCACTGGGCATGCAGTGATAAGATACATTGTTCATAATTCATCTAGAGTTACATTTTTCTTTATATTTAGTATAAGTGTGATATCCATTGTGCATAAACTCAGTTATTTAGTAATTGTCCAATACAAAGAATACTGTGTAACATATTCCAAGTCTAATTTCATAACTGTCTCTGACAGGATGATCAAATAATATTCCTTTTATTATTAAAATCTTAAAAAGAACCATCACATCCATCTCATGCAACTTATAATATTATTGGGACCTAAAGGATCCTTTAATTAGTAAAAGTAAAACATAACAGCAGGAAATTCTTCTAACATAAAACTGTTTCTCTTTAATGTGATCTGTTAATTCTTCTGATGTTTCATTTCATTGAATCTTCTTCACTTTGCATCATAATCTGCTTACAGTTATAGGATTTGGTTAATGAATGGAATGAATGGTCACATTAGTAATAGCTTACCCTGTATCTATTTAGCTTTTACTTTTTAAAATCATAAATCTTTAAAACAGCAAGTATCCCCCACCCAAAGGGACAGAGTAAAAAGAAATGGCCATTTAGGATGTAGATTTTCCACTTATCTATCCATACTAATACTCTGAGGGATTCTTTACTCTTGTATTTTATAAAAACCACAAATAAATATTTGACGATGGCTGAAGTCCTATTAGAAACTGGAAAGTAGTTATTCAGTTAATGAGCATATATACAAGATTGAGCCAATGACAAATGCAAGGTTTTGATATTAATTTTTAATTCCTTCTTAACAATATATTTGAGTGGAGAAAATAACTTTCCTATCCTAGTTTCATCCTTTAGAGGTTTAATTTTTATCAGTGTTGCTGTGACACTAAGAAGTCGAATTTTTAGTTGACTTTCCCTCTGTTTTGGTCTTCTCTGTCCATCCTCTTAGCCAGCTCTCTTGGGTGTCAGTGTATGTCTTCTGTATTTCATTAGTAACCCTCTCTGGTGTAATCTCCTGCAAGGCATTCATCTCGTCATACAAAGGATATGTGGAGACATCCTATTATCAAATTCTTGTCAGGCTTTTCTTCCCCCCTCATTTTTCCTTACCCCACAATCCTTTAGCCACTATAATTTGTAGTCTGAATGACAATCCCATTACTGCCACTAATCTGCATTACACAGAATGCTGAATTGTCAAGCAGATACACACATAATAGATCTCTCACACCAAAATTGACTAGTGCTTATTGCTTAGTTTCCTAAGGCTACCTTAATAAATTACCACACACGGGGTTGCTTAAAACAAGAGAAATTTAGTCTCTCACAGTTCTGGAGGCTAGATGTTTGAAATTACTACCTGCAGGGCTATTCTCCCCCAAAAGGCTCTAGGGAAGGATTTGTTCCACACCTTTCTTGTAGCTTCTGGTGTTGTCAGTGATGTTCGATGTCCCTCGGCTTGCAACTGAATAATGCCAATAACTGCTTCCATCATCACATGGCATTCTCCCCCTGGATCCTTACATCATCATCTTATAGACACCTGTCATTGTATTAGGGGCCCATCCTCTTCCAGTGTGATGTCATCTTAAGTATTTACTTTTGCGATGTTTCTATTTCCAAATATGTTCACATTCTGTATTACTGCATGTTAGGATTCCAACATATCTTTCTGGTGGACACAATGCAACCTGTAATATATATCAAATGATACAAACAGAAACTGAGCAAATCTTCAGCATTCTTTCTGGAGGGATCGCCAAACTCATTAACATAACTTTTTTTTTTTTAAGATTTTATTTATTTATTTGAGAGAGAGAGAGACAGTGAGAAAGGGAACACAAGCAGAGAGACAGAGGGAGAAGTAGGCTTCCGCTGAGCAGAGAGCCTGATAGGGGGCTCGATCCCATACCCTGGGATCATGACCTGAGCCAAAGGCAGACACTTAATGACTGAGCCATCCAGGTGCCCCAGATGTAACTTTTTAATGATGTCTTTTACCACAGTAGGTCATGGTTTAATTTCAGAGTAATAGATGAATGTTATCAAAGCCTATAGTATATCTAAATTCAGAAGAGGATGTTTAAGTTTGGAGCTTTTGAGTTTTTATGTTTAATGAGTCATGAAGGACTAGGGAAAACTGTGTGTTACCTTCAATTTTCTAGCCAGATACATTGCAATTGATAAATTCCAGAATTGTTTTGTTTTGTTTTCTTTCTTTTAAGAGAGGGTAGGGGATGAGTAAGGGCAGAGCGAGAGGGAGAGAGAAAGATTCTTAAGCAGACTCCAAGCCCAGCACTGAGCCTGATATGGGACTCGATATCACAACCTGAGATCATGACCTGAGCCTAAATCAAAAGTAGCAACATTAACGCACCCTCCCCCCTTTTTTCAGACTTATTTTCAACAATCGATCTAGACAGACACAGCCGGCTAAAGTAATCTTAGATGAGAACACACCCACATATCTCCCAGGTAGTAAAATATCATTACCACATTTAAAAAGGGCTCTGGTTTATGACAACGCCACCTCAGGTTTCCCTTAGGAAGGTGAAAGTGAATTATCAACTCTCCATGTGATAACTAGATTTCAAGATGACTCCAACAATCTCTGTCTCCGGCTATTCATGTCTTAGTGTAGTTCCTTCTTACATTGTAACATTGTATTAGGATTGGTCTGTTTGGCCAAAAACAAAACAAAACAAAACAAAAAACAACAACAGAAGTTGTTATATGTGATTTCAGAGACTGGTCTATACAAGATGGTGTAACTTCTGTCACACGCCAGATGCCATGTCATATAAACATTCAAAGAACCTTATGAACTCTATATGTTCAGCAGCTATGGCCTTTTTCTCACAACCAGCAAAGAACTGAGGCTTTAAGCCAAAAGTCCTATGAGTGAGCCATCTTCAAGACAGATTTTTTTTTAGCTCCATTCAAGTCTTGTGGTGATAACAGTTGTTGGAGAGGAAAATTTTTTCTTCACCCTGTAAGATTCTCCTAGCTAGTCTAAGAATTAAACTGACATGAAACAGATTACCAAGAGAAAATGAATTCACTTATGTAGGTATGGGGAATCCACATAGACATGAACTTCCCAAGAGTTGGGCAAAATGAGGCATATATGTCATCCTGAACTAATGAGAAGAAGTTAGAAGTCTGGAATTTTAAAGAAGGGGAAGCAATTTATAGAAAGATGACAAAGTAAATGTTTGGTAAATAAATGTTTGCTGGGCCACACAGAAAGGATGGAAATCAGGGAGGAATTTTAACACACTTTGCTAGGTTCTTCCCTATTTACCATACCTCATTGATATTATAATGTGGTTATCTATCTATAGTGATAGCCCTTTTCTTGGAGCTGGTCCTCTCTCTAGATCCTTTTAGGCAATAAGAAGGTAAGTCAAAGTTTCTTCCTGAGTCAGCTGGGCCTTGATTGTTTTCAGCTAGAAATAACCTGCATGCTGAAGTGGCACATCTTGCCGCAGCCTGCACTTGGTCTCTACACAGTCCTAACCTTGACTGCAGTCTCATAGGAGACCCTGAGTCTGAACTATGCAGTTAAGCCACATCTCAAACCCTGACCTACAGAAATGCAATAATAAATGTTGCTTTACTGCTGAATTTAGGGTAATTTTTTTTTTGTGCAGCAATATATAACTTAACACATGTTGTTAACCTCTCCAATATCTTAGAATAGTTTTCCCTAATTTTAAATGTGTTGGGAATCTGTCTCTCTACTTCCAGAATGCATTTAAAATTTGTAGGACATTCTCAAGCTTCATAGCTGTAATTGAAATATGCCTCCTCTAGCTTCTTACTGCTTTGGGAAGACCTCTCTCTGGACTCAAGACCCTTCAACTTTTTGTGTCTATTTTCTGAGTACTATGTTGTCTGGCTCAACTGCCTCTGAATTTACCTCAGTAAACACTGTGTTTTATATGTGTTAATGTGACTAATGAATTACCCAAGGTTTTTTTTTGTTTTGTTACATTTGTTGTTGTTTTATGGGGTGAGTGAGGAGTTACAGAAGAAATTCCTGAGTGGAACTGGAAGTACTAGTGATTTTCTTCATTTGGAAGAAACACGGACATCGCACACTTCCTGTATTTATGTTCTTAAACATGCCATGAAGCGTTACTTTTAAATAATTTTATATTTAATATTTATGCCATTTCCATGTATATATAGTCTAACTAAAACTTTGACTAATATGCTTACTCATTTCTCAGTTTCCTTCAGGAATTAATGCATATAAACAATGCTTAATTGGTAATTCCTCATGGGTGCACATTTTAAGACCGGAGCTTGTTGACACACCAGGTCTTTTTAATTTCTGTGCTCTAGTTTTGGAGTCATTAGGGATGCTCTCTTCCCTTAAGATTAAAATAAATCTTTTGATATTAAGAAAGAAGATTCTAAACTCCAAAAAGCAATTAAAGCCAATGGTATTCATATGAAGAAATGTTTATTTTTACAGAGATGACAACTTATACTAGATACTTACTCCATAGCTCACATTTTGAGTTTAAAATTCTGCACCACTTTAACCTGCTCTCATTGGAATTGTTCTTTCCATTATGCAGTTTTCATTATATTTTCCATTAGTGAAGAAAAGCAATGACCCAAAGAAACCATGTGTCTAAGACATATAATTTCAGAAAGCAGCAACTACATCATTGATTTTTCCCTCCCAAATGATGTGAGGTTAAAGAGAGAAGAGGATATAGAGATTTGGTATAAAATAAGAACATGTTTCTGCAGTATGAAACAATTTGATCTCAGGTTCCCACTGAATATAGCTTATTCATTTTAAAACAAATTTACTCCAACATCACCTCTTTCTTGGTCTGTCTTTCTCTAGCTTTCCTCTCTTTCTCTGCCTTTGGCGGTAGTTTTGTTTTTTCATGCATATACATTGTTTATTCTTATCAACAGGAGCGAGGTTTCTTCTTAAAATCCTATATTCCCTCAATTCATAGATTCTTTCAATTCCCCTAAAACTAGCCATTTTCTTTGTGCTCATCTCTTTTTTGGGGGGTGGGGGGAGAGAAAGAAACCAATATAGTAAAAGCTTTCTATTTCCAATCTCTTCCCTTAGAGTTGAAACATAGTATCTTCTAAGCTTCCTCAGGTATCGGAGTTTACCAAATGCTTTGCCTCTAAAGGACATAGAACACTATCTTCCCAGTCTTTGATAAGTTTCCTGTGACCAAGTGACTACTAACTCCATCTGGATTCTAAGCTTTTATTCTGTAGCACTGAACTTCTTAATACTAATTTCTAGACTAATCAAAATGAGTTAGGTTAAGCTGTAGCAAAGGAACCCCCAAATCTTGGTAGCTACATGCACACACATTCACAAACACACACACATGCACACACAAACACATACATACAACTTTATTTTATTTATTTATTTATTTATTTATTTAATTTCTTGCTCCATGTAGACCAAAGGGGTCTCTGTCATTATAGTCACTTAAGGACTCAGGCTGAGAGAAGTTTCTTTTCTCTTCATGCTTTATGACAGTTACCGTAACAATAGGAAAGGAATATAGTGAACCAAACACAACTAGAAGTTTTCTTCCAAAGTGAGGCATTTATGTCTGTTTACATTTCATTTGCAAAAGCAAGTCACATAGGTGGGTATATCTTACAAAGAGGTCAGGGAAATGCAAATCCATTATGTGGCAGGAAGAAGAAAAACTGAAAACACTTAGTGAAAAACATTTTTAAAAACTTCAAAATAGTGTTTTAAGGAGTTTTAACTTTGTTCTAAATTCTAAGTGAAAGCGTGTAGAGAATGTTAAACAAATGTGTAAAATTATCTGATTTTTTTTCTAATAAAATTATCTTAGTATACTAATATATAACATAAAATCTAACATCCTCTCCTTATTCTAAATATTATAGATAGATAGATAGATAGATAGTTGACCACATATGCCAGCTGACCACCCATGCACGAGACAACCACCATGGGATCATCATCCATGATATATTCCCTCTGGGACACAAGGGGAAGCAACCCCCCTTATCTGGGCCTACCAATTGCCACAGCAGAAGGAAGAAAACAAGAGAGCCATACACTGGTTTGAAAAATACAGCCGTATTGTATATGCAGTTTACTCTACCACATGTGTTGTCTATTGGTGTATGTTAGTATTTGCAATTCAACAAGTAAGAAATAAAACAAAGGACCTTTTTCTCACCTAACCATTTTGGTAGCTGTTCTTGGATGGGGTCATCCGGTACCTAAGGCAGGAAATTGGTGGTGCAAAGAAGACAAAAGAGTCACTGGAGTTGATCCACTCTAGTCTCCAACTCTTATGAAAGGTGCAATGAATCTGCTGGGGTACAAGAAGACTCTGAAAGTGATCAGACACGGCAAAATGAAACTGGTCATCCTCACCAACAACTGCACAGCCTTGTGGAAATCTGAAATAGAATATTACAGCATGTTGGCCAAAATTGGTGCCCATCACTACAGTGGTGGTAATATTGAATTGGGCATAGACTGTGGGAAATAGTACAGAGTATGCACACTGGCTATCATTGGTCCAGGTGATTCTGATACCATTAGAAGTATGTGAGAAGTAAATCATACATAATTTTTCCTTAATAAAATAAGCCAGAGCTTTTTTTTTTTTTTAATAAAATACATGATAAAACAAAGGGGCCTGATTGGAAGAAAGTGTTCAATATAGGGCTAAAAATCATACTCCCTAATATATATCCCTGAATTAATATCTTTCCCTAAGTTATAGGTCTTCTTATTGAAGAGATGGTCTTCCCTGATAAGCTTACAACACGAATTAACAGAAACACCTGGGCACTAAATATTCTCTCTTGAGAACAGAGAAAGCTAGAGTTGTTGTTCTTGTTTTTTGTTTGTTTTGTTTCAAATATTCTATTTTAATGTGTAGACTTCAGCATTGCTCTTTTCAAGGCTTTGCAGGAGAAGCTAGTGATTAAGGCCATTTATTTGATCAAGAAAGACCCTGGGTAGTGGTCCAGGGGTCAGAAGATCCAGATTTAAATATTCCTGGCCACCAAATAGTTGCTTAGTGACTATGAATGAGTGGAATAAGTCATCTGCTGTGTGATATGGACTGGCAGCTAGTTTTCCAACAGGGGTTAACTTGGGCTGTTCTTGAAGGAGGAGGCTTCAATGTGCTGCCCAGGTCTACAGCTCTGGGTTTAGATGCCACTGATTAATTGTGGACCTTTAACAAACTATGCTGTTTAAATTCTCTCGATAACAATCAGCTGCCAAGTTCAATTGCTCATAATATATGACATTCTGATTCATGTCCTATGAACATTATCTCATTTAAATAACTCTATAAGAGATCTATCCATTTTTGGTGATGAGGGGATTCAGACTTACTAAAGGTCAGTTACATGTTCAAGACCACAGACTCAGTAAATCTCAGAGATATGACTTAAATTGAAGCCAGTAGGACACCAATGCAACTGCTATCCACCACCACCCTAAAAAGAGTCTCATTGTTTCCTTTGTCAAAAAATGGGAGAAATAATTGTAAGCAGGAGAAACCAAGATGATATTGGAAATATGTTTGAGAAAACAGAGGATGTATGGGAAGTACAGTGAATGGGGTAATCACTTAATGACCGGAAATGTTTAGAACCATGTTTATGTGTGGGGAGTCCATAAAGAGGCTATGTTATAGCCCTTTAATCAATAACTACTTTTTACTTATGGAGGAGTTGGTCCTACTAAAGCAAGCTTTCAGACTTGACAGAAAAAAGATGCATGGCATATAGTTAGGGCTCTTTCCACATGGGAAATTAGTATTTATGTTTAATACTTTCTCATCTTTTGAAACAGAATGCTTTCCAGACTCTCCCATTGTTAAATGTGGGGGAGCTGATATAATTGGTGGGATGGAGTTTAGGGGAAGATGGTCTGCAGTGACTGAGAGCAAAAACACATTTTGACCTAACTAACCACATTGGATTATGACAATATTATGTAGTTTTCTCTTGAAGAACATCCTATAGATGAAATTGCATTGATCTTATATTAGAAAAACTCCAATCAAAGAAATTCACTAAACCACTGAAATTCACTAACTTTCACTACCTTTGTATCCTGGACTCTCAGTAAACATAAAATTCTAATGGTCTGCCAACCAGTCAAGAAAGAGAATGATTTTCTGTCAGGCAATAAGTGGATGATATATGAACTTTAGTCAGGAATAGAATTAAAATATGCAGTTCTAATTTAGAGAAAATTTCCATTAATGACTTAAAGGGACTTTTTTTTTTTATGAATGATACACTTACCTCTTCTTTCAATTAAGATAAAAGTATATAATTAAAATGCAAAATTGCCTCACTAGAAAAGTTGCTGATATATTCAAAAGCATGCACTTTACATAGTAATTGTTTCAATCTAAATGCTGAGAGAATTTTCTTGCCTCCAATCTTATCCCAAAATATTATGTCTTTCATAATACATACATCTCACATAAAAAGTGATTGTCATGAAAAAAAAAAGTCATGTAAAACTGAACTTGATCTTAGCCATTTCTGCCTTTTAAAGAGGCAACAGAGGTATGTAGTGGTTGCATAATTCAGATCAGGGAAAGAAATAAAAAATACGTTCACTGCTCTCTTCCTATCATGGAGCCTAAATGTCAGAAGGGATAGGTCTGACATTTTAATGTCTTAGACAGTGGAATGGTAAGGGCTGGCCCCTGTTGTGGGTGGCCTGTGGTTTCATAGAACACATCAGTGAGTCTTTAGACCTGCAAAGGCAGGACTACACTTAGTTATAGGAGATGGAGAGCCAGATTTCTTCTCTAGGTGAGGGAGAGAATGAAGTGTGTGCACATGTGCAGAACTGGTCAATGGGACAGACCTGGAAGGAAGGGAGGGAGAGAGCACAGAGGCAAGACGGCTGAGAACAAGAGGACAAATAGTTGAAGCCCATTCACAAAGCGAGGTGACAAGACATTTCCTATTGTGAGGTGGCCAGAGTTTTAATTTAAAAAGTCTTTAAATAACATTTTTGCTATGGGAAATACCAAACATAGATAAAATATAGAGAGTTGATGATCTTTAGATAGTTGAATGATCAACTATAGAGAGTTGAATGATCTCCCTGTACCTCTCATTCAGCTTTGATAATTATCTATCAGTGACCAATCTTGTTTTCTCCATATCACCACAAACTTTCCATTCCTTCCTCCTCCTGGATCCTTATGAATCAAATTTCAATCAAAATATATTTTAATTCATAAATATTTCAGTGACTTCTAAAATGTAATGGCTTTAAAAAAATTGCTGTAGCACCATTATTATGCCACAAAAATGATAATAAATTCTCAAAATTATTGAATAGCCAGTTAGGGTTCACATTTTCCCAACTGTTTCATAATTTGACCTTTTAAGAGTGTAAAATTGGTTTTATGTCCCAACTCTTACATCCTCCTTTTCTCTGTATTTTTTTCTTTTATGATTTGTTGAAGATACAGGGTCACTTTTCCTTTGAATTTGCCACATGCTAGATTTTGCTAATTGTATATATGTGGTGTTGTCCAATGTATATTCTGTTCCATTTCCTATTAATTGAAGATTAGATACAGGGACTTCATGAGATATAGCTTTGATATTTTTGTCAAGAGTAGTTCATAAGCGATACTGTGTTTTTCTGTCAGGAGACAAAGATTCTGCTGATGACTTCCCTTTTTTATATTAGCAGGCATTAATATATTCATTTCCTATATCCACTATTTAATTAGAGGTTGCAAACTGGTGACATTCCAATTCTATCATTACTTCTTAATTTTTTATCAGGGATATTTCTATACAGAGAAATTTGGAAAACTTTTAAGAGTTGTCATCATAAATCTTCAATTTGTCTTGTTCATTTAATAAATCCAATGATATTTAGAGAATTTAGCCTCAGTGACATTTTTGCAAGAGAGATCAAAGAAAGTGTACCATATTCTGTCTTTGCACAATAGAAACCTAATAGAAGTGATAGTAAAGTGATCCAAAATTAATATTTCAGCAAAAAGGAAGAGCTTGGAAACAAAAAAGACTAATGAAAATTTAAGCCAACCTTGTGATTCTAAGAAACTAAAAGGGCTGCAAATACAGTATTTTGTTTGATGTAACATCATTTGAAATGTAAAGGATGTGGTATCTTGGTAAGAAAGCCTGACATCAAAAAGAATACTTTTCCAAAGTTTAACTGTTGATATACTTTTGTATTTTTAGATCATAGTGCTAATTTGTATTTACAATTAAAATCCTCAAGCTATGTACTAGAGAAGTATAAAGCTATATTAATTAGTTTATTTATTCATGCAATAAATATGCTAAGTGCTTAGTATAATAACCAGGAATTCCTTTACCTTTACTGTACTATTGCCTTTGGAGAAATTCAATCAAACTTTTGATACTTTGATCTTACCATTGATACTTTCAGCTATGACAGCAAAGCAGAAAAAGAAAAAGGGGAAGGTTTCTTTTCAACTTGGTTGTTTCCATTAAAATGCTGTAGTAAAAGATCCTGAAAAGTGTACAGATATCCCCTGGGTTTTTGAAGATTCACCTTACTCCACTTTGATTTCACTAAAGACTTACATGGGTACCTGTTTTCACTACTGAAAGAAATTCAAAGAGGATTTTAGCTTTTACAAAGAAGCAAAACAAAACAAAACAGTGAGAATGGCATTCCGAGTTCATTTTGTAGTGACCTGTTAGAGGGAGCGACAGGACTGGCCCTGCCAAGCTCCTTCCCCGGGAAGGAGCACCCCATTCACCAACTCAGCATCAGGGTCCAACAACTCTGAAGATTGTGTATGAGCATGGGTGCTTTGTCTCAATTCATTTAATACATTCATTAGGAAACTGTGTCCTCAGGTATCAGAAAAGCAAAGGAGAGGTTACTTTTGGAGTCTGGGAATGCTAAAAAATTTTCCATATTAATAATAGCAATCACTTCTCTTTACTTTGCACAATTTCAGCTTATGAAAAGTTTCTTAGGAAAGGTCAGTTTTGGATAGTGGGAGAAACCTGTACATTTATATTCAATTTATTTTTCTAAGATTTTCCTTTAGAAGATGCCTGTCTATAAAAATAATATAAGGCCTGAATCTTTGGGCCTGTGGGAGTAAAACTTTCAGTATCATTCTAAGGAATCATGTCCCTCTTTTATGGAGAAAATCAACCGATTACTTGGGAAGAAAGGGACTATAATCTCTGTACATCTCAGCTTAACACTTTATTTGTAATGGGCTCAATGAGCCACAGGAAAGAGAACCTTGTTTAGCTTATCCTATTACCTTCACCCCAAGTTGTTTTCTCCTCCAGGAAAAATAGAGTCGCCATGGCTGCTGAAAGAAGGGGTAATCTATATCTATTTTTATTCAAGTAGCGAATTTTGTCATTTTGTCACTAGATATTATTTTTTTTTAAAAGATTTTATTTATTTATTTGACACAGAGAGAGAGAGAGATATCACAGGTAGGCAAAGAGGCAGGCAGAGAGAGAGAGAGAGAGAGAGAGAGTGAAGCAGGCTCCCCGCTGAGCAGAGAGCCCGATGCGGGGCTTGATTCATGGACCCTGAGACCATGACCTGAGCCAAAGGCAGAGGCTTAACCACTGAGCCACCCAGGTGCCCCTAAATATAATTTTCTACACAGTGCTATCATTGGTTCAATCCCTTCTCCTCATCACTGATCACATTCTATTTTGCCATGTGTCTGCCAAATGATGTAAAATACCATTGATTTATTCACTCAGTCAAATATTTGGGTATCTAGCATGTGACAAGCCCTTACTAAGATTGATGTCTTTCCTCGAGGGCTTATAAAGTGCAGTTCATTCTGCTAAATATCAAGAAAGGGATGTAGAATTAACCAGCAGGAAGAGCCAGTAGCCTGTGCAACGTCACAAAGTCACAAACAAAACAGAGGAACCCAGACATTCTTGCTCGACCTTGGTCACTTGTAGTAGTGCAATGCTTCCTTCTTATAGGAATACAGGAAATAAATAAATTGCAACCAGAGAGGTTGAGACCACATGATTGGTCTAATCCATTCCCAACAGACAATTTATAAAATTTCCAAGTGGAAGAATCAGAAAACGTGATATATAACATTGTACTTGTATCTTATGCTGTATCATGAGAAATATTATATGTTGGTTAGTTTTCATATCTCTATGAAAGAAACTGGTATAATTTAATATTATTATATCCTTAGTCATCTTAGGTATAAAAGAGAGGAGGAATGCCACCTTCTCAAGGAAAAACACAATGACTAGTTTATGACTACGGAGTTCTCTCTGGGTAAGCCTCTTTCTGTCTACCATCATAAAATAGTGGGTGGCCTCACTTCTCAGAAATATGAAAGGTCTATCATTAGTTGAGAAAACAATGTCCATAAGTAATATCTGATCATCTGCTATTCCGTATCCTGAATAGAGAATAAAGGAACATTAAAAACAACCAAACAAAAATTTCTGAATGATGTCTGTCTCATGTTATTCTGCACTTATGACTTGTTGCCTTAAAACAAAAATACAGATGCCAACCTGTTAATTAATCAGTATCCTATAAAGATAGGGGTTTCTGCTTGATTTTTTTTTTTTTTCCTCTGCCTGATCTTTGGCCTAAAAAACATTCATGTAATTGCTTTTGTTCAGTAGTACTTAAAATGTAGGGTGTTTAGAAGGAGAAATGAAAAACTTATGGGAGCCCCAAAGGAGAGGTATGGTAGGTAGTTTTAACTTTATGATTTCTATTACAACTCTGAAGCAGGATGTAGGGAAAGAGGTGAGTCCATTTTGGGATCAGGACAATTAATCACTCAGCTTGAAAGAGTTGGATTTGGGCCTCCTACAAAGCCCCCTGCCTCCAGAATCTATCTTCGCAGTCATTTTTCTATGCTCTTACCCTAGAGGAGGTACCCCCATGGAAAGGTTTGCTGCTGCACTTAAGATAACATATATGGTTGGTATACGGTTTTAAGAAATTTGGAAACACAAGACATTTTACCATTGAGTGACATACGGTAATGTGCAATAGTCAAAGTTTTTACCTCTTTTTCTTTCTGAAATACATTTCAGTTCCCTCTTTTATGTTTGCTTTGTTTTGCATTAGAGGTGTTGGTATATATACGATTAGGTATTTTTTTGCTGATGTTCCATAAGACTCTTTTTCTGCTATAGTTAGGGTCAAATATTATGGTCTGTATTGAACTTCTCCAAAAAGTACCGCCAGGTAAAGAACATCAGAAGAATTAACAAATAATTAGATATCGTAGCTTCTAAAGAAGCAGAGTGGTTAGTACTTTAAAGTTTTGCATACGTATGTTACATGATTAACAAATTTATAAAGCTGATCGAATTATTATGTACTTGCTTAGCTAGACTCATTAATGTCTTGTGATATGCAGGTTTAATCTTTAAGACGATGGGTATACAATGACTGGAAACTCATATTATGAGCAATTAGAGACTGAGAAGATGTTTACTTGCCTTAAAGAGATAATATGTGTATGTATCTCCCTTTATTCCAATGATACTTAATGGAGACCTAATATATGCCAAGCCTTGTTCTAAGTATCGGAAACAGGGATATTAGGGATTACAACTCAGCTCTGTGGAGTTAATACTTGCTTGTAGGAGACTAACACAAAGTTTACAGTCAATACAGATGTTACGCTTCTAACAAAAAAAATAGAACTTAAATTTTATCATAAGTTTGTGTGGCAGAGAAGAGTGAATTATGGACACATATTAAGAAACAGAAAACAGAGAACACTTATTGAATTTTCTTAAGGACATTTGGATGAGTAAGAAATAGTCCTTACTTAGAAGTACTTAGAGACTAATGAGGTCACATGAGACACAAAAACAAATAGCTTCTAAAGTTATATGATAAATTTTACCCTAGACATAGTTTGGAAAGACCTGTGAGCACATGTCAACGGAAATATGTCATACTTCGTATTAAGTAGCTAGCAAGTGGTATCTTTCAGATTATTTGTAATATTGTTAATAAATAGTTAAATGGAACTTTAAGGAAATATAAATATATACACTGAAATTTTTCTGTATTTCAAATGACTAAACTAAACTTCAGAATAGCTATAGATTCTGAGAGAAACTACCAAATTCACAGCCTCTGTGGAAGGAAGTGGACTGGTTTTAAACATATTTGGTCATGACTTTTGTCACATGGCCCACATTCATGGAAGGAGCTCATTGCATAAAACGAGATATTTGACTCCAAAGCACTCAATTTATAGTCTTGGTGGTGGGTGCCCCACGGATAATCCTAAAATAAGATGACATTTTCAATAAGGCTAATTGTGATTAACTGGATCTAACTCAGTAATTTGTATTTGAGATGCAGAGAGACTCAATTAGTTAGTAATTGAGGTAGAAGCATAAACAGCAATGCTAATCTGCAGATACCAAGAGGCAGAAACAGCCGTGAGTAAGCAGAAGGTGTGAGTGACTTTTGAAAGACTATTATCATAGAGGGGATATGGTTGATTTGCAGCGATAGGAGACATAGAAACAGGAATTGGTTGAATCTAAGTCAGCATTATGATGAGAAACTAGTGTACAGATTAACAAACAGTGTCTGCTGAGGGCCAAAGATAGAACCCAGTCCCCAGAACCCCCAGAACCATGTCAGTCCTGAGTGAGCCACTTCCTGAACTACACTCCAGTCTCCTGAAACCAGAATATACTTGTTGCTATTTCTTCCATGATGTCTGGTAGGATAGATTTTCCTCACTCCAATGAGGTACCCATCTTTTGTCTTACTTGAACATATTTCTTTGAAACAAACAAACAAAACAACAATAAATACATGTATGTAATATATACATATACATATGTGTATATATTTTATGTTGAAGGCATAAGAATGTCTCTGTTCCTTGAAATTAAAACTACTGAAAAAAAGTGATATTATAGCTCAGTTTAACAGTGGATAAAAATGAAACACAGAAAATAATCTGTAGAAATTGGGTGAGGAAGAAAAGAAGGACCCGGAGCTGCAATGAAAAGCACTTTTTTTAATGGACAACTACATGACTGGTTGATGCAAAGCCATTTATATATTATCTCACTGATGTTTTATAACAGACTTTGAACAATTAGAAAAAATATATATATACACTACTTTTGGGTTGATGAGGAAATGAGAGAATGGTTAAGCAATTACTTCAATATGAAATAATTTATATTTCTTAAATATACCCACTTTTTAAATAGACCCTCATGTTCTTCTTTTTCTACAATAAAATCCTGCTTTCTGGAAGAAAAAAGTTCTTTCTCCCCAGGATAAGTTTCACTTTTCTTTTCTTTCTTTCTTTTTTTTTTCTTTTTAATGAGAAAGAGAATGTAAAGTAATAGTGAGAGTTTTTCTTACGGATTTCCCTGGTGATTATGCTTCACTGTTTAATAACGTATAGGTAGTTCTCATTCTATAATATGAGTTCAACAATTATCAACTAAATATATCTTTTTTTAAAACATAAAATTCTGAAAACCCCAGGAGTGAGTGTACTCTGATATTTAGACTGTTGAGTTCCCACTGGAAGTTTCAGTGAAAATTTTGGTGTTTCCTTTGGCAGGTGAAATTAAGAGACTTCCTGTTAGACTACTGTTCTAGCATGGTGTGATTCGGTCCCTAGATGCTGCATTTCACACTGGAAACTGAAAATAAACATATCACTTAAATAATACTGCATTGAAAAAAGAAATATTCACTCCAGAGCACTCAATTTATTGGTGACTGATGGATGTCATAATAATTGAGCAACAGATATACCCATTTTACAAGTGATGGCATCTAACTTTCTGATAGAAAGGAAATGTTTATCAATTTCTAAAGGACTGAATTGCTTTGAAGATTTATAGTCTGTTTAGAAAAAAAAAAAAGACCAGGTAAATTTCAGGCATGGTTATATTAAGAGATTTGTCAGTATTTCCTTCTACTAGAAACTAAAGGCATAATTTTTTACTAAAACATGTTATAATGCAGTATTAAGGTAGTCTACCTAACTTGAGAAGTATGCCATGACATATACTGCTTATTAATTAATGTTTTTTCTTTTGCCTTCCCATTTTTTATGCTAACAAAAAATAAATGTTATAGCTGAATTGTCTACTTCTAACTACTTTAACAGAAGACTACATGGTATGATACATAACTCAGGTGTTGATGTAGGGGACAAGGAACCTAGAGAAGTGGATAGAAATATTCCGTTGGTCAAGGCATAAGATCAGAGAAAATAGTGAGAAGCCAGTCTTTCACATAAAATTTGAACATTAGAAACCAAAATTTATTTCAACCTGCTACTGGCAAGTGCCTGTGACAGGGTTGGTATTCTGCCTTCCATAAAGGTATATAGATATGTAATGATAGAAACAACAGCTAAATTTCAGGTGTTTTTTTTTGTTTGTGGTTTTTTTTTGTTTTTTTTTTTTGCCTTGGCCAGGCATATTGCACAGAGATAGTTTTTTTAAAAATAATTTTTCATGAATTTTGGTCAAACTCAGCAGAAAGATAAAAACACCAAAATTGCAAGAATGACGCTAATGAATTACCAAAGTAAATATCAGAAAGGTAAATGGGTCTCGTCCACCGAGCATGTCAGAGGTAAGCGCAATTAGATTGGTGGGGTTTGGAGCAGGCTGCCGCCGAGTGTGCCACGTTGATGTGAACGTTGCTTTGAGCTGAAGACAGCCCAGGGCCAAAGGAACTCAGGTGGAGCTTTTTGCTTCTACCCTAGTCCAGGAAGAAAGGTCACTACAAAAACTATGAGCTGAGTGTGGTATGCCGGTAGGCTGGAAAGAGCTTGGTAAGGCCTGTTTGTTCAGATTCCTCTCTGTGTCCCATTGTCTCTGCACAACCTGGCAAAACATTTGTTTACCAAACATTCGCTCTTCCCATCTTCCTGTGAATTATCTCCTTGCCCTTTTAATCCCCCGACCCCTATCCCAGTTCTTCTTAGCTCATGATGGCACAGAAACCTCAACTGCCAGGAGGTTCATATTTTGGGGTTTTCTATATTACAAAATTAAGATCTGTTTTTCTCCTGTTAATTTGTCTTATGTCAATGTCATTATCAGATTAGCCAAGGAACCTAGAAAGGAAGAAGGGGAAAGATGTCTCCCCGCTCGAAAAATGAAATGCTTAAACTGAGACCATGAATTAAAGGTAAATTCTAGGTTTGGTGACACATAATGGTGACACATAAATTCTAGGTCGGGGGTAGAGCTCCCATTCACAAAAAAACAATAATATAATCCTGTCCAAAAAAAAAAAAAAAAGACAAAAAAAGAAAAACAAAAAAAGACAAAAAACCATGATGCCCTGATGATTAAGAAAAAAACAAAACAAAAACTGCCCATGGTAGACTTCAATTAAGCACAAAGGGCGATGAGTGCAGATAAACGGAACCCCTGCAATGTTCCACATGCTTCTCATGATTTAGCTTACCCAGCTCTCGCAGGGTCTTTTACAAGAAGTGATTGCTATTCCCACTGTATTGCCCCCTTACACACAATAGACACCTGCTAGACAGTGAAGCTCAGAATAAAATAAGATGGTCCCACACCGTGCCCTCACAGGGTTGGCGGTGAGTGGAACTTACAGGCTAGTAACTATAGAATGCCAATGCAGGACGTTGAAGGTAGTAGGAGCTGAGATCTTTTGTGTAAGATCTAGTAGCCAAAAGGAGAAGTCCTGAGAAAAGTGTGAGTGCAATTATTTATTCCAGACAGAGAGATATGAGAAAAAGCCTACAAGAAAGTCCCTGCATGGGGTGTTTTAAAGTGTCAATACATCTTTTATTTGTCATGGAACAAAACAAAACAAAATAAAATCCTTTTCCTTTGATTCCCCTTCTTTCTTCCTCCTGCTTTTGCATGTTTTTACTTCTCTCTGTTAGGAGTGGGGGAAAGAAAAGAAAAGAAAAAACAAAACCTAAAGAAAATAAAACAAAAACACCAACCTTAAAAACTGAGGTATGTGGCCTGTGGTCTTTCTTTATTTTTAATCCTCTTAGACTCTCTTCAGCATTTTAAATTGGACTTCTGTCCATACCGCACCACTGACATTGTCCCCATCCAGGTCACTAACCTTGATGCTGCAAATCCACTGGTCTTTCCTTTGTCCTCACTGAGTAACCTATTACTTCTCCACTCCTGCCTTCTTTGAAGTCTCATCCCTTGGGTTTTTAAGATAACACAGTCTCACCTCTGCTCCATTTGAGCCTACTTTTGATAAAGCTTCCCCCTTTTCCCTCTCACGCCCCAGGCTGGGTCTCTGGGCCACTTCTCTGACAAACAGTTTCTTCCTGGGTGGTTCTAATCAGTTGTAAGGTTTAGCTCTTCTCTTTAAGCAAATGATTCTTTTTTTGTTTTAAGATTTTCTTTATTTGACACAGAGACAGAGAGAGAGAGAAAGAGAACACAGGCAGGGGGAGCAGCAGAGGGAGAGGGAGAAGCAGAGTCCCTGCTGAGCAGGGAGCCTGCGGCGGGGTAGGGGGGTCGGGGGGGTGGGGGGTGGTCGGGGGTTGCTGGCTCCATCCCAGTGTGTTGGGATCATGACCTGAACAGAAAGCAGATGCTTAACTGACTGAGCCACCCAGGCGCCCCTAAGCAAATGATTCTTAAATTCATAGGTCTTACCCTGAAAACCTGGAGTTCTAGATGTGTACATTCAACTGTTTACCAGTGGTTTTTAAAAGATATAGCTCTATTCTCACTCATCCATATTAAAGATGACTTCTCAGGAGCCCAGGTCCTGGATATGACACCCACTACTTCTGCGTGCCATTGTTCAGAACTTAGCCTGCTTTCCTTCCAGTAGGAAAATGTAGTCTTCATTCAAGACAGCTACACATCCAGCTAAAAAGCAACTAGTTCTACAAGTAAGGAAGATGGAAAGAACAGCTTTAGAGACAGTTAACAGTATCTGCCATTTGGACTAAACATAGTAAGAAAAGTAACTTGTGACATGTAAGTGTACTACGTGCAGAGCTCTCGTACAGGTACTTACTTTAGTTGATCTCTAGTATTTAATCGCCGTGATAGTAATTCCTGTCTTTTATATGCAGTTCTTTCTCTTTGCCAGGCATTGTTGTATGGGCTTTTCCTGCATTCTTATTTAATTTCATAACGAACCTATAAAGTAAGTATTATCAAGTTCCTATTTATAAATAAGAAAGCTGGTCTGGCAAAGACAGTCTCACCTGGGTCAATAGGTAGTACATGTATCGCAGTAGGAAGAAACTTGAAATTCGCCCAGTACAGGATGCTATTGCGAGGCAGGTGGACGCTGGAGAGAATTTCTGTATTAATAGCTTGTATCCAATCATATAAAAATAAGAACCTAAGCCTCAGGGCATTTAAATAGTTAGCTTCAAATCAGGAAACAAGGGGCGCCTGGGTGGCTCAGTGGGTTAAAGCCTCTGCCTTTGGCTCAGGTCATGATCCCAGGGTTCTGGGATCGAGCCCCACATCGGGCTCTCTTGCTCTGCAAGGGAGCCTGCTTCCCAGTCTCCCTCTGCCTGCCTCTCTGTCTACTTGTAATCTCTGTCTGTCAAATAAATAAATAAAATCTTAAAAAAAAAAAAATCCATACTGTTACGCTGAAAAGAAAAAAAAAAACATCCAGGAAGAAGAAAGTAGAACTGAAATGTTGATACAGCTTTCTTCAACTCAAAGATTTATGCTTTTTGTTCTTCTTTTTTTTTGGTGGTGTGTTTATATTATGGGCTGAATTACGTTCTACAAAAAGTGATGCATTAAAACTCTGTCAGTATTACTTCTTTGGAGACAGGGCCATGCAAGAGGCGATTAAGTTAAAATGAAGCCTTTAGGATGGGTCCTGATCTAATCTAACTCTACCTTTTTTAAAAAGTGAGGATAAGGATTTACAGAGAGGCACCAAGGGTGTGTGTGCACCGAGAAAAGGCCGTGAGCACAACAGCAAGAGAATGGCCATCTGCCAGGAAAGAAGAGGCTTTGGGAGGAATGAAACCTGCTGACACTTGATCTTGGACTTCCACCCTCTAGAACTGTGGGAAAATAAATTTCTACTGTTTATACCACCCAGTCTGTGATTTAAATAAGTTTAAATAGGGCTGCATTATTTTTAAGAGAAACCTAAAAACTAATATAGTATATATTATCCTTTCTTACTCCTAAACTTTTAAAATCAGGTAAAATATTTTTTTTCAAATTTTATTTATTTAATATTTTATGTAGGATGAAAATAAATTATTTTTTATCTTAATAAAAACCTTCTTTTAAGACCTATGTCCCTTTTCTTAGGTACTTATAAGGGATCCTACTACTCCCGCTTCTTCCCCTAGCCTGGCTTTCTGTAGATTTGTTATGAAGTTACATTTCTATAACATGAAGAATGTTCAAATGCACACTTTTGGCATCTATGTTATATGCCTGTAATAACTGCAGAAATACAGAAATCCGGAAAATAAGGGAAAATCCAGAGAACATTTCTAAGTAAAAAAATAAAATTTTATTTCAAACACAAGCATTCTCCAAAACAATACAGATTAATGCAGAAACAATATGAGGATTAATGCATTTTTCAAAAGAAAACTACTCATATGTGTCATTTATTTTGCTCTCCTGCCTATATCATTTTTGCTTTGGTTTGACGTTTTCTTCTGACTGTGAACCTAAAAATCCTCACCTTACTGAGTGAAGTTTAATTGCCTCTTGCAGTTAAGATTAATTACCTATTTAATACCTGAGAAGATGAACCCCTGCTGCTAAGTTTTATGATTTCTTCCTCTGCTATAACATCATACCTTCCTCTGGGGGTGCGGATAATTAAGCTCTTAACAAACTGCCTTATTATAACGTATTTCAACTAGTGCCTTATTTTTCCCTCCTTTTAAATCAAAGTTTATTCTCACTGGGATTTTTTTTCTAGGTATGTGTGTATTGGCATAGGAGAGGTCATTATCTTTCCCTTTTGGGTAAAACAGCTCTCTACTCTACTATGGTCTAAATAGTTGCTTTTTGTTTCCTATTCAAGTTATCGAGCCAAAATGGAATTTCCTCTGAATAAAAATGGATGCGGTCCATCCTAGATCCATGATCAAATTTCAAATATCGCCCACCTAGCATGCATCTCTCTGTGTCTTCCCATTTTGGCATCTCATAAATGTGTTCAGACACCAACAAAGAGACAACACATATTGAGCTCTTTTAATGTACCAGGCAATTTGCTAGGGATTACTCTCCAAAGATGATTGAGAGGTGACTTCTAACCCTGAGCAGTTTATAATATTTAACAACACCAACTGTCACACAATTTCTCTGCATACAGTCCTTAAATAACTTTGATGGGATATAACTTTTCAGTTACGAATGGACAGCATCCACCCCACTCCACTTCCTGTGACCCAAGACGTTTCTCCCAAAATCAGGCAACAGCCAGGCATTTGGTATCTGTTGCTTGAGATGAAGGCCACTACTATAGGAAAGCAAGAAAAAGGCAATTAAATTTCAAAAGTCTAGACTTTTGAGAGGTAGCAAGAATTCAGGACAGAGGACAGGAATTTGGAAGAATGCACGATGATGAAAGATCATATCTGACCTAGGATGGAGGGAAGTCAGGTATCAACAGAAGGCTCTGAGGAGATCTGGGTTGGAACTGAAACCTAAATACAAGGACTGCAAAGACCATAGCAGAAAGAGTCAGTCCAGAGGCTCCCCAGCCTCCCCAGAAGCATCTGCAGAAGATAGCTCCTGTAGGACAGGCAAATGTGACTTAGTCATTCACCCTAATTTTAAGGGAGAGCTTGCCATTACTAACATTAGATGCCTTCTCAAGTTCAAACCAGAAAATTCCATATAGGATAGAATAATTTGATTAGAAACTTAATGACTGTGAAGACATACAACAGATCCTCAGTATTTGGGATTTAAGCATACATCATTTTGCACACAGAATCTGATGAGCAGCAACTCAGATGAGCAGCAAGTTGGAAACGTACCCAAGCCCAATTTTGAGTCACATGTTAGTGTGGGGTTTGCTGACTGGGAGAATGATTATGAAGGGGATTCTGGGTCAAGAGATGAGGCTGAATTGCTTTTAGTTGTGAGGGGCTGGGGCAGACCAGAATAGTAGGGGCACGGGGCTGAGGGACAGGGAGGTCAAGAGAGAGGTCAGCTCTGTTCCAGGGATCAGGATGGCATTGGAGGCATTAGACTGAGAGGTGGAAGCAGAAAGAGAATTAGGTCAGGAATTTACTTTATAATGTGGCAATCTAGCTTCCACATTTCAATTCAGTTTTATTAATAACAACAGTGATCATGTTCTAAGTGCTCTGAATATTATGTAAATTCCTCTCCATAATAGCTCCATGTGGTGGGTAAGATTGCAATATTCATTTTACACATGAGGACATTTAGGTAAAGAGAGTTTAGTGGCATTGTCAAGGTAGAGGGAGAGTTGCAACAGTCTGACTCTGGAGTCGGTGTACTTAACCATTATTCATTTAATTTTTTCAACTCTATTTTATAGCACTTCATAAGACAAAGGTAATGCTATATATCAATTGAGGGATTTCTGAATATATTCTTCAGTATTTCAGAAGTCCAGCATATGTTACTGAACTATTTCTGAACTGTTCCTGAACTATAGGCTCCTCCAGAAGCCAACCCTGAAATAAGGACTAAAGTACTCCAGGTAAGGCAGTGGGACCATGACACAGTTGAAGGGACAACAGCCAACAGACCACTCTTGACTGTACCTTAATCTCAGCAGAGAAGCTCTAGTAAAGCTGCAAAACACATATCTCAAAGTTATGTCCCTGAGGGGCCAGGGATCCATAGTATTTAGACACTAACTTCTGTTCATTCTTTGGTTGAGAGCAGCTATTTGGTGTGTGGGGGTGGGGTGAGAGGTTGTCAGTTGTCTAGTGTTTCGTATCTGTTACGGAATAAACTATGAGGAGAGTGCTGGGGTACTTGGAAGTAGGAAGGTCCAGGGGATGTGGGTGGACATCTGAAGCTAACATGTCATTATTGGTGAAATAAAGCACCTTAGCCATTTAGAATATAACAGTAACTAATTATTTATTGCTTCTGGAACCTGACTGCTCAGGTTGATAAGAATAATAATTATAATAACATCAGCTGATACCTTTTGAGCTCCTAACAGCATACCAGTTTTATTTCTAAGAACATTAAAGGTATTAATGCCTTTAATCCTCATTACAATATTATGAAATAGAGACCATTATTATCTGTATTTTACAAACAATGTTCTAAATTTACATAGCTCATAAAAGGTAGAACAGAGTTGGGAAACCAGCCGCTGAGCTAGGGTCCTACTCCCAACCCACAGCTATTCCAACATTTGTTCTGTTTTCTCACTGGCCATTTACTGCATTTACTTACTCAAATGCACTTAGGATGTGAAAAAAGCTGCAAAGATTCTGATAAAACACATTCCTCTGTCTTTCCAGCAATTTCCCCAGGGTCTTGCAACTTGGAAATAGTCAGACAATCATTCTATCAGGACATCGCTTTTCTGAAGTAGCATCAATTACAGAATAATACGGATCTTGCACTTCACGGGAAATATACCATAACTCAGTCTTTTATTCTATGGATTGGTTTGAGTACCAAAAATGGAAATAAAAATTTGTCAAAAATAAAAAAGATAGAATGAGTAAACCATGATTATTTTTATCATAATGAAGTAGCTAAGGAAAGGTTGAAATATCCCATAAGGTGACTTTGAAGTAATAAAGTCTGGCTTTCTAATATACATGATACCTACTTAGTTTGGTACACAGGACTCTAATTCATTTTATTTTTACTTTTTAAGAAATAATCAACTTTTATTTTTCTGTTCTCCACACCAATCCTCTCCATATGAATAACTCAGTATAAATTCCTTCATATTTCTCACTTTCATCAAAATCGTGTGTGTGTGTGTGTATAATTAATTTATATACACATGCCTATACATGGGAGTTCCTATTTTCCATGTTATCGATATGATATGATATTAAATACAATAATATATTCAATTATTCCCTTGTCAATAGATATTCAAATTATTTTAATCCCTTTCTTTTTTTTTTTTTTGTTTGCTCTTTTCCTTCATTTTGTTCGTGTTTGTCTATTTACTATTGAACAGGCTGTTTTGAGCGATCACCAGCAATGTTTGCATAAATACTGTGCTGGGGAGATCTCTTCTTGTCACTACCAATCACACAAGGTGGGTCCCTTTATGTTTGGTTCCAGTCTTGCTCTAGATGTGAGGACATTTTCTGTAATATCACACAAGAACACTTAAGAAAATATTTAAACCAGAGTTCAACCGGAGGGGACGTCCGCAGATCTTGGATCCTCATTATTTCCCAGGGAGATTCCTGCCAGCGCTAGAACAACTTGCTGAACATGCTTCTAGGGTCTAAATGTTCCAAGAGAGGGATCCAATTCACTGTTGCAATCTTGGGGTGGATTAGTAAAAACAGTGGTTCTTTCCAGGTAGGTTTTCAGTGTGAGATGTTTACACTTGCTTGGGAAAACCAGCTGCCCAGCACCTGGAGAACTTGAAGCCATCCGAGGTTTCTTTTGCCAGTGTTTGAAGGTAGCTAGAAGCGTCGTGAGAAGCAGGGCTGAGGGCCGGCCCTGTTTCCCCGTGCATCAGAATGGGCTCCCAGAATCCTCTTTTGAACATTTGTGCTAGTTGCTCACAGTTCGTTTTTTCACAACATCTCAGCCAGCCGTAGGTGTTTCTGTTCTTTGAAACTTTTGCCTGTCGGATGAGTACACACATGTTCCATTATCTTTTGCTATGTAACCAACTACCCCCCAAAGGTCAGCAGCTTAAAATAATGAGAGTGCTCGCTGAGGAGTAAGCAATGTGGTTAGGACTTGACAGGGGTTGCTCATCTCTGCCACATTCCACTTCAGTTGGGCTTGCTCAAAGGCTGTGGACTGAAATCATCCAAAGCTTCCCTCAGTCACAATCTGGCAAGTTGATGGTGGTTGTTGGCTGAGATGTGAGCTGGGGCAGTGGCCAGAACACATACGTGTGGCTTTTTCAAGGGCTGTTTGGCTTCCTCAGAGTGTGGTGGCTCCATTCCAAGGGCAAACATTCCAGGAGAGAAACCTCAGCCTCCAGGAGACTCATTTAGCATCACTTCTACCTCATTATAATCATTAGAAGTCAGTCACTAAGGCCGGTTTATATTCATGAAGAACTAGACTCCACCTTCGGTCGGGAGGAAATTCAAAGTTGTTCACAGTTGCTTTAAAACCATCACAATAGAAAGAATGTATTGTTTCCTTAACTTTCATTCTCCTTCCTCCTTATTATGAGCATCTTTTTGTGTTCTATTGCAGCATAACAAATTACCACAACAAATTACTGCAAAGTTCACAGCTGAAAACAACAGCCATCTTATATATCGTGCAGGTCAGAAGTTCAGGCATGGCTTTGAGAGATTCTCTGCTTTGGGTCTCAGAAGGCTGAAATCAAAGTTTTGGCTGGGTTGCAATCTCATCTGGGGGCTTGACTAAGGAAGGAGCTGTTTTCAAGCATCCTTGTTATTGGCAGAATTCATTTCCTTCTGGCTGTATAATTTGTGTCAGCTCTTTTCTTCAAAACCAGCAATGGAGAGAGTTAGTCTCTAACTTCAGAGAAGGTCTAGACTCTCTTAAGCTTATGTGATTTGGTCAGTTCCTGTGAGGATAATTTTTTTTTTTTTCCCATTAACTCACAGTCAATGATTTAAAAACCTTTCTTTTAACTTTACCATATTCTATTCGTTAAAAAAAGTCACAGGATTCACTTCAACCCAAAGAGACAGATGGATATGAGGAAATCAGGGGGCCATCTTAGACTTCTGATAAACACAGTTGGCTTTATGTATTTACTCTTTGTGAATCCACAAAAGAAATCCTTTCTTTCTTTCTTCCTTCCTTCCTTTCTTTCTTTCTTTCTTTCTTTCTTTCTTTCTTTCTTTCTTTCTTTCTTTCTCTCCCTCTTTCTCTCCCTTCCCTTCCTGTCCCTTCTCTTCTCCATGGTGGCTTATTTCCTTCTGGCCAATTTGTAAAATCTCCTTGTATATTTTAGATATTACCCACTATCTTTATGCTTCATCAAAAGTTTTTTTTTTCCAAATCTATTATTTTTACATTGACTTTGTTTATAGATTTTTTTATTCATAAAAACTTTTAAAACTTTTATCTCTTTGTTCTTGTGTTAGGCATGTAAAAATCTGTGTTATTATCATTGGAACTAGTCACATGACCTTTAAGTTTATAGTTCTGTTGATTGAATTACATAAAATTGAAAATTTAGTTCCTCAGTTCCAGTGGCTACACTGTAAGTGACACATGTAGTTAGGGGATACTGTGTTGGACAATAGAGATATAAAAGACTTCTATCCTTGTATAAAGTTCTACTGGACTGTGATAATCTAATTATTTTTTATAAAGAACTCCTTGAAACATTTAATTTTTTTTCTATTTTGTTTCCTTTATTTTCTATTTATTAAATTTATATTTTAACTATTAATTTCACATTTTAGTCATATGAATTTCCTCTTTTGATTTATTTTGTTTACTTTGTATTTTTGTGAGCTAAGTAAGAAGTTCCTTCCTTCTTTCTTCTTCTTATTTTTTCTTTATTATTTTTATTATTTCTTCTTTATTATTAAATTTGTTAAGCTACACATTTACTTTTGAGTTCAGTTTTTCTGAGTTTTAAAAGTTTTACAATTTAGCTTTCTGATGGAAAGATCATATGATATGCATTTCATCATTTCTAAATGGTTAAACTATTTTTCTGATTTATTTTTAATTTTTCTAGAGTGACAGAAAACAGAACTGTTGTTTTAAATATGTGAAATATTCTTTGTGATACTTAATCCCTTTATTATAAATATTTATATTCATACCAAGAATAGTGCATGTATTTAATAACAATACTTAATGACTTAGTAACAACTGCTATTGAGATAGATTTAATAATTTTTAATATATTATTTAACCCATCTATCATTTTACTTATTTTATTTTTGTGTCCATTATATTTTTCCAATTTGGAAAACTGTCTTTCAGTATAAATTGTATTGTTATAAAGGTCTTTCTAGGGTGGAGGGAATGGGTTAGCCTGGTGATGGTTATTAAGGAGGGCATGTATTGCATGGAGCACTGCATGTTATACACAATGAATCTTAGGACACTACATCAAAAACTAATGATGTACTAAAATGATGTACTGTATGGACTAACACAACAATAAAAAAAAGGCTTTCTAAAAATAATTTTTGCTTGACTTATTAGTTTTTTGTTATTAGATACATAAATGTCTACTGTATATCTTATTAGATGATTGCATCGTATTTTGATTTATTCTCTTTATTATTATTACACTTAAATGCAACCTTAGCTCATATTAATATTTCTGTTGTTTATATTTGCTTATTATTGATTTATTTATTATCTCTTGGTTTCCACCTTTTATTTTGTTTTGTTACTAGGTTTTTACTAGTGAAGAATCTATACTTAATTTTATTGTTGTTTCTGTTGTTTTTAAAACCAATATAACTGATAACTCTCTTGACATTTTTTGGAAATAACATATTATTATGTTAATACTAATATATACTGTAGATGTTAAATATTATGTATATGTGTGTGTGTATATACATATTTTTTCCTTGTTTTCTGCCTATGTCTCCAGGCTCTAAACCACCATGTTCTTTTAGTTATCTCCATATGTATGCCCATGTATAGTCATGCTTAGTCACACGTCACAGGCTACCATTTCAATTTTGCTGTCCCATTATAGTAATTATACTCAATGTGCTTGCATGTGGTCTCTGCTATTCAGAGATTTAATCATCTCCATTGTTACTAAGGATTTCAGTCCTATAACAGCCTAACAACTATTTCAGTCTACAAAAAGGAAAATGGTAACTGAACATTTTACCAATGCTGCTGCCTGCTCACAGTACATTCCTTTTTGTCCCTCAATGATATATCAGTCTTCTTGAGGAATAGACAACTGATAGAATTTGTGGGCTTTCATAATATATCCATTCTAGCATGCTCACTTCAGACATGACTACTTTTCTCCATGATCTTCCCTGGAAGTTCTAGCATCTTCTTCATTTAGCATAGACAATCTTTTTCCAAGTGTCCAAAAGCTATCTCAGCAACAACATATTAGAATTGGTGGCAGACACCTAATCCAGGGTTTAAACTCTCTCAAAAGAGAGTTTCCTCATATAGCATACTTTCTTCTTCACTTTATTCTGTGAAAATATTCTGACCCCCTTAATTCAGTTCCCTCACATCTGGTTTTAGTCATTCTCCTAGTCCTTGCTGCTACATTCTAGGCAATATGGCAGTTCCTTGAAAAATAACATTTCTCCTTTGGCAGGACTCCCCTATTCCTCAGTTAGTTATGTTGTGATTTGATTTGTTAAGCAGGAAGGATCATGGGAACAGATCCTAAAGAAGGCAAATAGGCTTTTGAAGACATCTGCCTCATTTGAGGATTCCACATAGTCCTAAAGCAAGGAGGGGTATGTTATCCTTTAGCATGAGCTTTGTGCTACTTTTCTCAGCCTAGAAATTTCAGGAGAATCCGGGCCCTTGAGGTTTTTTTCATCAATCTACCTTATGAGTAATCAACCTTCTTCCAAATTTTGCTATTCTTAAATAAACCTCTATGCCCGTTTCTCAACATGATCAGCCCTCCCATTTTTTATGGTGTTTAAATGTCTTCTTAACCAAATTTTTATTTGAATTATTGGAATTAATATTTGACCAACAAGTGTCTGCTATTTTCTGTTTTCACAGTATCAGTGTTGCTCCCCTATACTTAACTTCTCAATTGATATCACTACTCTAATAGTTGTACTTCTCAAAGGCAAGAGATGTTATACCAACTGTCAGATGCCAGTGCACCCTTTCCAACTGTAATTTAGCCACATTCACTGGAGGTGAACGTCTTCACAACTGCAGTTTTATAGAATACCAGTGACTATCAATTTTCCACCTTCTGTTTGAGATGGGGTCCTCCTACCAGCTGGTCACCGGATGTTCAGCTCCAGAATTCCATCCTAGAGTTGGCTTCCTAAGGATCACTCCTTAGGTCACTTCCTTAGAAGCAGAGAGTGAGACAGAAATTCAGGTGTTTGTGATTTATTGAGTGAGTGCCATTCAGGAAAATCCTACAAGGGAGTAAGGGAAGCAGGGGAGAGTTGGGGAACAATCTGAGCAAGGATGTAAACCAACCTTGGTGTGATACACAGAGGGAATGGGCGATATTTCTGAAAGTAAATTACACTATGGAGTTGTACCTCCTTGAGGTTAAGAGACAGGATTTTTAAAATCTTTTTATTAGGCATTAAATGGCAAGGGGTTTGTTTAACTACTCAGGTGTCTCCAAGCGAGTTGGTTCCTTTCAGCCAAGCACAATTCTTTTGAGAAGGTCACAATTATAAGCCCTTGGCTTCAGTATTCACAGCAACTAGAGGATGACTGATAGTGAGCTGGTAAAGGGGATCTAGGTGAAGCACTAAGAACTTCTACCACACAGTAGTGTCTGAACTACTGCCTGAAGTGCAGTTAAGAAGTAGGAATGCTGGCAAACTATGAGTGTGGAATAATTCAGACAGAACTGTCTTAAAGAGAATTCATTATGCTATTTTGAACATTTGATTGTAGGTCTTAGGCACTTTATTACATGTGGTCATTTCTGACTTCATCATTTGTCAGAGACCCACTATATGCATGAATCTACTTACGTACACAGAGCTACAAAAGAAATGTAAGGCTTAATGCCACTCTCATGAACTTTGTAAGAAGTGTCACCATTTCAAGATACCATGTAAATATTCCAGTAGAAGTCTTATAGTAATTACTATCATATGCCAAAGAACACAAGAATCAATGTGATATCAGATTCTTTGATAGAAACATCTTGAGCACTCAGAAGGAAAAAACTTGAAACAGTTTGGCTGCATCTTTTTAATCAGTAAAACTGTAAAAATATTTCTGTTTTCTGAAGAATCAATTTTAGTTCTTTAATCTAATCTATCATCACATGGATATATAATGGAAAGTGAGACTAGATATTTGGTTATGATTTGGAAAGGAATAGCAGTCTTTGCAGTTTTAGTCTAAACAAATAATGATCACATCGTCATTACACAGTGTCACTTTCCCTTATTATAGCAGTTAGCATCGATTTTTTTCAGCCAAGCTCACTCAGCAGTGGCTAGCCACAGATATGGAGTGTTACAGAGCAACTTTTCTATTTAAATCCTCTTTGGATGAGGGAGAGGTTAACCAGACTTCAGTTAGGAATTTATTTTTGATCAAGAACAAGTCATAATAAATAGAGTGACCAGTATCACACATGGTGAGCATTAGTATGAGATAACATGAACTCAAAGCTCTCTTTTTTACCCCCCGCTATTCACAGTTTAAAGATGCACTTTTAAATTGCACCAGATTATATTCAACGTGAAGAGCAGTGCATTTATGAGAAAGTGGGAAAACTTTCTTCCAGTCAAATTTTTTCATGGCATCTGCAAAAAAAAAAAAAAGGGTCTTAAAAAGGGCACATGATGTCATGAGGATACATTTTTCATGCTCTTCAAAACCTTTTTTGTTGTTGACAGAGTAGGGTATTATGCTTATATCTTTGGGAAAACATTTTCTAAGATTTGTTTCCAAGTCTGATGTTTCACAAGTTAGTATGGTTGTTTTTGTTTAACCAACTATTTTCAAGGCCAGAGAGGTTTAGGAAATGCTAGCTTAAACAAGATTAAATAGATTATATTTACTGCAGAACCTCTGGGAGAATTTGAGATGCTCATATACACTATGAATCTCTAATTGAAAGAGAATTCTTTAAGCTCTTGGCCCACAGAACTCATTTTTCTTGGAGCACATCATGAGACAAATTCTGAGAAACATTTTTGAGAGAAGCTGCTTTAAGGCAAATTCTATAATTACTTCTTAAAAATCACTGTAACTTCATAAACAGTACTTCAAAAATGTGAGTAGAAGCAAATGGAGTCAGGGTCTGATCAGAAGAGAGAATCATACAGTAATATGAATGAAAAAAATTAATATAAAGAGTATTTAACAATGGTGGGGATTAGATTAATGACAGATAGGCTGGTAAAAATGTAAAGAGAATTGTAAAGAATATTCCCATAGCTGATACAGGAGTCAGCCACGACCTCTAGGCCCTGGGAGAGTCCCTATCCTCCACTCTGCCAGGACTGAAAGCTAGAACCTGTTGGAGACTGAATGACAACTCACTGAATAGCAGAGAGGTCTCTGCGATGAGGCACTGGTGGAACTTGCCAGAAATCTTTCCTCTGGAATTTGGTAGAAATTAATGCCATAGGGTGTGGAAGAAAGCTGTTTAACCCACTGAGCCACCCAGGTGCCCCAAGGAAGAAAGCTGTTTAAAGAAAGGTGTCTCGGGGCACCTGGGTGGCTCAGTGGGTTAAGTCGCTGCCTTCAACTCAGGTCATGATCTCAGGGTCCTGGGATCAAGTCCCACATCAGGCCCTCTGCTCAGCAGGGAGCCTGCTTCTCCTCTCTCTTTGCCTACTTGTGATCTCTCTCTCTCTCCCTCTGTCAAATAAGTAAATAAAAATCTAAAAAAAAAAAAAAAAAAAGAAAGAAAAAAAAAAGAAAGCTGTCTCAAAGGGATGCCTGGGTGGCTCAGTGGATTAAGGTTCTGACTCTTGATTTCAGCTCAGGTCATGATCTCAGGGTTGTGAGAATAAGCCTCACCTCTCGCTCCATGCTGGACATAGAGCCTGCTGAAGAGTCTCTCTCCCTTCTTCCTCGGCCCCTCCCCACTTCTCTCTCTCTTCTGTGTGCATGCTCTCTTTCCTTCTCTCTTTCTCTCTCTCTCAAGGGGGAAAAAAAAAAGAAGGTGTTTCATGGAAACCTGCCTTAGAACCACCTGAGGAGGTTCTTGGGAAAGCTGCTGGCTATTAAGTCCTGCTGGATGCCATGCTTGATAGGAATTGGGCACTGGAGAAGCTGAGAAGCCATCCATGCCACAGCTCCTCAGTGCTGGAGAAGCCAAATATGCTGCGTAAGCCTGCCAGGTGAGCACACCTGAACCAGGAAGGAAAAGCTCCTTCTGCAAAGCTTGACCAGCACCAGCTATTGACATAGCTCATGGCCAGCTGGCAAAGGAAAAATATATTTAGAGTGCCATATCCAGTTTTACAGAGTAGGCAAAGAAGGTAAATTTCAAGATGAGAGTCATTAAGTTGATAACTGACATGAATACCTAAAAGAAAATTAATTATGTGCTTTTGTTGTTCTTTGTTTATTCATGATCTTCTATAGACACTATGACTAGGACTTGGTCCCCAAAAATGGTTTTCTTGTAAAAAGTAAGAACAATCAGCAGTAATTAATAGCACTTGGATGGT
Source organism: Mustela erminea (assembly GCF_009829155.1). Classification (NCBI taxonomy): domain Eukaryota; kingdom Metazoa; phylum Chordata; class Mammalia; order Carnivora; family Mustelidae; genus Mustela; species Mustela erminea. Next base: position 34,068,945 of record NC_045619.1, read on the forward strand.
TTTTCCAGAGAAAGTCTTGAATGCTTCTAAATTCAAGATAAATTAGATATGAGTAACTTTGCCTACTAATTGCAGAATACTCAAGTTTGGTGGCAAGTAACAGAATAGACTACTAACAGTCCCATAAACAAATAACTGTTGATTTTTCTCACATGAGACAAATTCTTGGGGTAAGTAGCATCAGGCATTGATTTGGTGGGTCAGACATTTCGAGGCTGCTGTATCTGTGATGTTCCCAGCCTTTTTCCTCATGCATGCCACATGGGTATGTCATCTTCAGGAACTGTATCTACAACCAAAACAAAAATAAGAAAAGATACATGAGAGTAGTTAGGTCTGACCTAACTTTTAAAAGCAAAGGGAAACTATTTTACAGAAGACAAAGCAGATTCATTAGCCAAAACTATGTCAAATAATAACTATTCTTCATCAGGATTCTGGCTAGGACGGCAAATTGTAAACAGTGTCAGTCTCCACAATGGAACCTGTGAGGAAAATGGGGTTTTGGGATCTTCATTTGGCAAGCCAGTGAATAGTATCTTCTTCACAAATGTTTCTTTGAAGATTTAACTATGTCCCTAAAACAATTTAGCCAATGATTTTAAAAGGAATACAGGAAAAACAATTGGAGGGAGGGTTCATCATCAGGGAAATAGTCATATCCTAATTCTTGGAATCCGTGACTACATTAGGTTATGTTGCAAAGGGAAATGAAGACTGCAGGTAGAATTTAGGCTGTGAATCCGTTGATCTTAAAATAAAGAGACTAGGCTGGGTTATCCTGGTGGTCTCCTAAGTGTAATCTCAAGGGTTCTTATAAGAGGAAGAGGGACACACAACACAGGAGGATCAGATGGTGATGTATGTATGGAAGAATGTTGCTAGAGAGGCAGTGTTGCTGGCTTTCAAGATGGAGGAAGGGGCTCCTAGCCAAGAAATGTGGTCAGGCTTTGGAAACTGGAAAATGCAAGGAAATAGAGTCTCCCCTAGTGACTATAGAATGGAATGCAGTTCTGTCAACACCTTGATTTTAGTCCAGTGAGACCTGTGTTGGACTTCCTATCTACAGAACTGTGAGATAATAACTTTCTGTAATTTTAAATCATCAAATATGTGACAATTTGTTAGAGCAGCAATGGAACACTAGGGAGAAATACAATGTAGATACAACATTGGGATAGACTGAATTTTTTCAGTCTTTCAACCACATATTGTGATATTTTCCAGAAACATTCATTTATATATTATACAGATTCAAAGTTTAGATGTGGCCAACTAAAATTCTAGAATTAAGTCCATGCATAATTATTTATTTTCTATTGGAGAACCACAATGAAGGTATATCATTGGATAAATTAGACATAAAAATTAAACTTAGTTGACCTAAAGATATCTGGATATTTGTTATTAGGTCTTTTTCTTGATTTTTTTTTTAATCATCATAAAAACCTACTCTATTTTTAGCATATAGATTGATATATCCAAAATGTTTAATAAGGAAGTTTAATATTAGTGGTAATGTTTTTAAAGTTGTTTCCAGCTGTGATTCAGCATTAAAGGAAAAAAAAACCTTAGTGGCAGATGTATTTACCATGTGGTTGTATACATTATTTTATAGCAAGGTTTTTCCAGATGCTGGGTAGCTTTGATGTTACATATGATAAAAAAATATTCATAGTCTCTGAGACTCTCTGAACTATAATATTAAAAGAAATAACATAACTAATAAATAACATAGACTTTTATAACTTCATACTGTACTCATTTTTTTTAAATTGAGTAAAATGTAATGCCTGAAATGTAATGCCTGAAAATGAATTTGCAATAAAAATATTTTAAATATTACATTCTCATACAGGAACTTTGTGCATCTTAAGAAAAAATTTTAAAAATAAAGCATATATCACTATACAGTAGACTTAACTATGCTCTGTCAATTTTTTTCTTTCATAGAATATATATCTCCTCCTGTCCCAGATGAGTTCTTTTTTTTTGAGGGGGGCATAACATTTAACTTTTATTCTGATCATACAAGTAACAATTACTTGTTATACTTTGTGAAAATGTGAAAATTTAAAAAAAAAAAAAAAAAACAGAAAAGGATCGTTGCAATTCCAGGTACAAACTTTTGAAATTTTAGCACATTTCCTTCCAAAGCATTAAAATAATTTTTATAGTTGAGATTGTGTTATATAGTATAGACAACTTTTAGGCTTTGGATACATTCTGACATGATTTGAATTCTTTGCGCTATCTTTTATTTTCATGTAGATTTTGGCAAGTCTTGCACCTCTCTAAATCACCCTTTTCTCATTTGTAAAATGGGTATGATATTAGAAAGTATGTAAGATTCGGGAGCTTTTTTTTTTTTTTTTTGCAAGAGAGACACGAAATCAATTGTGACAATTATTCTTATTAAAATATAATGGTAATATTTATAGTTAGAAGTAAAATAAAACAAATGCAAGTTGGGTGGTTTTATATAAACATACTCTGTAACAAAATATTTCTAGCAAGACGTGTTAAATATACTAGCAATTTAAGTTAGAGAGTGCATACTTTAATTTGCATATATCCGTTCTTATTTGAATGAATGACGAAATGTTCTAGGGCAGATACAGGCCTCACAGAATTCCAGAGCACCCAACTTAGTAGTTTAAGTACATAGGGTGTATACTTTGGAGTAGTATACTAGTTGAGATCTGAAATAAAGTGTTCTCAGCTAATAATTGAAAAACAAAAAAAGTAAAGCAAATTTAGAATATATAATTTGTGATAAAATTTAGAATATATAATATGTGCTTTGGTTTATGCACACACACATACACATCTCTTCTGGAAATGTATAATCTAATTTAAATAAATCAATCAAAATCATTTCTGACTCTGTATTATCATTGGCTTTGGATTTCTGTAAACCCTTCTAGAAAAGTGGACTATTAAGTTAAATCTCACTATACTACTACTATTAATAATAATTACAATTGTAATGCAAGCACCCAGTATTTTTATAACATACTGAGCTGTTTTCTAAGTGGTTCATATTTATTATTAGCTCTTTTAAATTCATAGCAAAGCCATTAGGAAGTACTATTACTATCATGTCACTGCACAGATGAAGGAACGGAAGCACAAGGAGGATAAATAATTTGCTTAAGGTGAAACAGTATAGTTAGTAAGTGGAGAAGGTAGGATATGATAATGTATGATAGTACTTATTTTGTATTTATTATTTAATTACATGAATTGTTAGATTAGGGGACAATATGAGTAAACTATTATAGACAGTTAAAATTTTAGTTCAAATACTTTGTATGATTCTTCATAATAATTGATGAGATATGAGGTGAAATTTGTACCATGCATTTTCTATATCGATAGCTAAGAGTCTAGCAATATTTTTATTACAAATCAAATGTTGCTGAGAAAACTTGTATTTATTAAATAAATGCACTGATCTTTTAAAAATATTTATTTTTTTTAAAGATTTTTTTTTTTTAAATTTATTTGTCAGAGAGACAGAGAGAGCACAGGCAGACAGAGTGGCAGGCAGAGTCAGAGGGAGAAGCAGGCTCCCTGTCGAGCAAGGAGCCCGATGTGGGACTCGATTCCACCACACTGGGATCATGACCTGAGCCGAAGGCAGCCACTTAACCAACTGAGCCACCCAGGCGTCCCATGATCGTTTTAAAATTTTTAAATGCACTGCCATTTCTGTGGGCAAATAAATATTTGGAGGATCCTGTGGATAAAGGGATGCTTTGCCCTAGGGCAAAACTATTGAAAATATTTTCTAAAACCCATTGAGGAAACCACGGTACTCTTTTAAATAAGGGATGGTATGCTTGAAGGAATGGCTACCTCGCATGCCCATGTATGTTCATGACTGGCTAGCTGGTCCTACTCTCATGCTGAGACTGGTATTGTAATTATTTAAAATGGGCCTTCGGTGGAAAGAGAACAAGAATATAGGAAGGAAAAACTATTTCCTGACATGGAACTACCCAATTAGAGTCATGGATTTTTGCTCTTTGTACGCTGAATCTTATATCCTGACATGCCACGTTGATACTGAATGATTTTCCGTACAGGGCAAAACTCTAAGGGAAGCTTTCACAATTCAAGAAGAAAGGTTTTCTGAGAAACAACCAATTTTTAAAAAGTCAAGTTATCCATATTCTTCTAATTTTAACCTACTTTTATTTCCAGGGCTTGAACAGAATATGCGCTATTCTAAATTGAATACTACTTGCATTTCAGTTTATGTCTTTAAATCTGTGCTTTCATTTGGCAACAATGATAGGCCCTTACCTATAATAAATATCCTTGTTCTCTTTAAGCAGTTCAGTTTTAAGGAGAAAATCTCAAATTAAGCTATTAACTTGTTAATAGTTACTTCTCTATAGCACTCTGTTTTGCTTTTTCTTTGTTAAGAAAAATTACCTAAATTTGAAACATAACAGGTGGATGGTCTTTACTCCTTCCAAATCTTGCATATATTTTCAAGTCGTTTTTAACAGTTTCACCCCCAATTTTTTTTTTTAAGATTTTATTTATTTATTTGACAGATGGAGATCACAAGTAGGCAGAGAAGCAGGCAGAGAGAGGAGGAAGCAGGCTCCATGCTGAGCAGAGAACCCGATGTGAGGCTCAATCCCAGGACCCTGGGATCATGACCAGAGCTGAAGGCAGAGGCTTTAACCCACTGAACCACTCAGGCGCCCCACCAATTTTTAAAGCTACTTATGTTTGACTTATTATTTAATATCTTATTTGAGTCTTAGAAACTGTTAACTGTAACAGGTGAATTTTTTATTTTGGTTTGGTAGAAAAAATAACCAGTTTTCAGTCAGAGGACATAAGCTAGTTTTGTGTCAGGTAGCAATTTTAATTTAGCATTCTGTTAACTAACTATATAAATCCTTGGTTCTCAAATTCTCCTTTAATTAGTCTTTTTTTTTATTTTTAAAGATTTTTATTTATTTATCTGAGAGAGAGAGCACAATCTGGGAGAAAGGCAAAGAGAATAGCAGGCTCTCTGCCGAGCAGGGAGCCCGATGTGGGACTGGATCCCAGGACCCTGAGATCCTAACACGAGCCGAAGGCAGACGCCTAACCACTGAGCCACCCAGGTGCTCCCCTTTTAATTAGTCTTATCATCTTACTGGTTACAATCTGAATTTTAAAATTAAGTAGATTTTTTGACAGATATTTAAAATTTATGTGAAAGGCATGCTTCAACTTTTCAAGAATGTTTCTCAACATCTTTTTATTATTTAAAAAATTTTCCCCCAAATTTACCCATTGAATGAGTTTTTCCAGCTCTTGGAGTGTTAAGCATTCTATTTTTTGATATAATCATCTGTTTTTATGAGCCACAACAATAAAGTAAAAATCTTTATAAAAGCAAATGTACCAGGACTATAGACACAAAAATACCATCAGAACCAGTTTGTTAGCCACCTAGTTTTTGAGTTACAGATCATTTTCATTTTGAGTTACAGATCATTTTTATTTTGAGTTACAGATCATTTTTATTTTTATTGTGGTAAAGGCACATAACGTAAAGGTTACTGATCATTTTCATTTTGAGTTACAGATCATTTACATAAAGGTTACTGTCATAACAATTGTTAACTGTACAGTTCAGTGGTAGGAAATACATTCAATTGTACAACCACCCATTTTCAGAATAGAGATACAGCTCATTTTAGGCCCAGATCAGTATTACAGAGCTTGCATAACGCTCTCATTTAATATACTCAGTTGTGAGTTTTGGTATTACCAAGAATTAAAGCCAGTTTCAAATGTAACAAAAAGCCTCATCAGGGAGTAAATTCCTAGTTTTGTTTTTCTTTAACTTACCAAAAAGAAAAAAAAAAAAAAAAGGAATTCAAATGAAAATCACCAAAAACTTACTATTCTTTTACCCTAAGGGAAGTGGAAAACTTCCAAATTTCCCTTGGAAATATATAGGATCATTGAATTCTAGAAGTTAGCTCCCTCAGATGGGCATGGGAAGGAATCTCTGTCATTAGTGACATTCTTTTCTTCCATCATTTCCATTAACGGCTTTATGTTTCTTTGGCTTCTACGCTGAGTCTTTACTGAATTTTCTTGTATAGCTGATTCCCACGTTGCTGAAGTCCTTCCTAACTTTTGACTTTGACATTTGCCATCCGTCATTCTCTTTTCCTCAAACAAATTTCTCCCTGAAGTGGGTGTATGTTTATCATTTCCATTATTAGGCTGCAAAGAAGACATCTATTCACATATTGCAGAAGCTTAGCTACTAAGTCGTTTTAATTTTATTTATTTCTTATTATACCTCCTTATTGTAGGCCCTCGGTAGGTGCATGAATAGGTCGATGTAAGTGTAGCACTATATTTTTCTTAAAAGCTGTCAGTGTGAGTGCAGCACTATTATTTTTTTTTCCTATATTTTTCTTAAAAGCTGGCACGCGTCATGTGGAACCTCCAAGAGAAGTGAGCATAGTGATTCTGGATTTTCTGAGGTGTATGGACTTGAAAGGAGTCAGTAATAAGAACTGAAAACATGGGAACACTAGCATGAAAAAGCATCCTTGGCTGAGTTGAGACTGAGGAATAAGGTGATTTCCTGTCAAAGAACTGCATGACCTATATAGGGACCTGGAGTACGAACTGCCTGTTTCACTTGAGTGTGGAGGAAACAAATCAAAGGAGAATCATACCAAACTAACAGTCTTTGTCTTGGGTCTGGAAGTCAGAACAAAATTATTTCTAGACACTATCCCATAGGTTCTTTGACAGTTAGAAAGAAGAAGGAAACATTGGTTTCCTTCTCGTAGAGTATGTGGGAGCCCAAATGATTACCTGAAAACAAATTGTGCCGTGAGAGTCACAAAGAAGTGCATTCTAAACATTAAGTCTCATGCTCTAAAGACAATTCTAATGGTTTGCATTTCTAGGAGTAGCCTTTGCATAGTCATCAAAGGTTTTAAGTAAATAACACTCACTTTCATATGTGAGCTCTGGTATTTTTGCTAAAGCTTGTATAATATTTAAAAATCACACCTAATATCTATAACTACATCCATCATTTTGTCTAAAAAGAATACCTTTAAAACTCTTCTAGGACTTTTCTATGTCTTCCAGGACTTTTCTGTGTTTCTGACACTTATCTTCTGTACTATGGGGCTTGCCATGGCAGGTCAAAGAAGGAATATAACGATAAAGGAGAAAGAATTAAAATGGGGAAAGAGTGAGCATAAAGGGAACAAATCCTGGTATCTCAGGGATCTTCTACAAACCTATGACTTATTCTATTTTTTTTTCAATTTTTTGTTTCCTGGTATTTTAATGCCACAGATGTTTTTCTTCTAGATATTTCTAGTTTCTTTTCCACCTTTTCTTTCCTTCCTTTACATAAGATAGTTCAGAGCAGTTCCTAGTTTAATATCATAGCACAAAATAAAAACCGCATCTTTAACACAATCTAAGTTTATTTGGAAACAGCACTTAAAGTACAGGGTAAGGAACACACTCTCTCTTCTTTCTTGAGGTACTAGTCTTGCTTTGCAGTAGGCAAAGTACCTACTGGAATATTTTAGACTGGTGAGATGATATAAAGAGAATTTCAAAAGCTTTGAGGACTGGGGCACCTTGATGGCTCAGTGGGTTAAGCCTCTGCTTTTGGCTCAGGTCATGATCTCAGGGTTCTGGGATCAAGCCCTGCATTGGGCTCTCTGCTCAGCAGGGAGCCTACTTCCCCCCCGCCCACCCTGCCTTGTGGTCTCTGTCAAATAAATAAATAAAATCTTTAAAAAAGCTTTGAGGAATTATTTTGGGGGATGTTAGTGTCTTACATATACTTACAGAGACAGATAGTTTTTCAATAATGAAGAGAATAAGAGACATATTTGGAAACTATGGTCAATGACAAGCTGTATGATTTTGCAAGCATTTTGTTTTAAAGCTCAGGTTCCTTATCTTAAAAAAATGGAGACAAGTAGGCAAATGATGGATTTTGGAGCTCAGACAAGATACTCACATATCAAAGAGGATTATCCTATATGGGTTCACTTGCCTAGACCTGTTTTCCATTAAGAACTTTCCCTAAGCATTACTGGCTTCTTATTTGCACCCTCTATCCTCCTCTTCTCAGAGTAGTTAAACAATGTTCAACTTCTCTTTGGTTAAGATAATACATAATTATTAAGTGTGTTTTGTGGTTGCAAGGGGACAACCATCGGGAATAAACAAAGGGAAATAAGTTTATGGGCAAAATTGACATACAGAGTTCATGGATTCTGATTTGCCAATGGCTCTAAATTTTGGCGATGCTTTATTTGGGTTTCAGTTGTACTGGCTCTGGATAGCCAAAGCAAGGAGCTCAAAATAGAAATAAAAATTAACATTTGTATATAAAGGAAAGACAACACCTCAAATTAGAACAGTCAATTGTTGTTTTCATAGTTTGAATTAAAAAGTGGTCTTAAATGCCACTTTCTGAAGAAAGACTGGTTGGGTCACTATACTCATAGATGAGGTATGTGCTTTTTTAAATTTTTTAAATATAGATGAATATCCAAATCTATTAAAGCCCCCCCACCTCCAGCCTTAAACAATATTTAGAGCTTTAACAGGCATCAAGAGTGTAGGCTTGGCTAAAGTAAAGATTTTAGGGAAAAGAGAAACTTTTTACAGTCACAATTTTAAAGCCCTAAGGAGGCAGACAATTTCTTGCTGCATTGTATCTTGTGTTTCCATGATGTCAGTGGAAGATACTAATTCCAGGCCTAGAAGAATGGCAGTAGATTGGTTGCATTTAGTTTGACTCCTTCTAGACTAAAACTATGGACAGACCAATCTTGAAATAATGCTGAAAAATAATCACAGTAATTTATTTAGTGAATATTCATTGAGCAACAACCATGTACCATGAATTGTTCTAGACACTTGACACATCAGTAAACAAAGCAGAAGAACCCAAAAAAACATACAGAAACTGACTTTTAAGTGGTATTAACATCCACAGTCAGAGAAATTGGGACACATCTTTGCACGACTGAGGCACCTATATGAAATAAGAATCTAAACATATTTGAGAAAAGACCATGAATGTCAGTAAAATAAAATCAAAGAAATATTTTTGAGATTCAAAAAGTCCTAGTGTAGCAAAGGACCCAGGTAATGTTTGGGTCTTGAGAAAATATACTTTAAAAGTATGTGGAATTTAGACTCCAAGGAAAGGTACAGGAATAATGACACAAAGACAAATCAGGGAAGACAATGATTGCAACTTGAGTCCAAGTTGCGGTTGAAAACAATGAACGATGGGAGGATATCTCCTGAGGTTACAACGGTTGATGATTTTTGGCAGTCCCAGAACTGATAATTTCAAATCTCTCACTGCTGGGAATCAAAAAGACAGGATTCTGCTGGAAAATGTTGATAAAAACATCTGGAACAAAAGCCAAAAAGAGGCTCCCTGGTCCAGGAAACCTTACCTGGATACATTAGGTAAAGAAAGAGGCAATATTACATGGATTTAACTGTACACACTTGGCTGTGCCTTCCTGAAGCAAAGATAGGAATAGTAACAGGAAGTCACACACTAGAGTTTTCTCCCTCTACTGTAGAGGAAACCCCCTCAGAGATGGAAACATTAAAACACTGAAGAAAAGATAACATGAGGACTGCCTGGCTGGGGCATTGACCTGAACTGCTCCTCTAGTGGATCAGATTCACAACTTTTAACAGTGGCTTCATTTAAGAAGCTGAAGGTGATTTTTCCGATTTAAGAAAAAAAAAAAAAATGAGGATGATGTAGTCTCTTCCCTACCAAGCAGTTCTATTAGTTACAAGTTATTTAATAGACACAAGCACACAAAAAGAATTCACCTTTAATTCAACACTGAAATGCCAAAAACAGAGAGCTAAAAGGGGAAACAAATTAAAATCTGAATACAGCCTGGAGAACAGCACCTCAAATTAGAACAACCGGGTTCCCATGCCCCCAAAGGTCTCAATTAGTTGCAAAAGCAGAGGGGATTTAAATGTCTTTTTCTGAAGGAAGGTAAGACTGTTGTTCCTCTTCAAAAGTAGGTTAGAGGCAGAGTATAAAAATGAACTAGTTCTGGGACATTTCTTTCAATTGATGGCTTCAAATTGGTGGATTCCAGTCAACTATAGATGAACTGAGATCCTGCTGAGGCTAAAGACAGCCTTCTATCTCTGCCTACCGTCTGTCACCAACATAGCAATGAGTCTGTGGCAACCCTAATTGTGTTCTAGGAATAATATTTTGTTTTCTGGGGTGATTTCTTGTAGGAGGTACACATTGGATTATTTTCTAAATTTGGTGGATGTTGAGCAGTGCAGTGATAATCTTTTGAGACTGATTAATGTTTTTAGACTCTTCAAATGTTTGGCCCATGAAAGACTTGGCACTAAACTCACGTCAAAGAACCACAAACAATTGAAGGGAGAGAACACAGACTGCAGCTTCTGGGAAAAACCACAACTCTATTTGGTTTTGAGAAACACTATAGCTGAGACTAAGCAAAATACAAAATAGGGGTGGGTAGAATTTGGCCGTCAAGCTCTCTAAATTCATAGGGTAAAATAATTTAATATTTGACTTTAATTCCTTTTCACTTTAAAATTAAAATCAATGCGATTTTTGATATTTTATTTCTCCTTGTGAATTTGGTAAGGCAAAGCATCAGTATTTTACCATGGGGATGTCTTCATGAGTTTTATCTTAATGTTGTCACTCTGGTTTCATAGTCTCATGGGCTATAGTGGGCAAAATAACCAGCCATATTTCGGAAGAGAAATGCAATAGGGAATTTATTTTTAGTCTTGATTAAAAAGTGGCCTTGGGATGATCGTTTTCCATTCGCTATTTTTATTCATCTCAGAAATTTTTGAGACCTAGATGTATACCACCCACAGTGGCTAACATTTGGGAATTGCTTCCAGAAGGCTGGATCAGTATTCTGAGAAATCACTGATATCCTTCTAGAATGTTGGACCATACTTCTGGTATACCATTGACTTCATGGTTAAGCTCAAATGATTAAGACAGCAAAATGATCTTAGGGAGAAATGACTTTTCCCTCACTACTAACTTCTATATAGAGAGGTTTCCCTAAATACTCTTGCCTTCTTTTCTTACTTTTTACTCTTCTTTTTAAAAATGAATAAGATTAGTAGGTGTACAGGACAAAATGAGAAAAATAAAGATGGTGGGATGACTTCTTATTCCTCTTCACAGAAGAAAAATGAGTAAATTAACACCAGGGTTGAAATTAATTTCTATTTCTTTCTTTCTTTTTTTAAGATTGTGTTTATTTATTTGAGAAAGAACACACAAATAGAGGGGGAGGAGCAGAGGGAGAGGAGCAAGCAGACTTCCTTTGGAGCAGGGAGCCCAACAGCCGCCTCCATCCCAGGGTCCCAGGCTATGACCTGAGCTAAAAGCAGGTGCTTAACCACTTAATCAGCTGAGTCACTCAGGCATCCCAGGGTTGAAATTTCTTGATCGAGTATGGAAAATTTGAAAGTCACTGTATGAAGGGAATTTGTTATCTCTCAAAGTCCTTTTATCCTCATTCAGACGAATAAGAGTATATCACAGGAAATGTCTCTTCATTTGTGCTAAGGCCAAGATTGGTGATTAGGGAAATGGTTATACTGTTCGACTGTCCTAATACACTAAGGATTTCTAATGAGCTTAAGCCTCCACTTCCTAATATTTCCTTTAGTCAGTGCTATTAGTATTGTAGGTAGAGAAGCAAGGTGTGATTTTTGGGCTCCCTCGAGACCCTAACGTTTTATGTGGAACTTTGGCCTGTGTGTATTCTACTCCTTTTCTGCTTGTAAGTTTTCCTCCCATGGAATCTGTTACATCTGCATGTAAGTGATGTGTGCCTGCGACCCTCCTGAATGAAATTGCATGATAGATATCCACCCTGGAATTATAGAAATCCAGTCTATCTATCATCTATCTATCTATCTATCTATCTATCTATAAATGTGTATGAAATTGATAGACTAGCTGAGAATCCTCTAGGCCACTAGGGGGAGCATCTTTCTCTCCTGTCATTTCTGTGATGGCCTCATGGGCAAGATGGCCCTAATGTATTAGTCAGAATGGCATAAGTTATGGACAATAAAAACAAATAGAAACTTTCATTACTTAAAACAATAAAGTTAATTTCTTATACATGCCACATGTGTGTTGTGGGAAAGCAAGAAAATTATGCTTGTTATAGTGATCTAAAGATGCAAGGTGATGAAGTCTCTATTGTAACATATGATTCCAGAATGGCAGGCACTGGAAAGCAAATGTGGTAAACCACATTTAAACCTTCAGACTGGATGTGGAACAGGTCACCTTGACTCACATTTCCTTGCCAAAGCAAGTCATATGGCCATGCTTTAATTTAATAGCTGTGGATGTCTAATTCTCCAACTGGGAGAATCACCAAATATTTTTGTGTCCACATTTTTGGAGTACTCATATCTTTTGATAGTGACTTCGGCCACTTTGACACATAATCAACTCTTTATTACTTTTCTTCAGCATATTTCTCATTGTAGTAGGGAAAATACCCTCCATCTTCTCTTGTGTCTTAATTTTTTAGCTAAAAAGAAATGCTTTATGCTCTGAAACTTAACTCTAAGATTCCTTTCATTGCTGTCAATCTCTGCAGACTTCCTTGCACATACTTGGCACATTCAGCTCCTAAAGTTTGTTGTCTTCTGCCAAGCGATGTATTTAGGGCTTAAAATTTACTTTGGGAATTCAAGATTCACAGAAAAAAAGTTGTATGATTATCATCACAAGCTAAAATTTAACATTTAGAAAATCTAATATTCACTTTAATTTATTCTTCTCTTTAGGATATCTTCCATAGTTTCTTTTTGTTCCATCTTATATTTCCCTATTTAATTCTAATGGAACTTATAGCAAAATTATTCACCCTGAAGTAATCAGAATATATCAGAATGCCATAATTCATAAAAATAAAAAGTGTTGGAAGCTCTCCAGGGAGAGAACTTAGCTTGCATCAAGGCTGCAATGTTTGGAAAAGAGTAATATACACTATGTTTAAATGTAACTATTAGAAACATGGAGGGAAAATTATTTATCCCAATTATGTAAATTTTAAAATAAGTTTTCAAAATACATAGGAACATCTTCAGGAAAACTTGAGATTATATCCTTGTCAAAATGGTTTGAAGAATTTCAGAAAATTCACCCTTATATAAATGACAGTACAGCACCATTTGAAAAGACCCACAAAAAGGATTTATTATGAAGAATATGTATGTCTCCTTCATATTCAGTAGTCTTGCTCTCTTACTATGAAGCTACCAATTTTATACTATCTTTGTGAAGTGGATAAATGACCTCCTAGCATCAAATCCATTCAACAGTTTGAAATTTGAGCCTCTCTAACACTAAAATGCTAGTACATTAACCTGCTAGAGTTGTTTTCTTCTTTTGCTTTAAGCACAATTCTAATAGTATTGCATAGAGGTAATATGTCAATATCCATCAAAGATCATTTTCTTGAAGTCAGGAAATATGAAACACTACATAAAGATCATCCAAACAAAAAGAGTTTTGAGGTGGAAATCTAGCAAAAGCATAGTGTTGGAAGCTGATTTTAAAATGTAATCCGAAGCTTACTTTTAAGTAATATTTTTAAACTTTTTTTCTAGGTTTCCCTCAGAATTTCTTCACATTTAAAATGCTCTATAAATAAGAAAATAAAAACTTCCATTTATGAATCTGAAGGGGTCTTATGTATACTATTTGTTCCATACATTTCCTCATCCATGAAATTTGTAAGAAAACATCCCATCACTGGAAATCTGGACTGTTGGAAAAAGCAAAGTAGAAAGCTATGTTGGCAGAAGAATTTTTTATGTTACTTCTCAGATTGCAATAAAAAATAATGATGATTCTAGTTATCAATTGTTAAAGAAAATATGATCCATAAGGCTTAAATAAAGACCCTCTAAAATATAGTTTGGGAGGAGGGAGAAACAACCCATTTTTAAAAAATCATTTATTTTCTCTATTTCAGTCTTAGTCCTTTTCACCCTCCTCCATTATAATGCTTATTATTCTCATTAGGTAATTATACATTTGTATTAGGATAAAAGAAACAGTGTGATTCATGACACCATTTTTAAGACAGCCTTCCAATTTGAGAAGTTTGAAAGAAAGCAAGACCCTGTCTCTAAGAAACTCACATTCAAAACAATGAATCATGGAAACTGCATCAAAAACTAATGATATACTGTATGGTGACTAACATAACATAATCATAATAAAAAAAGAAATTTACATTCAAACTGAAGAATCACAGATGTTTTTCGGCCCGAATAGAGGTTCTATTTTCCAATTTAAATCTAAGGTAGATGTCACTGTAAAAATTAGTTACATGATTACTACTAACTTCTTTTAGTGACCAGTTCTGCATTTGATGGGGAAGTTTACTGCTACCTTTGATAATTTCTTGGAAGTTGATTTTTATTGGAGCTCAAATTGTTTCAGTTATATTTACCCTTTTGGTCCTAATTTTATTTTCAGAAACAGCACAGAATAATCTATTTGTAAATTTCTCTCTCTCTCTCTCTTTTATGAAGAGAGAGAGAGTGAGTGACAGAGTGGGTAGAGGAGGTCAGAGGAAAAGGGAGAGAGAGAATCCTCAATCAGACTCTCTGCTGAGCCCAGAGCCCCCCACGGGGCTCAGAGCCAGGACCCTGAGAACATGACCTGAGCTGAAATCGAGAGTTGGCTACTTAACCAACTGGACCACCCTGGCTCCCCAACATACCCCCATCCTATATGCAAAAATCATGTATTTAGGGGCGCCTGGGTGGCTCAGTGGGTTAAGCCGCTGCCTTCGGCTCAGGTCATGATCTCAGGGTCCTGGGATCGAGTCCTGCATCGGGCTCTCTGCTCAGCAGGGAGCCTGCTTCCCTCTCTCTCTCTGCCTGCCTCTCCATCTACTTGTGATTTCTCTCTGTCAAATAAATAAATAAAATCTTAAAAAAAAAAAAACATGTATTTATATCTCCAACCCACTACTGGCCATATGGTCTTGTTAGCACTGAGTTCCTTCAACCATATTTATTATGCTACATTACGTTTTTTTTTTTTTTAATTACTCTGGATGTCTTTTCAAAATACTTTCTTTTGAGAGGAGGTTCAAAATTAGACAAAGCTCTCTGAAGCCTACAGAATACAATTTATTGATATATATATTTTCTTCAGACTGTTAGCATATATTAAGCTTATGGCTAAATAAGTATATTTTTCATTTACACTGCTTTATCTCAATCATGCTGCCTACATAACTAGTTTTGAAGTTTATCAACTTTATGATTGTGCTAAAATTTTTATTAAATTTCAACAAAGTGATTCTGCATAATAAAGTCTTGAATCAATAATCTATGCTATTTTCTTTTCTTTCTGGCTTTTTTTCATCTGAAAATTTCATACTTTTTTTTTTTATTCATTCTTAAAATTAGAAGTTTGGATTATAAAAGCACTGTTGATTAGTAGGAATAATAGTTTAAGTACATTGGTTTAAAAATATTTTATGATATTCATAAGATAAAGGTGGTCCTTCCAAATATCTCCACTTGTCTTGGACTGGGTGAGACTGTGAAGCTGCTAAAAGCTACCAGCTGTGAGAAGGGTGAGTTCGGATCTCAAGGGAAGGAGAAGTTAGCCAGAGAGCGCTTGCTGCTCTAGTGAGTGAGAACAGACTGTGGAGAGATGGGGAACCTCCAAGACAAGTGAGGCCTTGACTGATTTGATAATCCTCTCCGAAGCAAAAGGCCGCCATGTGGAAGTCCTTCTTTGAGGATCCAGAGGGAAATCCTGAGGAGGCTGAAGAGTTCTATTCCAGCTCTGCCCAGAAAGCTGTTCTCCAGATTTTTAAAGAGATGCTTTAGCTCTGATGAAGTGACAAGCTTGGAGGCAGAACAGCAGAGACCAAAGCTGTAAATGGCTGGCCTGGGGCCCTGGGTGGTAAGGGTCCGGCTCCTTTGAAAGTTAAAGATTTTCTACGGAAGCATAATAAGAGCCAAGTTTTTGACAAACTGTTATTAAAATTAGGGGTGGTATAAGTTGAGACTAGTTCTTTTAGATCTTGTTTCAAACTTTATCTTCTGATATGTATAGGCTATAAAGCAGCGTTTAATTTACATTATATATCTTTATGATACCTCTCTAAAAATGCATTTAGGAATTCGGAAAGCTATGTTTAATAAAGAAATCTGGAGTTTGATAATATTTTAAGCCTATCAAGTAACACCACTCTCCAGTGTTAATTAAATTGCAGTGTATGGCAGTATGATTTCTCAAAGGGTAGATGTAATTAAGGAACACAGGTTTATAGAGAACCTAACGATTACATCTGGGATTAAGAAATTGGTCTGGGGAAGTAGTTAAAATCCTTAAATAATTGTAATTTAGTTTTCTTCATGAAAATATGTGCAAACTTAATTTCTCCTCTATCTTCCTTCTTTCTCAGGGATAAGCAGTATGTATGTTCACCACCTCCAAAAGAAAATTGCTTAAGAAATGTAGTATAAGGAACTGTTTGCTGGAATGGTAACACTTTTGAGCTGAAAGAGAAGGTGGATGTAGATCATCTGGTCTATTTTATATTTCAGAGGAGAAGAGAGAGAGGCTGAGAGAAGTGTCTTGTACAAGAGCTTATAAAACAGATAGTTACAGAGGGGCGTGTCCAGGATTTCAGCCCAGTAACTGGCCCACTGAGGAATATGAAAGTTTATCCAAAATATTTAACAACCACAACAAAAGGCTTGCTGAAACTTCTAAAATGTTTGTGATAAAATATTCAAATTGGGCCCACTTAGCTCTTTGATAAAATATGTTATCAAGGTCCTCTGAGGTTTGAAGGTTATAGATCAAGATTCCTGGAGGTTGAAGACCTTGTGATCAAGTCCCGGAGCTGCACCAGAGTTCAATCCCAGGCTTAGTTAACTCGAAGGCACATGGGGTAACTTTTTTTTTTTTTCAAGATGGAAACGCTATGGTGCTTCTCATTTTTTACTTCTTTTTCCCAACGTGATGTAAAATGACAGAAAGCTATCAAGCAATCAAGGACCCATTAGGCATCCTTTGAAAGATAGGTGCGGGCAAGTGAGAGCATGAGTGATAGTTCAGAGGAAGAAAGCAGTTGACACTGCTTTTCAAAAGTTGCTTCCTTTGAGGAGATTTATCTAATTTCCCAGACATGATGCTCCAAATAGCATGTAAACAGCTGGATATTTTCTTCAAGATACATGTTTTTATGAAACCTGTCTTCTGCCTTTTTGATTAATCCCAAATTTATATTGCAAAATAATCTAAAAATGTAATTTCAGAAGTCAAAGCAAATAAAAAAACCCCAAAATCTTGCATTCTGTATTATTATATATAGAGAGAGAGATCAAAAGAATACATTTGATAAGATGCCCACTATTAATTTAATCTTTTACTGGAAAACAAAATAATAATTTTACTTAAAGGGTGTTGTTAAAAATGTGGTCCCTGATAAGGACAGCATGAGCACTGTTATATTGTTTAAAAAACTAATTCTCTGACCCAAACCCTGATCTACTGAATCAGAATCTCTGGGATGTCAGAGAAGAACTTGAGTTTTAACAACCACGTGAATCTTATGCATGCTCAAGTTTGAGAAGCCCTGATGTAGAGCATCTGACACTTTTTGTCCTCTGTAAGACCGTATTTATCCGGGCCAGGCGATGAAAACAGGTGTAAAACCAACAATCCTATTGCTAGAAATAGTAATTTTATGAAATGAAAAGATGAAACTGCTCCATGGGGTGTCTTTCTAATGGAAATACATATGGAAATACGACCTAATTAATTTGAGGACTATTTTTAAAGTGAAGTAGGTAAATTAACAGCCTTAATCCATCTGGAAGGGAACTGAGAGTATAAGTTCATGTTGCATTTAAATAAAGCCTTGGGGCACCTGGGTGACTCAGTGGGTTAAAGCCTCTGCCTTCGACTCAGGTCATGGTCCCAGAGTCCTGGGATGGAGCCCGCATTGGGCTCTCTTCTCAGTGGGGAGCCTGCTTCCTCCTCTCTCTGCCTGCTTCTCTGCCTACTTGTGATCTTTGTCTGTCAAATAAATAAATAAAACCTTAAAAAAAAAAAAAAAAGCCTTTTTGGGAGCACCTGGGTGGCTCAGTCGGGCAGGCATCCGACTCTTGGTTTCAGCTCAGGTCATTTGTCTCATGCGTCCTGGGATCCAGCTCTGCATCTGGCTTCTTGCTCAGTGGGGAGTCTGCTTGAAAGATTTTTTCCCTCTGTCCACCCCCCTTCCCCATGCTCTCTTTACCTTAAATAAGTAAATCTTAAAAAAGAAAAAAGCCTTTTTTGTTTTAGTAAAAGGGTTTTTCTAATTACAGAGCAATAACAAATAAGATCAAAATTTATTATTTTAATTTCAATTTTTTCAGGTTTCAAAAATATTCATCTATACTTAAAAAATAACTTATTTTGATTTCAAAGTATGGTATCACCTTTGCCATCTGTTCTAGTTGTCGCATTACACCTGACAATTTGGTGTGAATGTAATTCTTTAATTTAAACATGGCCTCTATGCCCCCTTCTTTTCTGTAATAGGACTATAATGTAATTACATTTAGGTGAAATTATTTGGAAATGCTTCAAATATACTACCATCTGCTGTGGCATTTAAATTCTGAAAACAAAAACTAACTTGTATCAATATAAGAATATTTCACTACTAGGTTTGAAACGGTGGTTACAAATATCTTTTAAAGTACTTAATTAGAATAAACCTTAATGCATACATGAAGCCATTATTCATTTGGTATGTAGGAACAGTCAAACGCTGTTTTCACTTATTGGAAAAATTCCAATAAGAGCAACATTATCTGCATGGATCTCTGCATGCCCCTTGTTCATGCTGAGAAAGAATGAATGCACCTTGGACAGAGTTTCTGTTTGCTCTGGACAAGGACAATCATTTTGCCTTTGGTAGGCCTTCAGTAGCAGAGCTACAGGGCAAGAGAATTGTCCCGTTGCTCAGTCCTTCAAAATGTGATAACTTCTTTGGACGCAGGGGTTAGGATGAAGACTAGGGTGAAAATGCCTTATCTTTTCTCTTTAGCATCTGCTAAATTGCCGCTAAACTACAAGTTGCCTTTCTAATGTTAATTCCTCAGATGTAGACATAGATAAGGTTTTGGTACAAGGGATTTATTTAAAGGGATGCTTATAGTATAACCCAATGAAAGAGTGGGGGAAGCAGGACAGAGAAAGAAAATAAGTTTTAAAAACATGGTGTGCTTTCAGGGAAAGCCTCATCCTGGGCCTGATCCTACAGGGCATCTCGGGAGTATAAGTGATGTCTCAGAGTTCGTCATGTCTTAAAGCACAGGACTTGAACTTGCACACTTCTACACTAGTCAATATCGGCTCAGAGTACCATAACTGGAAGGCAAGGAGTGCTTGGTGAAACTTCCAAACATTTCCATTTGTTTGCATATGTTGGTAGACAAAGCTGCCCCAGCAGACAAAAGAAATCCTCCAAAGAGAGTTGCAAATATGAATAATCGACAGAAGCTGGGGGACGGCCCGACAGAATCAGTTAAAGAGAGTCAGGGGATCTGGGCAGGGCATCCACGGTGTCTGCTATAGTGTCTTTGTACCTGAATTATAAAATATTGTGGCTGTTACTTAAACTATTATAGTGTTCAATATAATAGCCATGTGTATTTTAAAAAAAATTTTATAAACATATAATGTATTATTAGCCCCAGGGGTACAGGTCTGTGAATCGCCAGGTTTACACACTTCACAGCACTCACCATAGCACATACCCTCCCCAATGTCCATAACCCCACCACCCTCTCCCGTACCCCCTTCCCCTAGCCCCCCTCAGTTTGTTTTGTGACATTAAGAGTCTCTTATGGTTTATCTCCCTCCTGATCCCATCTTGTTTCATTTATCCTTTTCCTACTCTCCAAGCCCCCCACGTTGCACCTCCACTTCTTCATATCAGGGAGATCATATTATAGTCGTCTTTCTCCAATTGACTTATTTCGCTAAGCATAATACCCTTTAGTTGCCATGTGTATTTTTAATACATATTGAATCCAGTCTAAATAAGGCTACCAGTTTTCTTAGAGGCATTCTAGAACACAAAAGTAATTATTACATTTGAAATTATTTCAATTAAATAGCTATAAGATTTAGATATTACTATTTAGCTTTTATGTTTTTAATAATAAACTGGCTCATATGTCAATTTAAATTTGACACTTCATAAGGGGAATATTTGTATCAATTTTGAATAATCGAAACTCTACAGTTGGAAGATTGCTTTTGCAAGTTTAAATCCTAAGACTTAAAAAAAAAAGTGTTCTAATAAATGCCGTTTAAAATGTAAATGATCTGTATAGCCAAGGTTATGAGAGAGCTACCAAAAAGCTTTAGTAATAGAATATCCCCCCAAAAAGGAAAGGCTATTGAGAACCAGACTGCTCTTTTATATTTATCAAATAAACGTAGTAACTTAGAAATACACTTTGTACCTAAATGAAACACACGCATCCACACAGACATAATAGGAAGTTAACCTAAGGCTATTTGCTTCATCTTTATACTTTATTTCAAATTATGGGGTACCTGTGCGGTTCAACTGGAGCGTCCAGCTCCTGGTTTCTGCTCAGGTCATGATCTGACGGTTGTGAGATGGAGCTCCACACTGGGCGCCCTGCTCGTGGATTCTGCTTGAGATTCTTTCCCTCTCCTTCACCTTCCAAACCCTCTGCTCCTCACCCTGCTCGCATGCTCTCTCATTCTCTTTCTAAAATAAATAAATAAAATCTTTAAAAAAAACCCTTTTTTGGCAATTATTAACTAAATTAAACTATATATAACAAACATATAATGTACAGCTAAATATACGTATAAATATATTCCTCACCGGAGGATCTATTGATTGTACAAGACTTACCCATTTATTTCATTTGTCAAGTCGTTGCATATAGAATAACACTTCTGTCAATGGGTACTACAATTCTAGAAATGAATTATATTATTCAGTGTCGTCATCTTACAAATAGAAACTTGAGACATTGAGAAGTCAGAGACTTTCCGATATCACTCAGCTAACGGAATCAGACTGGAAGATAAATCTTGTAACGTCCAGGTTTTTCAGTACGGCATTTTCTCATCGAAGCTTGCCTATTAATGCACTTTCCATACGGACAGAATTTTAGAAGGTAAACATGTGTTTCCTTCATTTTCAATTCTGAAACAAAGAAGCTCAATTCTTGAATTTGTAATGTCACTGAAAGAATTCCACTGGCAGGATTTTTTTAATTTAAAAAACTTGAAACAACCCTTTCAATCTTGGTTTCATTTCTCCCTCAAAAAGAATGTGGCTGATGGCCACCTGGGCTTGGGTGGTTCAGTCAGTTGAGCATCTGCCTTCAGCTCAGGTCGTGATCCCGGAGTTCCACGATCGAGCCCTGCATAGGGCTCCCAGCTCAGTGGAGAGCCTGCTTCTCCCTCTGCCCCTCCCTCACCCAGATCACACTTGCTCTCTTTCTCTCAAATAAATAAAATCTTAAAAAAAAAATTTAAAAACTGTATTTTTATTGTATGAATGTATTTTTTAAAAGGTGTACAATAAAGTAAGGCTAGTTTCTTAACAATATAACTTGGTGATGTTTCTCTTGGCAGGCTTGTAAACCTGCTTCATTCTTTTAAATCACTGCTCAGTATTCAGTTGCATGAGGGCACCAAAATTTCTTTACTTTGTCACCAGACAGATTAAAAACAAACAGTGGAACTGAATAATTCTCTTAAATGCCCCCAAGGACAATAACTAGAGAAAACTAACTTATCGAACGATCTGTTAAAGATATCACAAAGGTACAGAAGAACTGGGACTGAAGAGGTCGGTGTTCCAGACAGAGCAGAATCACAGAGATTTGCTGGTGACAACAGCTGCTTTTGTCCTGATGTCATTAGCTTTCTGTGAATAAGCAAATATCTGTGAATTGAAGTATTTTCCTCACAGATGAAATATACTGAGGAACAGATGACCCATGAGAAGGTGGTCATCAGTGTGGACATCTATTTAAAAAAATAGAAATAGAACTAATGTTGGACCCAGTCTCAATCTGGTAAATAAGTTACAGTCATCCAAATATACATAACAACTACTAAAAAAAAATATGCTTCTTTCATCACATTTAAAGGGAATTTTAAAATTCTCAAACACGTGTGTTGCATTTACGAAACTGTTTCAATCAATAGTGTATGGGTGAGTTTTGTAATAATAACTTAAATCAGAAGAAAACTTGAGCATTTCTCCATCACTGAAAAATGTCAAATGTTGACTTATAATTTTGCATCAGAGAAGAATGACAGATAATCAATAAAATATTTTCAGGCATCAAAACACATTTTAGGATAATATTCTATTGGAGAAGTATACTGGAAATATGAGTTCAAGAGAAAATGATGTAAAAGTTAAAAATGTTAGAAATAGCTTTTTCATGCATTTTAAAAATGTGTAATCATTGGAATAAAATACCCATGGTATTTAGGATCTATTGAATTCACTTTTTAAAGTATTGCAACTAATTTATTTCAAAAAGTCAGTATTTACCATATGCAGCAATGACTACCTTTGCTAGTATTTAGACTTATGAAATAGTCTATGCTAAATATCTATGAGGAAATATAGGCTTCCAAATTCCTTTAAGAAATACTTGGTTTAAAAAAAAAAGTACAAAACTCCTTTTTTTTTTTTTTAAGATTTTATTTATTTATTTGACACAGAGAGAGATCACAAGTAGGCAGAGAAGCAGGCAGAGAGAGAGGGGAAAGCAGGCTCCCTGCCAAGCAGAAAGCCTGACGTGGGGCTCTATCCCAGGACCCTGGGATCATGACTTGAGCTGAAGGCAGAGGCTTAACCCACTGAGCCACCAGGCTCCCCCAAAGTGGAAAACTTCTTTAATAAATTTGGTATTATTCAACTAAAGAGAATGGTCTAAATTCTTAACATTTCCTCAGGATTTCGTATTTATTTGACTTAATTGGATTTCAGGAGAAACGTATAACCTGGAGGTTTGCAAATCCCATTTAAATTACTCTTTGGATTTGTTTTTTAATGAAGGTTTCACATGTGGGTAAAGCCTTTTGATTTTTAAACCTGAATTTGAATCTAATGTAATAATTATGTTAAGCTTTTCAGTGGAAGATTATTTATTGTCTTCTTAAACACAAAGTTGTTAGCCAGATGGCTATTTTTGTGAGTAACCTGCTTCTACTCAGACTAAGGAAGCAGTCAAAGAGAAACTGTATCTTTATCGCCAATCTTGCTCAGTTCTGTGGATTTTATTTATTGATAGGAAAACAGGACTTTTGCTTTAGAGTTTCTAGACCAGGTTTATTTTTATATATGGAATGCCTTGGAATCGTTATAGAGTTTAGAGGCTGGCTGAGACAATTGTTGTAGGCATTTAGTGTTGGTGAAGGAAGTGCTCAACAAATAATAGGAATTGTAATTAAGATTTAACTTTAAAAATTAAGGGTTAATTTTTCCAGGGCAAATCTCTTACAGACTGGCCTCCCAGAAAAGAATTGAGCTCTTCCTAAGCTCCATGGAGAGCAGCAGTGGCCCGATGCTTAAAGCAATCAATTTTGGATTACTACAGGACATACATAACAGCACTCCCTTTTCATCCCATACCCCAGAAAAAAAAAAAACTGTTTCTTTTCCAACATCTAGCTTAGAAGTCACATAGCCCAAATTTGAGGTCTCTCTCCCAGAATCTGACTTCTGATTTTGCTGGACCACAGTGCTTACTAGGGACCTGAACACATGCTTTTGCTTTTTTTCCTGAGCTTTCTCCAATAAATGCTATTCCATTGGTGTGTGGTTTGGTGTGTGCAAGCCCCCAGACACGTGTCTTCATTCCCTGGACACCTATATCCAATTTATGTGCTGAAAATGCATACGCATATGAGTGAAAGAGAAGAAAATAAACAAAGATATCCAGATTACGAGGCTGATGCCATCACATTATAATTCTTAATATCTCAGCCTCAGAAAATTCATTTGTGAAATAACACTTCATAGAGTTATTGAGAGGAATTAATAAGATACGTCTTGTAAAGTACTTTCAAGAGTGCTTAGTGCCCATTCATTCATTTACTGATGAATTTATTCATTCATTACTATTAATTCGTTCATTACTAACATTGATTCAGTACCTATAACGAGCCAAGAGAATTTCCAAGTAAACACTAGCCATTATTGGGGTGCCTCTGTGGCTCAGTTGGTTGAGAGTCTGACTCTTGATTTCAGCTCAGGTCTTGATCTGAGGGTCATGAATTTGAGCCCCAGGTTGGGGTCCATCCTGGACCTGGAGCCTATTTAGAAAAAAAAAAATACTAGCCGTGTTCTCAGTAAATACTAGCCATTATTTCCTTAGTAGAGTTTTAATTATTTACATTTCTATTAATGAAATTTAATTTGTTATTTTTAAGGTGTGCATAAAATTAAATTAGCTGTGGTTTTATATTATTTATAATTTATTTAAGTCTATTTCAGTAAAACCTATGTGTGTGTATATGCATGTGTGTGTCAGCCAGTGAGTTTTACTATTTGTTATACACTATGGACAGTTGTCTAATATTGAAGTGCCTTAATTTACAACCTACATACCAGGCATTATTTGTATTTATTTGAAATATCACATCATATTTTCTTTGTCAGTCTATCCATGGACATTTAGTTTGTTTACATATCTTGGGTATTGCAAATAATGCTGAAATAAACACAGGAATGCAGATATCTCTTTGAGATTCTGATTTCACTTCCTTTGGATATATCCCCAGAAGTAAGACTGCTGGATCATAGGTAGTTCTTCTAAATTTTTTGAGGGGACTCCATGCTGTTTCCATAATGGTTGTACTAACCATGAGGGTTTTTTCTTTTTTCTTTTTTTTTTGTTTTTTGTTTTTCACAGCAAGGATGGGTACCAAATCAGTGATTCCCTATTTTGATGTCAAAATATAGAAACTCGGGGTGCCTGGGTGGCTCAGTGGGTTAAAGCCTCTGCCTTCGGCTTGGGTCATGGTCTCAGGGTCCTGGGATTGAGCCCCGCATGGGCTCTCTGCTCGGTGGGAAGCCTGCTTCCCTTCCTCTCTCTGCCTGCCTCTCTGCCTCCTTGCAATCTCTCTCTCTGTCAAATAAATAAATCTTAAAAAAAAAAAATATAGGAACTCAATCTTAATCTAAAGAAATCATTGTTCTTTAAAATGTGAATATAAATATGCTCTTCCTTATTATCTTATTTTCTAATTTTAAAAGCAGCATGTGGGTGCTTTAGAGAACTTAAAATATACCAATAAATACAAAGAGAGACCTATAATTATCCCCAATTCCAAATTACTACATTATTTGTTAACTTTGAAAATTATTTTTCCCTGTTAAATATTTTAACTGTTCTTTAGACTTTTGTCATAATATTTTCTTTTTTAATAGTCGAATGCCTACATTTTCAAAATAAAATATTAATTTTTCTGCCTGTAACTTTGAGGACAAATATTACTGTAAAACATTCTTTATTTGGATTCCAAAATGATTAGATGTATAGCAGTTGTGATCTACAAAGTTAAAAGCACACTAGAAGTTGATTTAATAACAGGAGTTCAATCAACATTTATTGTATGTATGCCTAGGCACTTCTTAGGTGCTGTGAAGAATGCATATTGATTACCGCATGGTCCTAGTTTTGAAGAACCTCAAAGGGAAAACAAAGGCATAAATACCAACATGTTACTCTGTGCAAACTCTGAATGAACCTAGAAAAACATGGATTAATTCATCAGGCAAATGGGACTTGAGAAGCACAGTTGTAGGAAATCCCAGTTAGACCTTGTAGCTTATGTAAAGGTATGGACACATGAAAGGGTATATTGAGGAACATAGGCAGATTAGCATGGTTCTTGTGTGGATGTGGAGTGGGGTTTGCCAAGACTGGATGCTTAAGGGAAGGTGGGAGACATGAATAAGTGAAGACAGCTGGATGGAGATGATAACAAGTGGTGGAGGATGTGGCAAACTGGAAAGCATCTGAAGCATCCAGAAGGGGCAGACAATCAACCAAAACACATGTGTTTGCCAGATGTGTCCCTTAAGCTACAAGTTGGAATCCTATGTGAAAGAGGTAGAAGGAGCAGTAAGATTTCATTTGGGTTGTATACAGATTTGAACTTTATCCTTTGGTCAGAGTTTCCCAGCCTCGGCATCACTGACTTTTTCGTCCTGATTATTCTATACCCTCGAGGGCTCTCTCATGCATTGTCAAATGTTCTGCAGCCTCCTTGGCCTTTACCCATTAGAGTCAAGGAACACTCCCTGCTTCCCCAGCTTGGCAACCCCAAATATCTCTAGTCACTGCCCAATGTTCCTTGGAAGGGAGAAATTGCTTCCCACTTGAGAACCACTGAGTTTCGTAATCATGAAAGTGTTCCAGGTAGCAAGGTTATATGATGAAATTTAGGCTTTAGAGGCAGAATTTTGGTGGCAGGACAAATAAGAATGATATGACAAGTAGAGAGGATAGAGGTGAACTGCAGGCTGATGGTCCAGAGTCGGAGCTATTGCCATAGCCTTCTTCCTTGCTGAGTAAGGACAAGCCAAACAACAATGTAACCAAAGTAAATATTTAACGTTCTCTGAAAGGCCAACCCACAGACATGTTGACTATTACCTCATATTCTGAACACAAGTATTATTGCCAAATACATAATATTATTAATCGTGTTATGGTGCTTAACAAACAGCTCTGGCTTATGTATCTAATATTTTGCATATTGTCTAGAGCTATTGTTTTTATAGACACAGCTATCCTAAATATAGTATTTCCTATTCTCTGCTATTATAATAACAAAGGTTTGGTTACATTGGAAACAGAACACTGCCATACATAGAAATGGTTCACAGTTAGGATTATGGAAATCATACTGGAAGCAGAGATTATCGGTATCTTGGAGCATTTATTTCTTTGCACTTATTTATTGAAAAATATGTAAGTCAACTATATTTCAGGTACAGTGCTAGGTTTTGAGAATGCAACAGTGAGGAATATCGATGTCCTTGCCCTTATAAGTTCAGAGTCCAGTGGAATGATCAAATATTAATCAACCATACAACAAAGTGAAATTACAACCATATAAGATGTTATGAAAGAGAAAGTAGGACACAACCTTCTAAAATAATTATACTGATCATATTAACTCAGAGAGGTTTAAACACATTTCATTAAAATTGTCTAGAGTAGCATCGTGAGAACTATGGCTACGGCACAAGGATATACTTACACTTCGTGTAAAATGCATTTAGACTGTATCTTAACTGATTTATTACTCTATGAACCTTTATTATTCTATAAATTCTTATAAAAACAAATTTGATATAGTTTATGTTTCACGAAATGAGTCATTCTATGTAAATGTAACCTACAAAGCATTGGGAATTAATTAGCTGAACGGCTATAGACAGAGTAGAGATTTAATGCTATTATATGGGAAGAATTTTATATAAAACAAGACCAAATCTTTTCTGTAACTAATACTAACAGCCATGATGCAGAGTTCTGTATCTAAGCAATTGTTTACTTCCCAGCACATGGTAAGTCATCACTAATCTTAGTTAAGTAAATAAATAAATAAATAAAAGAATGAATGGATTAAAAACATCAATAAGGTCCTGTGAAAGGCATGGCTCTGCTTTCAAGAATTTCAAAAATAGGAGTAGAAAGACAACAATAGTCATGCTAACATGTATAATACTGCAAGCATGAGAACAATTTAAAGAGCTTTCTAATGAATGTAAGGGCAGAGAAAGTTGACTTCCTGTGGAAGGGTGAAGATGATCCAAGAAGTTTTTAAAAAGTGTTCGCACTGGATCTTGCAGCATGAAAAGTATTTGAAAGGCAGAACTGTAGGGAAATGACATTACTGGCATAGGTAAAAATATAAGGCAGGAAGATGATGTGGCTAAGCAGTGAGGCAGAGAATCACTGACCTTTGGTGACCTTCAAAAGTGATGTGATCAGTCTTTAGGAGGGCTCCTCTGGCAGTGGCAATACAGATGGCTAGCAGTTGAATAATCACAATTCTAGAAGATAGGTTAATGTTTAATATAAATTACTACTTTTTATGGCTTCATCAGTGGTATTTTTAAGTTAATCATATATTTACCATGTGCATGGTGCAGAGCAAAAATTAGAATGACTACTACAGTTTGGTGCCATTGCCGTGTTTCATGCTTGGGCAACAGCAATTTTATCCATCCACTAGGGGTAAATCAGGAAAAGGCAAAGGCAAAAAAAAAAAAAAAAAAGTCTTAATAATCTTGACCTTGATGACCTCTGAAAAGCATTTTAGGGACCCACCAAGGTTCACAGACTACACTAAATAAATAAATAAAATTATGTTTTTCTCCTGTTAGTGTTGCCATTTCATGTAAAACTTATATTAAATAAATTTGTATGATCTCCTCCTAATTTGTCTTTGCCAGTTTAAATTTTAGTCCCAGCCAGGGACCCTAATCCCCTACAATACAATGTTATAAAATTACAAGTGAATTCAAAACTTTGTACTTTTTGCTTAAGGTATAAGGTATTATGACTAACTCGATCATTAGGAAAATATCAAGTTACAGTTCTTAAAAAATGTGATACAAAAATTTAAGATGGAGGAGAAAATCAGATTAAGTTTATTTTTAAAAATCTTAAATATCATTCTAATGTAAGGATCAAGAGACTTAGCTATTGTTTAATTATAATTTTATTTTCAAATACACATATGTTTACTGTAAGACTAGGAAACAGAAACATAGATTTTGTTTTTAAGACTTCCAGAGGGTGCTACTGGAGCAGAGAATGGACAAATTTTCCCATCCTTTTACTTGCCTGGGGGGACATCATAATCCTTCTTACTTTAAGTAAGTTTTCAAATTCTATAATTTTTTAAAAAGATCTTATTTATTTATTTGACAGAGTTCACAAGTAGGCAGAGAGGCAGGGGGTGGGGTGCGGGGGTTGGGGGGGAAGCAGGCTCCTTGCTGAGCAGAGAGACCGATGAGGGGGCTCAATCCCAGGACCCTGAGACCATGACCTGAGCTGAAGCCAGAGGCTTAACCCACTGAGCCACCCAGGCACCCCTCAAATTCTATAATCTTTAACAAACTATATTGTCATTAAAACAATTAGAAACAGCTTTTTTATACATATATAATTCTATCACCCTATGACATGGAATGGTTTTTTTTCTTCTTATTTCAGTTGTTTGCTTAATTCCCTGATCAATGAAAAAATTGAGGGTTTAGATGTTTTACTTCAAAATAGTTTTATGCCTCTAAACTAGCTGCCAGTGTGAAATAGTCAAGTACAGATAAATCAGAATGCAGTGTTGATGTTTCTTTTTGTTTTTTGTGGGTCATAATTGTTTTTGTTTTTAGATTTATTTATTTATTTATTTATTTATTTATCTGAGAGAGAGGGAGGGAGGGAGAGAGAGAGAGAGAGAGAGTGAGCACATAGAGGGAGAGAGAGAAGCAGATTCCTTTTGAGCAGAGAGCCTGACAAGGGGCTCAATCCCAGGACCCTGAGATCATGACCTGAGCCAAAGGTAGGTGCTTAACAAACTGAGCCACCCAGGTGCCCCTGGAGGTGTTGATGCTGACAATGAATATAGTAAAAGAGTATTTGAAAATAATCACTGCACAAGGCCTTCTTTTGGTAGGGTTTGACATCATTGTTATATGTAAAAAGGTATGTGATATGAGGCTTTTCTTCTCACTAAAAATAGAAAATAGAGTAAAAAACAAATAGGTGAAGTTTCAGTGTGTCTGTTTGCTTCTTCTACAAAATGAAATGTTCATTTTAGGATTTTTTTAAAAAATAATTTTGTGTCCACAATATTTTAAAGACTTTATATTTTTAAGAATGTTTTAATTTTATGCTGCCTTTTATATGCTATTGTATTTATTGTAAATTCAGTTACATTCATTGAGCATTTAATGACCATATAATATGTGCGCCAAGTCCCTTGATAAAGAGATGGTGTCTTGTCAAAGGAAGTGTAAAGTGAAGGGGGAAAAATGGACAAATAACTGGATTAAAATATACGATTATCTCTCAGGAGGTATTTTTGTGTAGGTTTATACACAGATTGTTCCATATTTACAGGCTATCATCTATACAAAATTTAGATTTGATATTTAATTTCAAAATCTTAGCAGATAAGAGATATTATAACATATGCATATTTAATTTTCTTCCTTCATTTTCTTGTTTCTTTCTCTTTTCTTCATTATGCCTATGATTTATTTTCAAGAAGGAGCTGGATTATGAGCCAGAACCAGTTTAGGCATCAGGTAATTTCCCTTAGAAGATTACCCCTCAATTTATTTCAATCAGTAAAATAGAGATATTAATATTCCCTCCTATTTAGAGGGTTATGCAGAGAGCTTTTGGTTATATCTACATTGTTTCAGCTATAAAATGAAATGAAGTGTGGCAAAACACTTGGATATGATAGAGTTCTATAGCTGTGTATGGTTGTTCATCATTCTGTTCTCTAGACTTCTCTCTGTGTTTGAAATATATCATTATGCATTCTATATTCCAATAAAGATAAATATATTATATAACAGTTGCCTAATTGATTAGACCATGCATTTCTTCATTCCTGGACTATCACATGGTAATCATATTCTGCAGTATAAAATTTGGTAAACACTGTAATGCCAAATGAATAAGAAATTAAAAAAGATTGCTAAGCAATATTTTCTGTCAAATTTAGATTAGATGACCATACTTTGCAATGGAGTTAATTAGTATATTTTGCTTTCTTCAGATACTATCAAAAGCCTAGGACTGAGCACATGAAATAAATTTTAACGGGGAAAAAAGATAGTAAGTTTGTTATGATCTATTAGGGCTATTATCAAAAGAGACTTCAAAATCCCCCAAGAAATTACTACATGTAAAATGAATTTTTCTCCATAATGTCCTTTAAATTGAAGCTTGAAGACTTTAAATAAAAAGCAGACTGAAGTAATTTAATTTTAATGGGTAGTTTGAATTTGTCTCAAATGAGATGTTTGTAATGATAGGCTTGGATTTGGCACACAAAAAGTTATTTTGTATGCCACAGACAAAGGAAGTCAGATGGCTAAACCCAATATCTATGGGCTGGGAAAGTATACTCTTGCCACAAAAAAGTTACTGCTGGACGCATAGCAATTGGCAAGGATATCTAATCCTCTTACAGGAAGAGAGAACAAACAGCTAGAAATAATAATAGAAACCATGGTAATCCCCTCTGTTCTACACAAATATTTACTTACCTTCTGCATGCAGAATTCACTTTTTCCTAAGGAAAACACCCCTGAGTCTTATCCAATCATGGCATTAGGCTCCAAACCTTGGATCTCATGATACTCTTTATATCAAATTAGATGCGGCTTCTCTTCCATCAGACATCACTCAATTAAAGTTAAAACAATAAATTAAAATTATCTTTCTCCCTCTTACATAATACATAGTGGGAAAAAGTTACACAGTAACTGCAATGCATACTCCAGTGTCTAGTGTATTAAGGCAAAGCATGGAAGGCACAAAGCAGTTGCTTATTGATAGTAATTCTGAAATTCTCTGGTCAAGTGTTGTGAGAGCTCCTTACGTGATGATAAGGGAATGTTCACAAATTAGGCCTCAATTCTATTCCTTGGGAGTCATTCCTCCATGGTTTTCGGATTCCCCATCTGTAAGGATTGTCTTGTTTCTTTCCATCTGCTATAGTAAATTACCTCAAGCTAGGTAGCTTATAAATGATGGAAATTTATTGCTCATAGTTCTGGGGGCTGAGAAGTTGAAGATCAAGGTGACAGATCATTGCTTTTTGATGAAGGCTTTGTTCCTCCTCATAGCCAGAGCTTTTCTGCTAAATTGTCACATGATACAAAGGCCAGGGACCTCTCTGAATCCTTTTTTTTTTTTTTTTTTTTTTTTAAATAAGAACACTAATCCCATGTATGAGGGCTAGGCCCTCACAACTTAAGCATCTTCTAAAGGCCTTAACTCCTAAAATCATCTCATAGGGATTTAGAATTCCAACGTACAAATTTTAAGGGGACGAAAGTATTCACACCATAGCAAGGACTCTCTTTGGCCATCTCTGCAAAGAACATTGAGAAATACACTATTCCTGAAAGTTGAGTAGCATTTTCATTGTGCATCTTTGTCAATATTTGGAATTCTAAAAGTTTTTTTTTTCTTTTCTTTTTTTTTTTTTTTTTACATCTTAACCTATGCTATTGGCACCTTTGGTGGTACAACTTTGAAAATTTTTTTCATGTTTTGTACAAATATACACACCCACAATTCATTTGAAAAGTACCTTTTGGCTATATTGAATACAATAATAAAAATCTATCTCATTTCCTTTTAATGGATTAGGTGACCTAAGTCCTCTAGAGACCTCCCACAATCTACAGGAAATATCCCTTTCCACTATCACTGTCAATTTATTCTATTTATGAAAGCAATAATTCTTCCTTACTCCTTTACTAAGAATCTTCCGACTTCTTTCCTATAGGTTTGTAGACAATGGGAAAGTCTATATTCTTTCTGTAAGACCTTATCATTTAAGACAAAGCTCTGTTTTTGTAGCTATAAAATTAGTCTCAGACTATAGTGGGGAAAAGGGATTTCATTCCAAATTGGTTATAATAGATAGATAATAGATAGAAACATTTAGGGCACTGAAAAGTCATGGTTGATATGATCGGTGGTTGGCTCCACATTAAATGAGACCAAAAAAAAAAAAAAATAGTTCAGAAGAAAGTTCATAAGTAAAATAAGGAAAAACAAGAGAACAAATATTTTAAGTATAATAAAGAGGGAGTGAGAGAATGAGAGAGATCAGAATAATAGGTAATAGATAGTGGTGGTTAGAATAAGAATTTTGGAAGTCACACAATGATAAGTGTTACACATGGTCTGTATTCTGAAGAAAGAGAACAAGCATTTGTAACTACATCTTAATTATCCCTATTTAACACTATTTAGAATATATTATATCTAAAATATATTATTTCTTGCACATTCTCTCAAAAAATCCTTAGCATACACCTCATTTTTAAAATGTAAAAATGAGAATACAAAAAATCAGTTTATTGAATTCATATATGTCAGAGATTAATATTAAAATTAGATTAAATGTTATATGCCATGATAGAACAAGGAAATAATACATGCCCCTTCCTCTCTCTCTTTTTTCCTACCTTTTTCTCTATTACTTTCTCTCTCTCTCTTTCTTTCTTTCTTTTTTTCTTGTAGCTTTTATTTATTTATTTGAGAGAGACAGAGAAGGAGAGAGGACATGAGTGAAGAGAGAGAGAAGCAGACTCCCTGCTGAGTAGGGAACACAATGCGGGGTTCAATCCCAGGACCCTGAGATCATGACCCCAGCCAAAGGCAGATGCTTAACCAACTGAGCCACCCAGGAACCCCAAATGCCCCCTTCAATACAAAGATCATTTGCTAGAAAATATGGCCTCAGTCTGAATTAAAGTAAGTTTTTATAAAATTAAAGTAAGGTTTTATAAAAACTTACTAATATAGTTTCTTTCTAAATAATGTGTGTAGCAAATCCAAACCAGGGGAAACAATGAGTGGATGATGTGATTGAATTTGTAGAGAAAAGAATTACAGCTTTAATTTACCCTGGGGTTTGTCTCTAGCCTAGTCAAACCTTAGTTCACAGAAAAATCGCCCATTTTTTCAGACCAATACAAAAGATTTTTCCAAAAAGATTATCTCCAGATGATTAGATTCTCCACTCTGGAATTTATAGAGAATTGTAATTGCTTCTGAACAACTCTGTTACCAAAAACAGTGGTAAAAGATTAAGGTATAATAAAATCTACTATCCCTTAGAAAATCTTTATACTATACTTTGTCCTTTTTGTGGAATATTTCTTGAAACAAAATACACAGAAAAGCTTTGGGAGTGAATGTTCTGAAAAGAGTATTATAATTTGGAGATTTATATTCAATATTCCAACTGTATTGAGACATTTATTTATTCATTCTTTCAAAAGGCATTGTGATGGAGATTGGGAATACAAGGCTGAACACAATGATGTCCTTTCCTGACCTTTTAAAAACTGAGGCACAGCCTTCATAGATAAAATCCTCAGGAGTCCTTATGCTCAAATCATTATTTCTTGTCAGCTTCAGAGCTGGAAAGGCTACCTGACATGGGAGAAGGGGGTTTTTATTAATCAAGTGCTCCTTTGGTTTTCCCTGAGGTTATGTGAAAATGTAGAACTTATTGAAATGCATTGAGTAAACTCACGTTACCAATTGTCTAGGTCTACTTTAAATTCAGTAGATCTGATGTGAATGTCTTTCAGAAATATATTATTAATTCAAAATTTTAATTGAGAATGTGAAAATATGTGTATGGACAAATACATGTCCCTGGTGAGGAAGGAGTGATTGATGGCATTTTTCTACTTAGTGCTGAATAGATATGATTTTAAGATTATATTCTAAAAGAATATTTGTGTATTTCATTGAATCTAAGACACCATAAATAGTGATTGTATCTTTATGTGCAATTAAAAAGAAAAAACAGCACCGAATAAAAACATACAGTCATTGTTTTAAAAAGAAATCATTTCAGAGACCTTTAAGTGGGAAAATGAATTTTGAAATAAATAAAATATAATATATATACATAATACATAAACACACACATTATACTCTTAATCTTCTTTTGGATAATTATAGATTCACATGCACTTGTCAGAAATAATATATACAGATCCTATGTATTCTTGATCCAGTTTTACATTATACCATCTCTCAAAACCACAATATAATATGCCAACCAAGAAGTTGATACTGGTACAGCAACTATCTTATTTCAATTTCCCTAGGTTTTCATATACTGATCTGTGTATGTGTGTGTGTGTGTGTGTGTGTGTGTGCATTTTGTAGTACACAAATTTTTTTAATGAATCTATTTGTGTATCCACCACCACATTCAAGATATAGAATAATTCCATCACATCATGGGTACCTCATGTTGTCCTGCTTCCTATCCAGCCTCTCACCCCTCAAACTCCTACCATAATCCTATTGACACCTAATAATCTGTTCTTCATTTCTACAATTTTTTAAATTTCAAGAATGTTATATAAATGGAATCATATAGTATGTAACCTTTTGGTATTAGCTTTCTTCAGGAGGCAGAATTCCCTGGAATTCATCTAAATTGTAGCATGTACCATAGTTCCTTCCTTTTCAGCGCTTAAATGGTAAGAATGTACCACAGTTTGCTTAAACATTCACCAGTTGGAGAACATCTGGGTTGTTTCCAGTTTGTGGCCATTAAAAGAAAGCTGCTCTGAAGACTCATGTACAGATGAACAGAAGTGTTTTGTGAATATAAGTTTTCATTTCTCTGGAATGAATGTCTAAGACAATAACTGCTGGGTCTTAATAGTAATTATACGTTTAGTTTTACAAGAAACTTTCAGGCTGTTGGCCAGAGTGAAAAACATTTACCCTTTCACAATCTATGGTCTCACTAGCATTTTGTGTCATCATTATAATTTTTCTTCAAATTTTAACCATTCTAACATATGTAGTGATATAGTCTTATTTTAATTTGCATTTCCTTAGTGCCTAACAATGTGGAACACTTTTTATGTGCTTACTTGCTTGCTGTGTATAGTGTTTGTTGAAATATCTCTGTCTTTTGCTCATTTTCCAGTTGAATTTTTTGCTTTTTTGCTGTTGACCTCTGAGAGTTCTTCTATATTTTCTAGATATTAGTCCTTTATTGGGAATGTGGTTTGCAAATATTTTCTCACTGTATGTTGCTTGTTTTCTCATCCTTTTCACAAGGTATTTCATGAAACAAAAGTTGTAAATTTTGATAAAGTTCAGTTTTCAATTTTCTCTTTTATGGATTTTCCTTTTGGTCAAGTATAAGAATGCTCTGCCCAACTCCTAGATGAGAAAGATTTCCTTCTGTTTTTTGTTTTTTGTTTTCCTTTTTCCCTTAAAAGTTTTGTGGGCTTACACTTTAGTCAGTGATCCAGTTTGAATTAATTTTTATATGAAGTATAAAGTTTAGACGGAGGTTGTTTTTTATTTTGTTTTGTTTTGTTTGCCCTTGGATATCCAATTGCTCTAGTAACTTTTATTGAAAAGGCTGCCTTTTCTCCTTGGAATTGCTTTTGTAACTCAGTCGAAAATTATTGGACATGAATATATATTTTTTTGAACTTCAAAATAACAAAATAAGACAGGTCTTTTGGCCAGACCTCGGTGCTATTTCTTTTTTTTTTTTAATTTATTTATTTTCAGCATAACAGTATTCATTATTTTTTCACCACACCCAGTGCTCCATGCAATCTGTGCCCTCTATAATACCCACCACCTGGTACCCCAACCTCCCACCCCCCCGCCACTTCAAACCCCTCAGATTGTTTTTCAGAGTCCATAGTCTCTCATGATTCTCCATGCTATTTTTTATCTGTGACACAAACTTACCAATTTAATATGTAAATTGCCTAATCTCTCTCTGTTTTACTTTCATTTTTTATAAAGATAGGACTTATTTAGATTTTATAATACATTGTTTTCCCTTAAAAAACATTAAACAAGGGAGACTAAAATGATTTATTAGGAGTTTGAACAATGCATACATTCTTTTGTCACTAGATTGTATTTATTAAATCAATAATAAATATTTCATAGCTCTCACTATAAGAGAAGATTTTAAATTAGGCATAACGGAAACAAAGGCATTCACTTCATAGGAAAGACTGACTGAGATACTGGCATCACTTTACGCATGCTTAATAAAATTTTTCATTTTTCCAAGCAATGGTTATTAATCAAAACAATAGAATAGGCAGAACACTTCTGATAAAGTTTCCAGACCCTGTTGTCAAAGTTTCCATTTTAAGTTTCAATTTTAACCCTTCTCAGAGTTGGCAACCTATGACTTGTGAGGCAATTTGTCCCACCTCCTGTTTTTGTAAATAAAGTTTTCTTGAAATCTCACTGTGCCCATTGGTTTACATACTACCCATGACTGCTTTCATATTACATAACAGAATTAAGTATTTTCCAGAGACCAGGTAGCCCACAAAGTCTAAATTATTTATTAACTGATCGTTTATATAAAAAGTTTGCTAATCTCATGCTTTATCAGTGGTGATATAGTTTCCTAAATATGGGAGACATCAGACAACATTCATTTTTTTTTTTTTTAATTTGACAGACAGAGATCACAAGTAGTCAAAGAGGCAGGCAGAGCGAGAAAGGGAAGCAGGCTCCCTGCTGAGCAGAGAGCCCAATGTGGGGCTTGATCCCAAGGACCCTGGGATCATGACTTGAGCTGAAGGCTGAGGCTTTAACCCACTGAGCCACCCAGGCGCCCCAACACTCATCTAGAAAAGAAGGAGGCTACTGAACTTGAAAAAAGATTGATATAAGCTTGTATTTATCTAGAGAATACTGAACTTCTGAAAAAGGTGTGGTCCAAAATACAGTTGCGTGTCATTTACTCCTCACAAGAACATATTCATTAACTCATAAAATTACTTTCTCGCCTCTACTATAGAGAAAATAAGGTTTGGGAGCCAGTCTATACTCTAACTAGCATTTTTAAGCATTTTTTTCTGCCATTTCTCATGAACTCTTGTGGGTCCTGAAATTACTTATAAGGTGTCAAAACAAATCTTACGCATAATAATCTGAGAAATATTTCATGGCTACAAAACCAGCAAATTCCATTTGGAGTGAGCAGTGTAGTATGTCTAGCTTGTTTCAAAGGGATATATTTTACCCAGGACACAGAAATGTCTTCTTCACAGTGTCTATCAGGAAGATCTGTATTAACCATGTTTTCTAGGGGTGTATGTTTTTTATGATATTCATAACAGCATCCTCAGATCTTTTCTTACCTTCTCAGATTTTCTTTTATTTGTCGTGTGTTCAAGTATATCACTTTGCACCGTTTTCTTAGTGCTTTCTCTAATGGTTACATACATAACTTATCAGAGTTGACTGATACTGATGTTTAATATGGCCTTGAAGTGAAATGTAGAAAACTTACTTCCATTTAGGTCCCAGTACCTTCCCCATCTTGGGGATATA
Source organism: Mustela erminea (assembly GCF_009829155.1). Lineage (NCBI taxonomy): Eukaryota > Metazoa > Chordata > Mammalia > Carnivora > Mustelidae > Mustela > Mustela erminea. The sequence continues at coordinate 34,107,252 of NC_045619.1, forward strand.
CTTGTCTTAAGAATTTCTTCTGCATATCTTTGGCACTGCATGAGTTGATATAGTAACTGCTTCAATCATCAAATATAATTTAAGAGACTCATGAGAAGTATTTTTTTCTTTTTACTTTTTAAAAATTCCAATTCCTTTCTTCCCTTTTTGATGTTCCAGGTCTTTCCTTGCTCTTGTTTCCTTTCTAGTTTGAGAATCCCCATTAACCATTTTTTTTTAAGGGTAGGTTTGCTAAGCAACAGATCTTTTTTTTTTTTTCCCCTTCATCTGAGAATGTCCTTATTCCTCCTCCCTGCCTCCATGATACTTAGGAAAGATGCTTTTGCCAATGTGAGTATTGTCCAATACATATCCCTCTAATTCTCTTCCATCCTCAGAAGATTTGTACCTGTCATCTTGCCTCAACCGTCAATATGCCTATATTTTCTATTGTTTTAATTTTTAAAATGTATGATTACTTATTAAATATGGAGAGTATAGATTTGAAGGACTTGGTAGAGTTTTGTAACTTAGGTAGGAAACTTTTCTGGACTAGAATTCTGTCATTTCCATATAAAGGGGGAAGAACTGTATGAGCTCTTTCTAGGTTTGTAACCCCTTGTAGCATTTTCAATATACTATTATGATGCTATGCTCTTACTGCTTAACAATTTAAGATATTTTTCAAAGGTCTGTTTATTTATTTGAGAGAGAGAGCACATGAGTGGAAGGGGTAGAGAGAGAGGGAGAGAGAATCTCAACCAGATTCCATCATGAGCGCAGAGGCTAAAGCACCTCCATCCCATGACCTTGAGATCAACACCTGAGTTGAAACCAAAAGTCAGCACTCAACTGACTGCAGCAACCAGGTGCCCCTAAGGTTTTTTACATCAAATATATTTAATATGCTGAGAAGAAAAAAATCCTTATTTCCATTTAATTTTTTTTCCCATTTGAATGCAGTTTTATCATATTTTCCCCTGGTGGATTATAAGATTACAATACAATATTTCCATCAAAAATCTAATTATACATACTTAAATAATCAGAATTACATCCATAATTATTGAAATTTGAGCTAAAACAAATTATTTTCTCAGGTATTTATTGTAACTTACAATGCTAAGTTTGGAATCATGACATGTTTTACTAATTGTTCTGTTCCTGCTATAAGGATCTTAGGAATTTATGTTTGAGTGAACTATACAATAGGTACATTGGTAAATAATGGTGCATTTTAGTTAAATCAATTTTAAGACTTTTCTTGATCATGACCATTTTCATCATATTGATATTTTTATCAATCCAATAGTAATAATTTAATAATCAAATATTATAAAAATATTTTAGCAACTAAATACCAATTTTAATGTCATCATAAAATAAATGAACATAATTACCTGAGAAAAAATGTGTTTCTGAATATAAAGTTACATATGAAACTAAGAGGCAGTGTAGGAAGTTGAAAATTAAATTGATTGAAAAGGAATGAGAAAATGTCACCTTGCTTGGAAAGACCTTATTTTCAAGTCAAATATTGGAAATCCATTTGGTCTAATGTATATTCTTTCTTGCCTTTAAAATTGCAATTCCTTTTCCAAAACTTTGAATGGAAAATGGAGATTCTAAAGAACCATTCTTCAGTTATGGGAAAGCTAAAGCCATTGTTGAATTTGTTGAATTACTCAATTATTCCGAAAACGTCCTACAGGGATTGCCAAGGGTGATGGTAATGAATGAAATTGATCTAATCTTGCAATATGAAAAGAATTTCTTGGAGTGGAACACTTGTTTCACAGAGGAATCTTCAGGGAAATAACTGGCAAAAGCATTCTTTTTTTTCATGGAAGGAAACTTATTAACGTGACATATAAGAGAAAGCATGGACGTTTTAAATCCTAAAGCAAAATTTGTCTATTAGAATCTCACAATAATACGGGCTTCAAGGGAGTTTGCAAGCATCCTGAAAAAAAGAAAATGCTACAGTCCTTGGCTCAGTTATATATGTATGTTCTTGGCCGGGTCCTTTTAATTCTTTTTATGCTGCAAAGTGAAATTTAATTTACTTTATGACCTGTCAGGTACAGGCTTCAAGACTTGTGAGGCTACTAGGCATCTTTGAACTACTTTAAGGACTGGCACCAATAATTGGCAGTCTGACTTTCATTCATAAAACAAAACTTAGACTACATGGGAACTTAGAGTATTGGGCCCCAATGATAAACTATACTTCCACGGTACTTTATAGCTTTCAAAGTTCTTTCATATATGTTTGGTTACTTGAGTACTGTAGCAACCTCAGCAACTGTTATAACAACTGCAATATTTCTTTAATTCATTTGGCCACCTACTCAACTCCATGACAGCAGCTCACTATATCTACAGAAAAACAGAAAACCATGCTAGCTGATCTCACTTTAAATTCATGACCGGGAATCTCCAGTGGGCCCTTAGCACTCCCAGGCAATTTTATCATTTTTCTCTAGTCAATTTACTCTTACTTTTTTCATGACTATTCCACAACTCTTTCCACACTCTCAGCTGGTAATTTTGCTTCTCAATAACTGAGATAAATAGACGCAATTAGAAGAGAATTTCTAAAATTCCTATCATTAAATAGATCATTCTACCCGAGTCTGTACCTACACATTTTTCCTTCCCTTTATTTACAATGGATGAACCATTCTTGCGCTCAGGCTGACTCCTCCACTTGTCCATCTTATCTCCTGTCATCTCCTTGAGAGTATCACCTCTGATTTTCTTCACTTTCTCTTTGGTGTCGTCAATTTTCCCTCTCTGCTATCTCTTCCATCAGAACACAAATGTATTAGCTCTCTTCTTAAAATACTTCTTCCTTAACTCCACACTCCCTTTATCTAACATCACAATTCTCTAAACTTCTCTAGAGAGTTTCAATGGCTCGATTTCATCTTCTCCCATTCATATTACCCACTTCAATATATTTTTTTTTGTCACCATCATTCCACTGAAACCACTCTGACCAAGGTGACAAGTGATCTCTACATTGTGGAAAACCAAGGGTCAACTCTTATCTCACATCTTGTTTGACCACTAAGCAGACTCTGCCATTGCTAACCACACAACTACTTGGAATTCTTCTATCATTTGAATACAGAGTATCAATCTCACTTGATGCTCTTACTTTACTAGTTATTTTTTCTTTGCAATTTTCTCCCTCATTTCCCAGATTTTAAATACTGCAGTACCATTTGGTTCAGTCCTTGCACTTTTTTTTTTTTTTTTTTAATCTACAACCTGTTTTGACCTTACCCAGGATGTATATTTAAATGCCACCCAAGGACTGACTGCTTCAAATTCACATTTACAGCTTTGTCCACTCTCCTAAACTCCATATTTAAATATTGCAACTGCCTATTTAACATTGTTTGCTTGAATATACTTCTAGGTATCCCCAATGTTAATGTATATGATACTGAACTTCTGCTCTTTCCCTCGCAAAGATGTTCATTCCTGAGTGTTTGGCAGCTCTATCTTTCCATTTGCTTAGATCATATTTGATGTACTGTATCAAATGCATCTCTTGAAGTTCCAATTTTCTCATTCTTCATGTTCAATTTTTCTACAAATCCCACTGATCCTACCTCTGTAACTCATATAAAATGAGATCAAGCCACTATCATGTCCTACCATGATTATTATAATCACACATAACTCCTTTCTCTATTTCTATACTTTGCTCTAGTTTCAACATAGCAAAATTACATAGAAAACATAGAAAATTACATTTTCACACCATTTTCAACCATGGACCTCTTAAATTCTATTTACAACTTACAGTTTAAGAAAACCAGACTAAATACTTTTTCTGAATATAACAGGAAACTGCATCTATTCTGCATATTGTTGCTTCTGGCTTGGATGCTCTGCTTTCTAACTGCTTGTTAATATTTCATTTATCTTTCAAGACCTAATTCAAATGTTAGCTTCTCTTTGAAACCTTTCCAGGCTTCCCCATGCAGAATTAATTACTCTCTGTTCTGATATTTCACAACTCATTTATGCATTCATTAGGCAATTATTTATTGAATTTTCCAGGAAACATATTATGTTTCCAGGAAACATTCCAGGAAACAGAAACATACTAGGCACTGTGGAGAAAGAAATGGTTGCCTAGATGAATGTTTTTCTGTGAATGCCCTAGAGCAGGTTTTCTAGTGCATTATAGAAACTGCACATTGTTTTATATATGTAATACCAAAATTTTTCTATGAATAGTTTCCATGAATTATCCTGTTTTTAATTGTTGTCGTTCTGAATACAGTGTTTAATATCTAACCAATTCAGAAAATTTTGTCAAAATGAAATTAAAATATCCATTCATTTCAGGGCTATTTCTATTACTATATGCCAAAACTTACCGTTTCCTTGTCATGCACATTATTCTCTGTAAGAAACAAAATCTGATCTCTCTCCAATCAATTTAAATGGAGCACAATTTCAATAAATAATACCTTGTTTCATCTCTGCTTCCTCTCTGACTGCCCATTGGCTCTTCATTCAGTTGAATACTACTGAAAGGTAAAATACTTCTGAAAATTCTATATTGAATTTTGTATAAATTATATGCCTATCAACTAGATAGACAAATAAAATTTGTTTTTGACCTACAGATTTGGGATTGTCCCATCTTCTAGATGTATTTTATTTACTCACTTTACAAGGTATTCCTTTTCTCCCAGATAGAACAGCTCAAGAGTTAGACTGGTATAAACTTGAAAGATTTATTCCCTTTAGAGATATCTAAGCCAAGATAGAAGCACTGCTTAAGATGCTCTGACAGGCAACTTACACCTGTTCAGCCAATAATTTATAATGAGTTAGAATACTCTTCAGAGAGAGGTGTCAAGATTTTCACCACTGATATAGAGTGAAATTGGAAAATTTTCAATTGTGTAAATGCTACTTTCTTAATCTAATTCAGCCAATGAGTGAATTTAAGATTAGATTTCTTACTGTCTGCGGTTTTCCTTTTTCTTAGACTGAAAACCACTGTTTAAAATGGCAAGAGTCTTGATCTTTGATTAGTCAATCTCGCTCATGATTCTTCTATGTGCCTTCCATTTCTGATCTTTTTGTTTGATGTCAAGTTAGGTGTGTGGGATTCTCCTCTATAATCAGCTCTTTTCTTCATGAAGATAGGTATCAATATATAGCAGCTATGGTCAAGATATTTAAAAGGCGATTCCTAAAAATTTATTTTCTTTTAGTTTTGTAACATTTTATATTATAAAATTTTATATTTACATACTAACATTTTATATTACCTTTTTTGAGCATAGCAGCATTCTTTTCAGTTTTATAACAATGTGGGTTTTTTTTTTAATGAAGATACAACTTGAAAATTATACTTTCTAGTGGAATTGTGGCTTAACTTTGATTTTTTAAAGAAAGCACAGGAAAACATTCACTATTATAGTTTGTCAATAAAATTAGAGCATTTTAATTTGAGAAAACTAGGTATTAATTGGAATTATGTTACAGGAAATGGTCATTAAAAAAGCAGCTCCTTCTATCAGTATTGATTTATAACTGAAAATATAGGTTCATTTACTGTGAAAATCAATAAAGATTTGATTAACAAGATCACTGTCCTTTTGGTCTCTTCAGGTATATGCTTTTGGATAACATACACATCTGAATGTATGATTTCTAATTTATATTTTTAAATCTTTTCTCCTTTTAGGTTTTTAATTTTAAGATTTTATTTATTTATTTGTTAGAGAGAGAGAGTGCAAACAGCCGGAGTGGCAGGCAGAGGGAGGGAGAAACAGGCCTTCCTCTCAGCAAAGAGCCCTATGCAGGAGTTAATCCTAAGGCCCTGGGATCATGACCTGAGCAGAAGGCAGTTGCTTAACCTACTGAGCCACCCAGACATGCCCTCCTTTTAATTTTTGAATTAGTAGGTTCAATATACCATAGGGCATATTCCTCTGTGGTAATAAAATCGTCACTAGGCTGGGGCACGTGGGTGGCTCAGTCAGTTAAGTGGTTAAACATCTGTCTTTGGCTTAGGTCATGATTCCAGGGTCCTGGGGTCAAGTCAGGCTTCCTGCTCAGCTGGGAGTCTGCTTCTCCCTCTCCCTCCACACCTCCCCCTGCTTGTGCTCTCTCTCTTTCCTTCTCTCTCTCTCTCAAATAAATAAATAAATAAAATCTTCAAAAAAAAATTCACTATGCCATCGATAGACAAAATTCGTTATAGAACAAGAAGGTTTAGCAAAGGTTTTGTACAAAATATTCATTGTAAAACTATTCACTATTCTATCCCATTACAATTCGGCTGAGGAAAAAGTGACAGTAAGGATGGGAATTTATTTTTTTGTTTGTCAGACCCGGTCAGTATAGAAATATAAATGCCAAATGTGTAGAAAACTAAGAACAACTCCTCTTGATTCACCCTATAATACAGATACAAAATCAATACTAGGCAGAGCAACACCTCATTGAAGGAAATTGGAAGAAATCTTCAAGGGTAGCACATCTCACTGAAGCTGAGCCACTCTTTAATGAATGTTTTGGTACTGGAATCATCAGTCAGACATACAACAACTAACTATTCGCATACTTTAATACTTTTATTGCACCTTTAAAAATATCTCACTACAAGTGTGTCAGAAAAATGCTATAGAATTCTTTGTCTGTTTTACATTTTTCTGTCAACCATACCTTTCACTGACTAAAGCAACTGCAATTTCTTTCTTTTCAAAGTAGGGTTGACAATTTTAACAAATAAAAATATCATAAGACATACTTCTGTGAAACATTATTTTTATCTGCAATTCAAACTTAACTGGACTTCCTCTATTTTATCTGGGGATATTACTTGAAGTAAAAAACAAGAAAGATCCTTGGGGCACCTGGGTGGCTCAATGGGTTAAAGCCTTTGCCTTTGGCTCAGGTCATGGTCCCAGGGTCCTGGGATCAAGCCCCACATTGGGCTTTCTTCTTGGCGGAGAGCCTCCTTCCCCCCTCTTTCTTTCTGCCTGCCTCTCTGCCTACTTGTGATCTCTGTCTGTCAAATAAATAAAATCTTTAAAAAAACCAAAAAGACAAAAACAAGAAAGCCCCGATTGTCACTCTGATTACTGAAAATGGGAAAGGTGTGATTGGGATGCTTAGAGGACATTTTCTTTCTGGTTTATTTAGAGTTCTAATCCACTCAGCTGAAGATGGATGCTAACGATGGTGCCCAGAATGCTTTGGTTCTGCTGTCTTTATGGAATCTTAAAATTCGAGCCTCAGTGAGCAAGGAAGGCATGAACTACTTTTTCTTCCATTCTTGTCCCAAAGAATACACATTTGCAAAAGAAAAAAAAAAAAAGGAAGGAAAAATCAGTATGAAAAGTAGGCTAAATAATCTGGTTAACATTTTTCAGACATTCAGATTTCAGGGTGTGAATCTTTCCAAACATACTGTGGAACTTACTTTCATGAGGAACTGAAAGGAAGGTGCTAAGGTAAAGAGAATTTTGGCTGTGGTCTCGGGAGCTGTGTTTTATCCTTGCTTCTGTCTTTAACTAGAGTAAATATAATGCAATTTTTAAGAAACTCAGTTCTTTAAGTGAAGGAAGGTCTTCCTTTAGGTAGGCCCTTACAAATTTAAGAAAGTATAAAAATGTATTTATCACATTATAGAAATTTTAATCAAGCCATTATTTGTAAAGTCATTTAAAAATTCTGTTATCCTTGAAATTCTGTTTTGTGTTTTCTTTGCTTCATTATGACACAAATCACTATTTCCTTTTCAATACTTTATACTCAGGATCAAGCACATAGCTCTCACACTTAGGAGGCACCAAATAAATATGTGCCCAAATATTGAAGGAATATTAAGTACAGAATCATAAGGTGAAATTGATATCTAGCTTTCTGTTTGTTTTGTTAAATTTTAGACCTTTTTCTTCCCCCAAAGTAGTCAGTATCATGATCTGAATGAAAGTTCCATGAGGTCTGGAATTTCTTTCTGTATTATTGATACTATATCTTAGAATCTAGGAGACGGCCTGGCACTTACGAGGCATAAATAATCAATTGCATGAATTAAGAAGTCTTCAGAAGCCCTTTAGAGCATCCAAAATGCCTCTTTGTTTTGAAAGGAAATCCAACATAAAATTCTTGATATAGGAAGGAAAATGTATGGTTTTCCTAAATGTGGTCAAACATTTTTAATTTTATGAGAAATAAAATTAAATTTCTAACTTAATTTCATCTGCTATTAAAAACTATAAGCTATTGTTTTTAACTTTTTAATCTTTATAATTATAGAAGTAATAGCTGTATACTTAAAAATATCTTTTTCAGGGGCGCCTGGGTGGCTCAGTGGGTTAAAGCCTCAGTCTTTCGCTCAGGTCATGATCCTGGGGTCCTGGGATTGAGCCTCGCATCGGGCTCTTTGCTCAACAGGGAACCTGCTTCCTCCTCTCTCTGTCCCTGCTTCTCTGCCTACTTGTGATCTCTGTCTGTCAAATAAATAAATAAAATCTTTAAAAATATATATATTTTTCAAACTACTAAAATAATAACCATTTTTTATTAGCACATCTTTTGATTTTATACATTAAGTTTTAATATAGTCATAATCAACAGTTGAATATTTATTTTTAAGAGACTTATTTATTTAGTTAAGAAAGAGAGAGCATGTTTGCACACACAGATGAGCAGGGGGAGTGGCAGAGGGAGAGGGAGAGAGAATCTCAAGCAGATTCCCTCTGAGCATGAGCATAGTGCACAGCTCAATCTCACAACCCTGAGATCATGACCTGAACTGAAATCAAGAACTTAACTGACTGAGCCACCCACAGCACCCAAATGGCTGAATATTTAAACGGAAATGTCCAGCACTGAATTCCCTGATAACTTTTTCTCTGGGAACCATTTTCATAGCATAATTTCATAAATGTATATAACCTAATAAATGTAGTACACATGCTTTATGCATACACAGAGTTTTACATATATAAATTTACTGAATAAGTAAAGTAAATTCATAATAAATTAAGTAAATTTATCTAATCTGCTAAATTTATTTCATTTAGTTAGATCTTACTATAAGGTGACAGTTAAGACATTGGGAAAGAGACAAATCTTAATATACATTCTCTGTCTTCAAGGACATTCTGGTATAATCTTTTTGACATGAATCTTTTTTCTTTTTCTAGACATTTTGTATAGTTTTAAGAGATAGTCTATCTGATCATCCCACAGCACATCTAATATAGTGAATTTCGTATTAAGTTAAATAACATCAATCAAGAGCTGCTGCTTCTTGAAAGGAAAAATTATTTAATGAATAGTTTGCCTGGTCTGTACTAATCTCTGTAAGGTTAATAATGATGCTTGATTCACTTCAGTGACTCTCCCATTTCAATGACAATACCTTTCTACATCAAATCACAGTATCCTCGATAATAAATGATGATTATTAAAGATTTTAATATATTAGGTGCCCTTCAAACAACTTTTCATCCTGATTTCATGAGTGAGGGAACAAGTGGCTGGACATCTGGGCCCCTCCTAGACCATCTATCTCTTCTTTTGGCTGATATTTATTTGTATGCTTTTTGCTATAATAAAACTGTAATTGTAAGTATAACATTTTTCTGAGTCCTATAAATTATCTATATTATAATAACTATAAATTAACTATATATTAAAATATTAACTATATATTATTAACTATATATTAATTATATATAATATTATACTATATTAATATATTAACTATATATTAACTATATATTTATATAACTATAAATTATTATTTCCTAGTAAATTATCAAAACTGAGGAGGTAATGAGAACTCCAAAATTGGTAGATAGTTTGACAGAAATTGCAGGTGGCCCAGGAACCCCCAAGTTTGAGGCTGGTGTTTGAAGTGATGGCAGTTATGTGAAGGACTGTGCCCTTAACCTATGAAATTTGGCCCAACTTCACATAGTCATCCTCAGAAGTCCTTGAAGAAAGGTTAAGTGTTCTCAGGGCAGTTAAACAAGGTGATATGAAAAAAAATGTCTGTAGGTTGGAATTTAGGATGGAAATTTTTTTTAAAAAATGGCTTCCTGGAAATGAGAGCTAAAGGATCAGAAAGATAAAGGAATGAATAATCTAAAAGTAGACTATTTCAGGCAAGAGGAAGCTTCAAGTTCAATGCCATAAAAATACTTAAAGCAGAAAGTATACTAAATCTAGAGCAGAAGGAAACTGATAGATGAGATAAATAGATCATCAAAATCTAGATTTAATGATTGTAGTAAAGATTGTTTCTGTTGGGGCACCTGGGTGGCTCAGTGGGTTAAAGCCTCTGCTTTTAGCTCAGGTCATGGTCCCAGGGTCCTGGGATCGAGCCCCGCATCAGGCTCTCTGGTCAGCGGGGAGTCTGCTTCCCCCTCACTGCCTGTCTCTCTGTGACTTGTGATCTCTGTCTGTCAAATAAATAAATAAAATCATAAAAAAAATAAAAAGATTGTATCTGTTTACTAAAATCCATGTTCTCCTTTACTTTATGGGTGCACAGCTAGAGTATGTTTCCCAGTGTCCTCTGCAGTAAGGAGGTCTACATGATTGAATTCTAGTGAAGGGAAATGAAGATGAAGTGATGTGTGTCCTTTCTAACTCACCATTCTCTTTACTTTTGAAGGGCTTCATGTAAATGACAATAAAATATAAAGAATGCTGGAGCCACAAGATGGAGAGAAACTGCATTCTTGAATTACTACAGGGAGAGGAAAATTTTTAAAATTAGAAAAAAAGAAAGTTATAATTAATTAGAATTATTAGAACTAATTAGAATTAGTTATAATTATTAGAAAAAAGAAGTTATAATTAATAAAAAAATAAATTTCTATTGTATACAGCCATTATACATTTGGGAGTATCTATTCTAACTAAAACAGAATTAGATTTCTTACCCAACATAAGTCATTGTGATGGGTTTTGCAAAACCTTTGACACTGAAAAGCTTTTAGGTAAGCAGAGATTTGATACTGAGAGTTAAGAAAAAGGTATCTTTAACCAGAATTTTAAAAAGGAATTTCTAAGCCATAAATTTTTGTGAGTGTTAGGAATCAAGCCAGTAAGAGAATAATCAGAGGTAAGTGAAATAGGCAATATGGCAACAACAACAACAAAAAAGAATATAACCCAAGGGCCAGAAATTTGATGAAAGAATAAACTAAGAAGGAGCTTGGATACAGAGTGAGTCACTGGCAATTGCCTCCAAGATGCTAAAATGTCCTTAGCTAAAATGTCCTTGTTATTCTTGGCTTGAGCTGTAGAATTCTATTATATGCTAGATGTGAAAGAATGGGTTTGGGTAGGCAATAATAGTAACTATAATTTATTAAATATCAAATATCACTGGATACTGAATCTTTACATATAATGTCTCAAAGAAATTTAATTAGTCAAAATATATTAAGCTGAAAGAACAATGGCAAGTTAATATAATGAGTTTGGGAAGTTTGAGGTTAAATAATTTGTTTGATGTTGTCTAACTATTACGTAGTAAAGTCTAGATTAGATCCCAGTTTGACTGACTTCACTGACTTTATTCCTACAAAGCAACTGCTTCTGAACACTGAACTTAATCAGAAATAATCACTTGTGAGTGATGAGGTAAATCTATCTGGATAACTATCTTGTCACTTTCGGTACTCGTATCTTGGCATTAAAAAAATAACCATAGTTGTATTCCTCTGTCTGTATAATTTCTTTTCTACCTCCCTGTCTCAAATTTAATTTATAGCTTCACTAATGGAAAAGAGAAAGTAGGAAGTATATCACATGATCATAGATCTTTATTTTACATCACCTTAAGAAAAGCTGTTCAAAAGTACTCTTCCTACTCCCATATAAGGAAGGATTAATAGGGCGCCTGGGTGGTTCAGGGGGTTAAAGCCACTGCCTTCAGCTCGGGTCATGATCCTAGGGTCCTGGGATCGAGCCCCCCATCGGGCTCTCTGCTCAGCAGGGAGCCTGCTTCCCTCTCTCTCTCTGCCTGCCTCTCTGCCTACTGGTGATCTCTGTTTGTCAAATAAATAAATAAAATCTTTAAAAAAAAAAAAAAGAAAGGATTAATATACTCTGACAGTAGGCATAATGATACTGTTGCTATAATTATGCAAGGCACAAAATCCAAAGTGAAACTGTATCATCTACACAGCAGGCCTATATTTGCAAGGTCATACATGATGTGGAATAGGTAGATTTAAGAGAATGATAGATTATTTTTTCTGCTCAGGGTATGCAAATACATAACTTCTCAGCTACTTCAGTGGTGTTAAGTACTAAAAAGACATCCCATAAAGTAATATTATGTTTCCATTTGGCATTTACTAGTAATTTTGTTCCCTTTTAAGTGATTTCCCAATATTTTTGGTAGTGAATGAAAATTATTTCTATTTGAGCATCTACTTTTTGCCAGGTATTTTTGCAGGAAATAAAAACTCAGAGAAGTTAAATTGCTTGCTTAAAGTTATTGAAAGTCTGTGGTAACAACTAAAATTTATACTCAGGTCAATCTGATATAAAAACTTATATTTATTAGTTGTTTGGATTTATAAGCAAAATTGTTTTCGTGTTAGACCTTGGCATTTAAATTTTTAAAACTGAGGACTAACTAAATAGTTAAATGTGACCTGAATCCATGAAACTCCTAGAAGAAAATAATAGGTGGTAATTTCTTTGACATTGACCTTAGTAACATTTTTCTAGATGCCTGCTCAGGCAAGGGAAACAAAAGCAAAATTAAACTATTGGGACTATACCAAAATAGAAAGCTTTTGGATAGTGAAGGAAACCATCACCAACACACAAAGGCAACCTACTAAATGGGAGAAGATATTTGCCAATGGCATATCTGTTAAGGGGTTAATATCCAAAATATATAAAGAACTTATACAATTCAACCTCTCCAAACAAATAATACAAATAAACAAAATGGGCAGAGGACATGAATGGACATTTTTATTTTCTTTCTTTCTTTCTTTGTTTATTTATTTGACAGAGAGATCACAAGTAGACAGAGAGGCAGGCAGAGAGGGAGGGAGGGAAGCAGGCTCCCCGCTGAGCAGAGAGCCCGACGCGGGCCCCGATCCCAGGACCCTGAGATCATGACCTGAGCTGAAGGCAGTGGCCTAACCCACTGAGCCACCCAGGTGCCCGAATGGACATTTTTCTAAAGAAGGCATAGAGATGACCAACAGGCACATGAAAAATGATCAACATCATTAATCATTAGAAAAATGTGAATGAAAACCACAATGAAATATCACCTTCTATCTGTTGGAATGGCTAGAAGAAAAAGAGAAGAAATAACAAGTGTTGGTGAGGATATGGGAAAAAAAGAATGCTCATGTATTGTTAGTGGGAATGCAATTTGGTGCAGCCACTGTGCAAAACAGTATGGAGGTCCAGCAAAAAATTAAGAATAAAATTACTATATGATGCAGTAATTCCACTACTGGGTATTTATCCAAAGAAAATGAAAACACTAATTTGAAATACACGCCCCTGTGTTTATTGCCAAATGATTTACAATAGCCAAGATATGGAAGTAACCCACGTGTCCATCAATAGGTAAATGGATAAAGGTGTAGAATACACACACACACACACACACACACACACACACACACACACACTGGAATATTATTCAGCCATAAAACAGAATGAGATCCTGCCATTTGCAATGATATGTGTAGACCTAGAAGGCTTAATGTTAAGTTAAATAAGTCAGTCAGATTAAAACAAATACCACATGATTTCACTCATATATGGAATTTAAGAAACCAAACGAATGGACAAACAGAGAAAAAAGAGACAAGTGAGAAAAACAGAGAACAAAATAAGGAGAACAAACTGGCAGTTGCCGGGGGAGGTGGGTTGGGAGGATGGGTGAAATGAATAAAGGGGATCAAGAATACACTTAACTTGATGAGCACTGAGTAATGTATAGAACTGTTAAGTCATTCTATTGTAAAATGAAAAGAAGTGAGAGCAAACTATCTTTTTTTTTTCTGGAATCATATTTGAATAGACTTTATTCACTCACACACTCAGTCATTCAACCAATACTTGTGTGTCAAATACATTCCAGGCATGTTCCTACCTATAAGGCCTAACACAATGAACATAGACAAAATTCTGGAATTTCATGAAATGTACATTTCAGGTAGGGGAGACAGATAATGAATTAACAAAAGGTAGATTACATGGGAAGACGTTTTAAAATTCTAAATATATAATAATGGAATTTTTAAAACTTCTGTTAAAATGAACTATTTTGTTGTCTTCAACTTCAACAGAGTATGAAATTATGTAACAGCGCAGGGCGTTAAATTGATCTCTTTTTAAAAATTTTATGCATTTATATATTTATTTGAGAGAGAAAGAAAGAGCTCTTGCACAAAGCAGGGAAGGGAGCAGATGGAGGAGAAACAGACCCCCTGCTGAGCATGGGGCCAGACATGGGGCTTGATCCCAGAATCCCAAGACCCTGAGATTACAACCTGATCTGAGCCGAAGGCAGACAGTTAACTGACTGAGCTACCCAGGCACCCAATTTCTTAAATATTTTTAAGCATGTTTTGCCTTACAGTAGCTTACTGTCATTGTTCTTGGTCATTAAATGACAGAAAGGAAAATAGATTCTGTAATTGTTCTTCTGAAAGGAGAGATGCTTCAAAGATTCAAGCAAAGTTGTTTCGACTGCTAAATGAATTCCCTGGATATGAATAATATCACAAATAGAGACAGCTATTTTTAATCAATATTGTATTTATCTACATTTTAGATACTCTTGTATATGTATATTTGTAACCACCTTGCTGGTTAGTCAAAATTAAATATTTCTAAAAATCCAACTAACAGAGTGTGAAACAAGGGCAATTATTAATAATAAGAAAAAATGTTGCATCAAAAATCTAAATTGATTCACTGGGATATTATTCCAAAGCTGTTTGAACATCTGTTTAAAATGGCCCTTGAGAACATGGTTCCTGTTGGATTAAATGAAGACACTTTAGTAAGTTTAGGAAATTATAGCTTCTAGGGGACAATACACATATGCCATCATCCCTACTTCCAACTCTTGCTTGTCTTACAGAGTCCAAACCAGATGCAAACAATATAATAGCATTTAATGAAATCTTTGGAGACACACAGTGGAAAAGTGCCCCACTGGTCATGATTCAGGCTTGCCTGGAATTCCATTTATTTTACATTTGTTCCTCAATGTAGAAAATATAATGATCAATATGTCGTAATCACAGTTGCTCAACACATTGTACTTTTTGTCTTTCTTTTTTTTTCTTCCTCACAGATGAGATTCCCCCCTCCCTTATTTCTTTTTATTCAGGTGAAAGAAAATGGCTTTAAATGATAGGAACATCATCTGTTAGCTCTGTTTTCTCCATTACAGGAGACATAACTGCACATGCAAAATTGCTCTGCTCAGGGAATTGTTATTTGAAAGCTCTTTAAATCCACAATGAGAAAACAAGCAAGTGGACATAGAAAAGTGATTGAAAAAATTCCAAATCGTTACCTTTGAAGCTGCATTTGCAAGATAAATATAAGTCTCCATGTTTCCATTTATTCCATGGGGTTTTTTCTCCCTCAAGACAGTAGTAACTTAATATGAAATATTTTTGCTTCTTCATTTAAGTGAAAGCTCAAAAATGCCTGGATTATACTTGATATTTTTATATAACAATATGCTTATATCAATTTAATTTTCTCAGAAATCCTTTTAGTCATCTCAGAGAAAGTCAAAACAATATTCGTATAACTTAACTTGTTAAGAATAAGCATGTTATAGTTACAAATTCTTTGGCTGTGGAATTTATTATGATTTTGGAAAAATTAAAACAGATTTTTTTCATAATGTATTTTTATTTTTCACATTACATATGGTGGATTTTATTTTTCATATGGCAGGGCTCATTAGAAGGATTTGATCAGAAGTATGAAATTACATTCAGGTTCCACTGAAGAGAGCCAGGGACTGACAGTCTTCTTCAACTTATATCTCCAGAGATGGAAAACAAGGAAGGATTTATCTTCACTGAGAATGAAAGGAGAAGATTGCATTTTTTTTTTTTTATTGTGTGATCATCACACAAATCAGATAAAATAGTCAATTTGAAATACATTTTTCAGTTTCAGGGAAATATTCAAAAGTGACTCTTTAGTTCCAGCAGATTTGAGATAATTCAACGTCACTAAGGCCATTGTTTCCCAAGCAGGATGGTTTCCACACCCCTTACTTTTTATCCCAAAGACATTTCATAATTGTTGATGTGGGAAGCAAAGGCAGAAGAACACTTATCAAATTTCCTTACTACCTACAGCCTGCTGATGAGTCCTTGAAACAGGCAAAGTGATATTCTTTGAGGGACTCAACTGCCTTTATGTTGACACTTTGCTGAGGGGAAAAGGCAATCCTGACTGACCTCCCCGCAACTACGCTGCTAAGGATCCTGTAAGCCTACTTTAAAATATAAAAATTCTTTTGGAAACTTCCTTTATCTCTACCCAAAACATCCATGTTGGCAATCATCCCCCAAGCATACGGCCCACCGATATACGTCTGAAGGGTCTCATGACTCATGTTTAATGAGATGGTAAGAAATGACCTTTTCCCAAGAATACCTAGCCCCAAGGTCCTGGAAACCTTGCTTCCAAAATTCCTTAGCGACTCACACTATCCCTAACCCTTTCCCAACTTGAAAGTATGCAACCTCATGACCCTGGTGCAGCTCTTTCTGCCCATAGGTCCTGTTCTAGTGCTTTAATAAAACCATCTTTTTTTTTTTTTAAGATTTTATTTATTTATTCATGAGAGACAGAAAGAGAGAGAAAGAGGCAGAGGGAGAAGCAAGTTCCCCACTGAGCAGGGAGCCTGATGCAGGGCTAGATCCCAGGACTCTGGGATCATGATCTGAGCCGAAGGCAGATGCTTAACCAATTGAGCCACCCGGCTGCCCTAAAATGATCTTTTTGCACCAAAGATATCTCAAGAATTCTTTCTTGGCTGCTGGCTTCAAACCCTAATGTCTTTCCTACATCAGTTGTCACCTCTGGGGGTATCATTTGCATCTAGTAAGTAGATGACATACGTGCTATGTATATAATGTACAAGACAGCCCCCACAACAAAAAATTATCTGGCATAAAATATCAAGAGCATCTAGGTTGAGAAACCCTGACTACCCTAAGGTAAAGATAATCTTGTTTTTGGCAGTCACTAAAGCTAATTGAGTAGCTCTATAGAATCTGTAGTTTTGCATGAAAGGAAACAAATAAAATAATACTTTGTTATTTGTGTTTGAATTCAAACATCAACAGCAACAGTATGCCATATACTTAATATTTTATAGCAACTACTCTAGAAAAAAATTATGCAGAAAAAAAAAGCTGTGCAATTAATCAGTTTTTCAATCAGTTAAAGAAAAGGTATTTTCAGAATTCTCTTATCCTATGAAACTCTTCCCTATACCAAGTAACTGCAAATTTTTGGTTTAACAATTTTTATTGAGCTAAATTATCAGAGAACCCTGGTACATGATAAAAGTTTTGACATTTCTGACTAGAAAATAAATTTAATTCCATGACATTAACTCATGTATATTTGATACAACATGTAAATGATATGTAAATTTCCACTCTTCATGGACCTTTTTCATGTTTCCAAAATGACTAGAAGAACTCACATAATAAGAAATTCACCTACAGTTTTTCATGAAATGATCTTAGTTTAGATAGTATCATTTTATTTATTTATTTGATCTTATTTTAGATAGTATCATTTTATAAATGATACTATCATTTATATTTTGAAAATGTGCAAACCAAAGAATGACTCATGTATTTGCAATGTATTCTGTTACATATACATTGTCAGTCTTAGACATTTCAAATGGTTATAAGATCAAAAGGGAAAAACATAAAATATGGTGAGTGGGAAATCGTGGCTTATATAAAAAAGTATATGATATAACGCTGTCTCTAGGATCTTACACTGTGAATGTTTTTGCACTGATACCCCAAATATTTCAACATTGAAAAAGATAAAGTTGTGATGATTCATCCATTTATCAATTAACTTACCCAACAAATATTTATTGCAAAAACTCTATATGGCAATTCCTGTACTATAGTGTACATAGTCTACACACAAGGACATTATACTTGGACATAAATGTTCCATGAAAGCAGGAAATAATACTTGGTGATTTGTTCAGTGTTGTATTTTTCAATTAGTAGATAGAATCTGAACACATAAGGCTTAATAATTATTTGTCACACTAACAAAAAATTAATGAATTTATTACTGCATATAACATGATAAACATACAGCAGCTACAAAAACAGCTTAGAAAAGGAAATCACCTACATAGTCCGGTATGTCATAAAGGTCTTCATGTATAAAAAAGTATTTGACTTAGGCCTATTGGAATGATAAAAATATTGAAAAATAATGGGAAAATTGGAGAAAGGTGATGATAAAAAAAATGATGATAGATGTGGGTTTTGTACAAGTTAAGCTTTAGAGGGTACAGTATTTTTGCTGAAATGTCAGGTGGATTATTACAAACGTGGGTCTGCAGCTGAAAAGCAAGGCTGGGGCCAGTGACCTCAACTGAGGAGAAAGCCAGCCACATGGTAGAAGAAGAAGCTTGAGAGTAGAAGATCATCTGAGTGAGAGATTAGAGAGGAGAATAGAGAAAGAAGGGGACTGGGACACAGTGGAAGGGACAGAGAGAGAGAGAGAGAGAGAGATTCAAAGACTCAGTGTTTATAGAAGTGAAGAATGCAGATACAGATCAATCTTTCTACTGTAGGGTAGTAACATGAGGGCCAAGAGAAAAATAATTTTTAAAAGAATTACTGGTTCACAGTGACTAATAACAAAAAAGTCAAAGAAAATGAGGCTTTGGAAAGTTCACTGGGTTATTCATTAGGTGGTCCAATCTTTTATACACATATGCCAGGTCATAGAGAGAAGGTACAGAGGTCAAGAGAAAGCTACATGAAAGAGACATGCAAATTTCAGTCTTCATACCAGGAGCAGGGCCACATATTTCACCTGGGCTACAGCCATAGCATTCTAAATAGCTTTTTCCTGGTCCAATGCCTTTTATGCATAGCTGCAATATAAACTTTACAAATCTCAAATGTGAACATACGACTCTCTTGCTCAAAAGCCATCACTAAATAGTCACTATTTATAGTCCCCAGGTTTTATCCTGGCATTCAAAGCCATTCATTACCTGTTTCCAATCAATTTTTCTTGTTCTTATGTTTCATCACAGTTTTAATAGTTATATAACAGGCAGTTTTCTGTGTTTACTCATTATTTCTCATCTCAATGTCTTTTCTCATGTTTTTATTTTGCTCATTTGGAAATACCACTTTTTTTTTTTTTTAAGTTTCTCAATTTCAATATCCTAGGCATCATTCATGTCATATTAAGTACTATCTACTTATATTCACTCTGATTTTCCCCACCTGCAGACCTACCCTTCTGAAGTGTCTTCAAACACCCTTCATGACACTTACACACTTTTTTCTTTATCATATTTTTATTTTACTTGAGTTGATATACATTGCCTGTTCAGCATCCATTCAATATGCCTCTATTAACGGCAGCCTCATTTAAATTTGGTAAACACCAAAACCATGATTTCATGTAAGATTGATCCTATTCTCATGCCCATAGTGAATTGTCTCATAATCCAAGTGAACAGGGCAGAGCAATCAAGTATCAATACCTGAACTTCTCTTTCACTGTAAAGAATGATGTGTTTTATTCTATTGGAGTCACTCTAGTGGCAGAACTAATGTCTTGAACAGGACCAAGCCTGAGAATCAAGTCAACACAGATTAAAATGGAATTGAGAAGAATGAAAGATGAAGAAAGTCCAAATTCTAATAAAAAATTCTTGAGACTCTAAATTTAGGAATTTTGTATTGCTGGGCTGCCTGGCTGGCTTAATCCAAAGAACATAAGACTCTTGATCTAGGTGTCACAAGTTCCAGCACCACGGTAGTACTTGAGATTACTAAAAAATAAATAAAACTTAAAAAAAAAAGGAATTATGTATTGCAGAACACCTTACATTTGTGTTTTTTGTGAATGATGACCCTTGCAATTGTGTTATGCAGCAACTGGATATATCAGTTATTTGAGCCAATAAATTCCCCTTCTTGGATCAATTCAGTTTGGAGTCCTGACACTGTATTTTTGTAAATGAAAGAGGTAAAACATTTATGAGTAGCTTTAAAAACATTTCTTCTACCAGAGAATACATTCTTAAATACTGTATTTGCATATTCATTTTGAATTCAAATGGTTCCTAACAGTGCTTTCCACACAGTGAATAAATTTATGTTTTAGTGTATTCTATTCAGTGGATCAGTCCTAAGATTAATAAGTATATATCAATAGAGAGAAAATTGAGGACTATAAACCAGAGAGGAAGGGTTTCTGTGTGGCTTGAACAGGTAAGGGAAAATATACAACAAAGTTTTGTTTGAGGGAAAGCCACTTGTTTTTGAAAAATTAAATTAGAAACTCAAAACAATTATAATTTACATTTTATCACTGCTTATTTGAACTTACGAATCATTGTCATAGTTCACTGTTTATGCTATTATTTTTATTACAAAATTTTTCTTTGTATAAATGATGAGTCGTGGGCAATATAGAGGACTTCTGATAGCTCAACAACCATACCAACCTATGTATCTATCTCAATAGCTATTTCTTGAAAGAAGTATGATCTCATCCTCAGTGCTTAAGAAAGTAAAATAATTTTATACACTCACTGTTAAGCTCTAGTAGAGTCACAATAATAAGTGACATTGTGTCAGTGTTGGGTAAGAAGTCTAAAGAAAATGACTACTGTGATCTTCCTTTTCTCCTAGACTTGCTTGCTAATGTTCAAAATTCTCCCACCCAGAGTCCTGCTTCACTCAGTCCTCACTATTTTTTTCGTACATGTTTTAAACATGTTAGTGTCTCTGTAGTACAACAAAAATGTATGAGATCTTGAACAGTGTTCTACTGGTTTTCCAAAGATCAGTGAAAAGAAGCAGGACTCAGGGAAGAAAGTGCAGGCAAAAATTATTGTCCTAATTTCTACACAGGTGCAGTAAGTGATCACAAACATAGGAAACAAATATTAATGGGTTTTTTAAATGGCAAAAAAGTATTTGAGTTAAAATGGACAGAAACGTACTCTTTTACGGCTTGGAATGCTAGAGAGGACATGACCATACTTAGGTGTGGAATCATTTTCTTTGATGTTGTTAATGGTAAGTCAGATCATTCTTTTCCTGGCTTCTTTCCAAGGCAATTATGCCTAAAGATGTGGAGATGGATCAGATGATTTCTTGAAACGCTTCCTTTGATTTATAACTATCAAGATGAGTATATGTGGACATGATACACATGTACTCAATTTGAGAAATAGCAGTGCTCCAGATATGTGAGGGCATACCAGATGTGTACTCCCTGAAGAAACCAATGGAAAAATCTCTGTAGACAAAAATGTGCAACAAAAATTCAAAGACGTTTCTCAAGATTACTTTTACCATTCACAATGATAATCTACCTAAGGCATTTTAGTGAAAGTTCTACAATAAAAATATAAAATTTTCTATCCAGCACCCTTTTCTTACTTAGGAAAAAAAAAAAAAAAAGCCGATTCGTTAAATAATGTGATGCAAATTAGTACCATTATAAAGAATCCAAGAATGAGTTTTGCTTATAAGAACAGGAAATAGCCCACTATGTCTTTTAATTACATTTACATGGTTACTAGTCAAAGAGAGGAAAACACTGACATTTCTGTTTCTGTGTAATCCTGACTCGAGAACATGCATTTTTTAAAGCAGCTCTGATATTTCCTCTAAAATGAGAAATACACATCAAATTACCTAAAAATAAATAAATAAATAAATAAATAAGTAAATAAATAAAATAAAAAAGATCCAATCATGGGTTCATACTTGGAAAATTTTAACTTCATCTTTGTATATTCATTCTCATAGATTTGAATGCTGTTATTCACTATCCATTTTACTTAAACAGTAGGACACCACTCTGAGGCAAACCAACATTATTTCCCTGAGCAATTTAAGCTTAGAAAATCCTGAATGCTAATAATGTAAGGTAATGAGAATGGATGGCATAATCGTTATGTAAATGTAAAGAACTTTCCCATGATTTCCATCAGAGTTTAAGTTGCAAAAATCATTGAACTATTTTACAAAGCACAACATTTAACAATAAATAAAATAAATAACCATAATCACAAAAACTTGTCACAAAGATTCTATCTACTAGAAATGAACCCGTTTTTAAACTAATTTATAAGATATCCTTTCTAAGGAGATTTTTTATCAAAATTCGAAAAGGAGTATCCCTTAAAATTTTTGTTATAATTCTTACTTGTGATCAAATGTGGTAAGTTTCAGGGTTCAGGGGAGAAAGCGATTCACTCCACCATCTTGTATGATGATGTAGCTTACTTTTTCAATTCCTAAACCAATATTCTAGCACATAGCACCCTTGGTTAGATAGTTTACTTTGTTCTTGAATGTAAGTACTCTATTTTCTTTGTTTATGTTGTTTGCAAGGGAATCCAGAGCTTTTCAGTAAACCCCCCCCCTTTCCCCCACTGTCAATAATATTCTCATTTTATGTCCATTTTTCTCTATCCCAAAATGTCTGGGACCCATGACTCAACTACAAGTTGCGTCTCAAGACAACTTCAGTGCTTAGCAACACTTTGCCGACCAGGTACCTAAAGGACCACCTGCTATTTCTGATAACTAAGTCACAAAACTATCCATCCTCAAAGAAACTTTGGAATGTCTAAGTTTATACAATACTAGTTGAGCTCTCTGGCTTAGTCCAGCCATTCTAATTCTAGTTTTGTTTTTGTGATTGATTTCTAAATTATTTGCCTTATTTTTAAATAATGTAGAGCACTGTTTCGCTGGTAATCCTTGCTGCCTAAAAATCTTTTGGTGTTATAATACTGTGGCTACTCTAGCTTTCCTTTGATTTGTATGCATCTGCATATTTTCCCAGGATTTTACTTCTAAAATTTGTTCTTAGGTTTGGTATCTCTTTATAAACACTATATAGCTGAGATAGGTTTGTTTTTGTTTTTTGTTTTTTGGGTTTTTATATGTGGTTATTTCATCAGCTAGACCCAAGACCCAACCCTTACTGCTCTCCTGACTCTACCCAACAGCCTTTGTCCCACACTTTTCCTTAAGCTCTTCTTTGCAGTTTATCTCTTAACTCAGATGAAAGACCTCACAGGCATAGCATCCTGTGACTGAGACCAAAACTACCCCTTCAGCAATAATGACTGCCTGGAGGAAGAGCTCTGGAGTCCCAGAATACCCAGACCAGTTCGAGCTTAACCACCAACACACACCTGCACAGATGGACAATGGAGTGGCTGACAGTTACTTTAACCTCATTATAATACTAAAATCTCCACCCAAGGAGGAGCCTCATTCACATAACATGCAGTGTATGCATGGACAGGTTTCCTTAAGGCACATGTGCGACCTTATGCCTGCCTCTACGTATGATAACAAGGTTTTCCTTTCTGAATATTCAATCTTAATCCTAAATAAAAGAAACCGATTTATCCTTGTTCAGGGAGTCATGGCTTTGGAAGTTACTTCCCATAGTCTTATTTGCTGCAAATGAAGTTTTCTTTGTGTGACAACTTCACCTGATGTAGTTTCTATCTTGACTCTCCAAGGTGAAAACTCACATGAGTTCAGTTGCAGTTATTAAAATAGGACTGATTTTTACCATTTTATTTTGAGTTTTCTTTTTGTCCTACTTTTTCATTCTCTATACTGTAACCAACCCCCCCCCACACACACACATTACTCCTTTCTGTTGACTAGGAGATACATTCATATCTTCTACCTAAACAATGTAAGAACACTTGAAGATATTAATTCCAGTTAGAAACATATAACTGATAAGGTTGTACAGTATTTTAATTATATATTGTTTCATAATCTCACAAAAGAAATATCATTACTATTATTTTGTACAATTAAAGTTTTTAGATCTCTCTTTTTGGATTTGGAATTTTCTTTACTCACCATAGGCTTTGTATTTCAGACTTATCTTCTGGGTTCATTTTAGTAATTCCTGCTGCATAATCTTAAAAAAAAAGTCCTTTAGTGAGGTTCTATTAGTTGTACCATCTCAGTTTTTACTTTTCCTAAAAATGTTTTTAATAGATTCTCATTGCATAATAGTTTCTCTAGGTATATGATTTTAGATTACCAATTTTTTTTATCAGTTTCTCCAGAATATAATTCTGATTTCTATTGTGGCAGCTGAAAATGCCATTGTCAATTTAATTTTGTGTGTGTTTAACTTGGGGGTGGTTAGTTTGTCCTTTTGATCCTGGTTTCTCTTAAGATATTCTCTTTATTTGCATTCACATGACGTTTCATTCTAATGTGTCTTAGTTCAAATTTATTTTTATTCATTGTAGTAAGATGTCTTTGCTCCCACCCCTAAATCTGATTTTTTTTGCATATTTGATAGGTTCTGGACATCTCATCCAATAGCTCTTTGAATTTCATTTCTCTCTCATACTCTATTTTCTCTTTCTCAATTTTATTTTTCTAATATTTAGTCTTTGTTATCTTTTTCTGCACTATGGGAAAAATCTTCAGATGCATTTTCTAGTTTACATGTTCTCATTTCGGTGTTTCCAATGCACTATTTAGTCCACAAAGTGATTCTTTATTTTAATTGTTATTACTCCTTTTCCATTTCTAGAAGATCTAGTGGATTTTTTTTAAATAGTCTCTTGTTTCTTTGTCCCAGATTTTAAATACCTTCTTTTAAATTTTAAACCTGGTCAATAATTCTTATTTCATATTCTATCTTATATAATGCTAAAATCAGTAATCTTTGTGGCTCTGTTTCTGTTTGTCATTATTTCTTACTTTCATGCTGACTTGTTTCATTATTTACTTTATGACTTTAACTGTGGACTCAATTTCCATGGGACTTTACCTATGGTAAGCCATTGAGCTCCAGGCTGAAGGTGATTTCTTCCAGAAAGGAGTTATATTTCCTTCTGCCAGGCATCTGGGACACTACCAATCTGTAACTATTTTAAATTCAATTCTGGTTTGTGATTAGTAAATCTTAGGGGGAGATTTTTTTTGTCCCTCCATTTATCCAGAAGCAAGACTGAGACACTCACTCATAACATCTCCTTTTGGGTCATGGAATTATGTAAAGGCATCCATCCAACTTTCCTTTCCACACAGGCCATAGACATTACTTTCCATCCCATACTTATGTAACCTTTTAAAATAGAAAGCTGTAGACAAAGAATGGCAGGTGTCTTAAGGATAACTGTTCGCTTTAGACCTTGATTACCTCTCCGGGGTCATATTTTCTTGTAATTTGCTTCTCTGAGAATTTCCTTCCTTTTATTGCTAACTCAGTTATAAATTTAACATGCTTTAATAAATATTGTAATTAGCATTTAAAATTTTCCAGTTTTGAGTGGATTTCTTCAGCTATTTAGTCTATCATATTTCTAAAAACATAACTGCCTACACTAATTCTGTATCTCTAATATGGACAGGTAAATAAGTCTAGCTCTATAATGAGTATCTGTAGACCATCCATTTCATGAGCTTAACTGTATATTGTGCTGAGTTGAATAGTATCCCCCCAAAATTCATGGCTATCTGTAATTTATCTTACCTGAAAATAAATTATTTGTAGTATAATCAAGTTAAAATGAGTCATACTAGATTAAGGGGGGCCCTTAAGATCCAGTTTGACTGATGTGTTTTTAGAAAGAGAGGAGATGCAGCAATTGATCCATGTGGGAAGCATACCATGAGACAACAGAAGGAGAGATTACAGTGATCTATCTAAAAGCCAAGGAACACCAAGAATTTCAGGCAACCAGAAGCTAGGACAGAGCTGAGGAATAGATTATCCCTCAGAACCTCCAGAAGGAACCAACCTTGTGGAACCCTTGATTTCAGATTTCTAACCTCCAGAACTGTGATAGGATAAATTTCTGTTGTTTTAAGCCAACAAATTTCTGGTAATTTGTTACAATAGCCCTAGAAACTAATACATATTAACTATGGAACACCTTGACATTTTTCTAAGGTGTCTATCCTAAGTTTTATTTGCATCTGTGAATATGCATTAATATTGACTCACTTTATATATGAAAAGCACTGCAATGCTTAAAACCTTGAAGTATTATTGTAGGAACTTCATTTTCACAATTTAGTAGGAGATTAAAAGACTATAAAGCTCATAACATATGTCTAAAGAAAGATAATAAATATCAGGTATTTATTTTGATGTATTAGTCACTGGTTGATTACAGAAACAAACTCCAAGGAGTTAAAATCAGAACTCTTATGGTAACCTTTTAAAAATAAAACAAACTAAAATATTCTATAGAGTAACCATAATAGGGAAATTTCCAGATAAAAACTGCCAGAATAATTTCCAAAATTTGTTAATGTTCTCAAACCTATGACATATATACATTGACATATGATGCCACAGATAAGTTATATTGGTTTCTTGCTTGAGGAAGTATTAAGATATATTGTTGCTCAAGGTAAATATTGACTTCAGAATTTGGACATTCAATATTTGCCTCATCCATCAACATATTCTGAGAGTTCCTTCAGCATTCAATATTTCTTTAGTGTTAAATGAAATGACAGGAATAAAAGCAGTTTATCTTTGTGTTCCCTCTAGCACATTTTATAGAAGATTTATTTGGAACTGGAAACAAACTACTCCAATAGGATTTTTTTTTTTTTTAAATCAGTCCTTTCTTTGAGGGGCGTGTGTGCCTTGTGTGTGTCTACCTGCATTAGCTGCACAAAACAGATGAAACTGTAATGTGGACTTTACTGACCTGTAAGCAAGAGATTTGAGGAAGAATCATATAGTTGTGATATGAAGATAATTTCCCAAAGATGATATACTTTCTTATTTGAAATCATAATCATTACCAAAGTTACCTGGATATGTTTTGGATATGTGGTAAATATATCTCCAATTTCAGGCTCTATTTTACCTCTTATAGATAATATATCTTATATATATGTGCACATGTATATTATACATATAACACATGATAAAAACAGCCACTAAATTCTAAAATAAGAACAAGATTCAATTCCTGGTCTAAACCCACCTTCTTTAAGCTATCTATTTACATGCTAGCAGATATGCAAATGGACTTTGAAAGCTTTTAGGCTAATATCTTTAAGTTTAAATATTCAATTCTGTTGGAGACTGGATCCCATTCTCCTCCCAACACATTAGGCCACTAAAGAAGTTTAACTGCTTACCATATAAACAATTTCCTTGTCTTAACATCACTATTACCCACAATGAATACCTGATAATGGTGGCATGTAACTACATCCTTGTGAATATCCTCAGCTTCCTCGAGGCATACTCCTTCCTTTGCACTCATCTGGTAACACTTTTCCTGCCTTCATCCAACTATCCACCACTTTTGCATCTGCTCTCAAGCAGCTGAAAGTTTTTGGAGAAGCCACCCACCTGGGCTGACTCTTATCACTTTAGACTAATCAACACAAACCTCAGCTCAGTACTCAAAAATGTTTTAAAAGTGTACTACATTCTCACAGTGTGTTTCGTTAATAGATAATAACTTTCCCCCTTGCAAATGAAGCTCTTTCTTTACTGAAAGAAAGAAATACCAGGAAACTACCTTTAACTTTCTCACCAGCTTGGACTAGGGAATTTTAGCCAGAAATTAAACTGAATAAGAGAAAATAAAGAGATGCGACTTCTTGCAATTCCCTCAATTGGTTTTTTGACCTGTGATTTATATTTTAGCAATATAAAATATTCAGTCGTGTTGAATGACTTCCTTTTGAGGGAAACTCTCTTATAATTGTTTCTAGTCCTCATTCTTCATGACCATATTTCATTCTTCTTTAAGAAACTAATTCTTTTAAAAGGAAATTCTTTTTGCTTTTGTAGTAGATATACCATGTAGTCATCTTATATCCATGTTTTATATTCCAGATTAAAGTTTTCATTCGAAAGCAAAGAATGAACATATACACATGTGTGCATGTGTTCGTGCCTGGAATAAATAAAGCTAAAAGCGTTAACATATTTTCCCATTTGAGGCTGATTTTTATTTGTGCAGCATCTTCTCTTACATTCTGCAGTGTGTGCTTCCTGAAATCACCTAACGGTATATAATGATGTCACCTGTCCTCTTCATTAGCTTTTATGGCATCTGATTTTCTCTCTAAAGTTATTGGGTCTTAAGGTCATTTTTAGCACCAGGCTCATAGATTAAAGAGTGCTCAGATGGCATTGTTATAAGACAATAAATTATATAATGATATAGAAATAATGGCATAAGAGTAAACAATTTCCCTACAGAAGTACTGAAACACATAAACACTAGAATAGATTTTGTTGTTCTCTTCTCAAAGTGCTTCCACAATGTCAAAATGTGTACATATCTTTCAGTTTACCTGGTCTCTGATATTTGAAATCACTCCAGTTTTGGACAGGTTAAAAACGAGGATTTGCATAACTAAAGAATGGCCACACAAAGTGAGAATTATTGTTTCATTGTTCACATCACTCATACATACAAAAGTTCACTTTATATGGCTTTTACTCCTCAGCAATCATTCACTTTTCTCTCAGTTTTTGTACTCCTAAGTTCCACTGGAGTTCCTAACTGTCATCTTAAGACTCAGCAATGTGAATGGGCAGAATGGACCTCAATAGAAGGGAAGAGCATAACAGGCTTAAACAAAACAGTTTATACTCTCTCTTTAAATACAGATGATCTAACAAACAGTATGTAATCAACCAAAGACAGTGAAGTGGAAGATCTTTCTTTTTGATGCTTCGGGGAAAAAGAAGTTTGCAATTTATTTCAGACTAGGCGGCACAAAGATAAAAGATGTGAAGCTGCTGCCATTGATTTAATGCCACGAGCCTGTACATAGAGGTAGGACCATGTCAGACCAACCAGGTAGAATGCTGTCATGTGAATAACTAATTCAAAGACTCTTTGAACTGGTTCATCTCCTGGACTTTCAGCTTATGTGAAATAATAAATTCCATTCTTTTAAATGAGCATATTGAATTAAATGTGCTTCTGTTAAGTGCTGTTGAAATTAGTATCTCCCAATCACCCTATCTTCACATTTTCTTTTTTATCTGCTTCAGTTTGCTCCACTTTAACCTCTATCATAATGGAATAAATGTTCCTCCTCCTATCAAACAAACCCTCCAATTGCCTCTGGGTCCTATCTCTTTCAGCTTCTCAAAAGTTTTTCAATTATTCCCTCACGAAGTAACAACATTATTATTATTATTTTTTTTTTTCCCCTTTCTAAAATTCCTGTCACTGAAGCCTTCCGGGATCTCCTACTTTGAAGACCGATCACCTAAAACAAAACTTTACTTTATCCTTCCATCATCTCCCAAATGCCTCCCTTCTGCTGTGTCTTAGCAAAGAGTGGACGTTTTGTCTGTGCTGTTACTAATCACTTCTCTTTTCAGAACTCTCCAATCTTGCTTCATCATTTCCACTTTATCTTAGAAGCACCATTTTCCAAATTGAAATCCTTCTCCTCTGTTTCCTCATTTCCTCCTATTTCAGCATAAAGTACTATGCACAGGTTTTTCTTCCTCTTACCTTACAGGCTTCCCCCTGTTTTACAGTACTTTGTTATCCCATCTCCGCATTATTTATTTATTTATTTATTTGACAGAGAAAGAGATCAGAAGTAGGCCGAGAGGCAGGCGGAAGTGGGGGTGGGGAGCAGGCTCTCTGCTGAGCAGAGAGCCCGATGTGGGACTCTACACTAGGACCCTGAGATCATGACCTGAGCTGAAAGCAGAGGCTTAACCCACTGAGCCACCAAGGTGCCCCCATCTCTACATTTTAACATGCTTCTGGGATTCAGTTGTATCCACTTTTCCTCACCTCCTTTTTACTTTTCTTCTTTTACATCTATTCTTTCCTCTCTTTCTTTTCACTAACATCATGTTTTGGGGCATTTTTATTTAATCTTCTGATTTCAAATGATGACCATGCTGATTCCCTCAAAGTGTGTATCTCAGTGTAAGACTTGCTCTCTGACCTCCAAGTTTATAAGCCTGAGTGCTCACTTGACATTTATTCTTACAATACATATTTATTATGTTCCTATAAGGATCCCAGACACGTTTTTTGGTACTTGGGAATATATCTCTGAAAAAAGTGTTTATCTATAAAAGGGTCAGTAAGCTTTTTCAGTAAAGGGCCAGGCAGAAAATCTTTTAGGCTTTGCAGACTATATGCTCCCCTTTGTAATTCTGCTGTTGTAGAGTATAAGAAGCCAGTGGCAATATGTAAATGAATAGGAGGGCCTTTGTTCTAATACTTTACTTATAAAAACATATAAAAACAAGCAGTGGAATATATATGTCCTCTGGTCCATAATCAACTGATCCTGGACTATAACATCTCCAATTAAATTACTCCTGGGTATTTCAAATATTTCTTATCTGAGGAAGAACTAAAATTTTCCTGTCATATGTTTTTCTTTAGTTTTCACAAACTCACCAATAAATGGTGTCACCTTTACTTCATTTACTCAAACATTAAATTCTATTGTATTTTTAAAAAATTTTTTAGCATTGCATTTTATACATCTTTCATCACCAACATCCAATTTCTCAACAAGTCATGTAAATTGTATCTACAAGATAGACTTCATATCTACCCATTTCTTTTCATATCCACATCACTATTATTTTTCACTGGTCTGCTGCAAGGCAGTGTCTTACTTTACTAGCTATGTTTTTCTTTTTCCATGCATTTTCTACACAGCAGCGATAGTATTTTAAGAATATAAGTCAAATCATGTTATTTTTTCTACTGCAAACCATTCAATAAATTCCTTTGCCTTTTGAAATAATTTCAAAATGATCCAACTCTACTGGAATCCTTTAAGTTTCCTGAATATACTAAGGTCTTTCCTGTCTAGTGGAGTTTGCATCCACTATTTCTACACCTGGAATAGTCTCTCCATAGTTCTTTGTACAACTGGCTCCTTGTATATCCTTATTACAGTGCTGCCAACATTGATCTCTTATGCCAGTTTCTATCATACCATTCTGTTTATTTGCTAGCACTTATCACAATCTACTTATTTATCAGTTTGTTATCTTTTTCTTCCTTTGATATACAACTCCTTGAGGCAGGATGCTGGTTTACTGTAGAATCCTCCCCCACAACCACCAAGCTCAATGTCTAAAGTCAGTAACACTTAATAATTGAGAGAGTAAATGAATCTCTTTATTTTAAAGAATTATAAAGGAAAACAATAAACTAATAGAAACAAAAGCTTTTGTTTATCCATATTCTTGAAGATTGCATGGTTTCATAATACAAAATTAGCTTATTCAATAGTTATTTAACTTATTCATTCTGTAAATATTAATTCATAAAGCAGTTCCTCAGTTTCAGCACTATTAACATTTTGGTCTGTTTTCTTTTCCTCGTGGGTGCTGGCAGTGAATTGTAGGATACATAGCAGTATCCCTATCTCTATCCACTAGGTATTAACAGGATCTTTCTTTTTTCCCCATCTCCTACCCATTTGTGACAAATTCAAATATCTCCAAACATTGCCAGGAGTGCCCTGGAAGGGAAAAATTACCCTCCCCCATCCCCCACCCAGACATAATTGAGAACTACTGATGAAATGATATCTGCTGCAGGCTGCATATTTTACAAAATAAATGGTGCCCTCAAAAGCCTAAAATCTGGCTCGGTGTGTTAAGCCTCTGCCTTGGGCTCAGGTCATGGTCTCAAGTCATGGTCCGGGGATTGAGCCCCACATAGGGCTCTCCACTCAGCAAGGAGCCTGCTTCCTCCTCTCTCTCTGCCTGCCTCTCTGCCTACTTGTGATCTCTGTCTGTCAAATAAATAAATAAATAATCTTAAAAAAAAACAAAAAAACAAAACCTAAAATCTAGTTGGAAACAGAGATAATTAAACTAGTAATCTCATATAACTGCTATGAAGAAATATAGGGTAAAATTGAAGTATGCAACAGGAACTGAAGGTAAACCAGGTGTTGGGAAAAACTTCCCTTCAAGAAGCAGTTGTAAGCTGAGATATTAGTGTTCTAAAAGATTAAGCTAATTAAAGATTGAGAAGGGAGTGGATATAGAAGAAAAGAGTATCCCAGGCAGAGGAAGAAGCATGAGAAGAACAAAGTATGGCCCATTTGAAGAAGTGAAAACAAAATGTCAGTCTATTTAAAGTATGGAGGGCAATCCATCATATGAAACCTAGAGAGGTCAGCAGGTGCCACGTTATATTTACACAGGTGCATTCCATTAAAGATTTGTGACTTTATTCTACAAAAGCCATAAAAAGGGTAAGGATATGATCAGACATGAATTTTAAAAATTCGCTCTTGATTACTTCAATAAAATGGATCAGAGGGAGAATGGAGACCTATAACCTGAACACAGGGATCATGATGCAGTGTTTCATACACCAGGTAATGGTAAAAGCAGTAGAGAAGGAGAGAAGTGGAATAAGAGAGTTTTGTTTTGTTTTGTTTTTTTGAGTGTTTTTTGTTTTGTTTTTTGTTTTTTTTGTTTTTTGTTTTTGAGGGCTTAGTGATTAAATAGATGGTAGGGGCCAGGAATAAAAGAATCATGATGTAAGCAATTGAGCAGATGGTGGTATTTTGTTATTTTTATTGCTAGGTCCACACCCAAATAATTCAGAGAATATTTCAGAAGATATAAATATACCTTTGGAGACAGAGAAACTCTTCATATTGGCAATTTATGACATTTTAAATTTAGCTTTTTTGATTTATTTTCATTGCTGTATTATTTATGGATTTGTTATCCGTTGTGGCCTAACAAATTACTATGAATTCAGTGATTACAAACTATGAATATATATTTTTTCATAGTTCCTGTTGGCCAAGAGTCAAGGCATGGTTTTTTTGAGTCCTCTAGTTGAGAGTCTCTCACAGGCTGGAAACAAGATATCAACCAGAGTTGGGGAATTATGTGAAGGCTTGAGTGCAGAAAGATCTGTTTCCAAATTCATCAGTGGTTGTTAGCAGGATTCATTTAGTTCTTCCTGGTCTGCAAAACTGAGGCCTTCAGTTCCTTCCCTGGAACTGACTGTGGTGTTCTTGTAGTTTCTTGTAGCAGAGGACTTTCCACATGGGATTTTGCTTCATCAAAGCCAGTAAGAGAGAGGCTCTGCTAGTGTGACAAGGTTGTAATCTCTTGTAGACTTATCACGGAAGGACACCCTCTTGGCGTTCCCATATTCTCTTGATAAGAACAAATTACTCTGGAGAAGAGACTACAAAGGCCATGAACACAAGGGCCTTGGAATCTTTTGGTGCATCTTAGAAGCTTGTCTACCAAAATTTCTGTATTACATCAAACATGTAGATTAAAATAAAATAAACATAATGTAAACATTCTGGTGGGGCGCCAGGGTGGCTCAGTGGGTTAAAGCCTCTGACTTAGGCTCAGGTCATGATCCCGGAGTCCTGGGATTGAGCCCCTTGTTGGGCTCCCTGCTCAGCCGGGAACCTGCTTCCCTTCCTCTCTCTCTGCCTGCCTCTCTGCCTACTTGTGATCTCTGTCTGTCAAATACATAAATAAAAATCTTAAAAAAATTAAAAATTCTGGCTTTTAGATGTAGTGAGTCTAAAATAAATATTTTAGGTGTAGTGAGTTTAAAATCAAAATCAGAATTATAAAACCAACATTATTGGAACTAGTTCTTCCCAGAAATAAATTTATACACAATTTGGAAGCTAATATGTAGCACAGAGAAAGAAATATAGGCTCTATATAGAATATGCAAGTTGAAATAATAAATTGGAAAAATATTTATACAATGGGCTGAGAATAGGCAGGAGCTGAAGAGAAGAGGACTGAGGATACTTGCCAGGGACTATAAACTTAAAAGCATACATTGTTTTAATTTTCTTTAAGAATGTCACGTTATTCCTGTTAAGAAACATCTAATTTTGACTGATTTTAAAGCTTGATGGCTTAATGTCTTTATAAAAGTTGGGACACTCAGTATAACATCTTTTTGCCAAGTACCTTATTTTACATAACTTCCTGCACATTGTTTGGAATTGATCTAGGCAGACTTTAATCAGGTTTGTGAAAGTCTGTAAATTGTCAAGCTTAAAATGTAATGTTTGGTCTACCCATTTTAGAGGACTCTTAAAACGAACATAATTCATCTGTGGCAGTAACAACTGGAGTTTAGGAATGGCTTTTTCTTTTTTTACATTATTCTCAGTAGTTTGGTGGTTTCCAGAGAATGAAAGCTTACAGATATTTTGCTTATCTTCACATGACATCTTATAATAGTGATATTTGTAGTTTATTGATTTTGTAAGCATGTATGATTTAATTTTTTTCATCAATATTTTCCATTTTACTTCAAGTTGATGCTTGAGTGCCCTAAATATTGTTTTTATCATTCTCAGCACACATTTTTAAGCTTTAAAAATAACTCTGTTCTATTTCATAATTCATTTTAGTGAGAATTTTCCATGCAAGTAACTCAAGAAAGGGCTATTATTTTTAAATATCAGTTTCTATGTTCTGTATTATTCCTGAATGTCAGGTCAGCACTGCCAATTCTATGATTTAATTATTTGATCCATGATGTCAGACACTTATTATAAATAATGAACAGTACTTCCTTTCATCTAGAGCAAATGTTATTCATATGGAAATTGGCCAATTTGGAATTTAACAAGAAGGGAAGTAAGATAATTTATTAGATTTCTTTTAACTTTGCTCATGTCCAATAATGGGCAATGTATACTAACAATACTGTCTGCTGTAAGTCAGTAAGATAGTAGTTTCAGGTAGAGACTTGGCAAAATTTCTAAGTTCCAAGACTATCTCTCTATTTACATTTCTACAAATAAAAATATTAACAAGTCAAATATCCTATTTAAAAAAGTGTTGCTAGGGGCACCTGGGTGGCTCAGTTGGTTAAGGTCTGCCTTTGGCTCAGGTCATGATTCCAGGATTCTGGGATCCAGCCCCACATCAGGCTCCCTGCTTAGCAGGGCGTCTGCTTCTTCCTCTCCCTCTGCACCTTAATGCCCCCTCTCATGTTCTCTCTCACTCATTGTCTCTCTCTCTCTCTCTCTCAAATAAATAAATAAAATCATTAAAAAAAGTTGCTAGTATTGAACCGTGTACACTATGTTAGGTAATAAAGGGACCAAGTAAGATAAAAGACCCCAAAAAAACCAACTTGAATTTCAGCACTTTTAACCTGCTGTCAAACAATGGGGAGAAAAGAGACCAACATTGGATTTCTGAGGTTTCTTTGAAGGGTAATGAGGAGTTGGATTTTTTCATTGTTTGGTTAGAGTAAAATTAATTAATTAATTAATTAATTAAGAAAGAATGTTCATTGGACAGGTGCTACTGAGATAGGGAAACTGAAGGGACCCCACAGAAAAGGCTTTTTTTTTTTTTTTTCCTTTTATTCATTTCCCAGGTTCTCTTCTTCCTAGGACCTACACCCCCACCCTGCTCTATGGATGCCTTGTAATGCAAATATCCTATGTCCTCCTTAAATAGGACAAAGAGATAATGATGGGAGGTTTCCAGCACAATAGATACCATCTAAGGAGTGACCCTGCAGGATCCTCATAACTGTTCTCTAAGACAATGACTCCAAACATTTTGATGCCAAGACCCCTGACTTCAGGAAAAGAATGACTTATAAAGGACACCTGAACTCTGTCCTATTTCAGACCAGTTCCTGGATGCCTAAGAGGACACATGCACTAGTCCCCAAGCTAAGAGAAGGCTCGTGCTCTTTTCCTTTCTGAGTCTTTCAAATACTGAATCCATATTTCTCTCTCTCTCAACTTCAGGATTTTAGTATAAGTGCTGCCAAAGCAAGCACTCTCTCAACTTCAATAAACTCTGTTTTTACCTCCTGCTGGCTCGCATTTGATTTCCTTTCTTCAGGATGAAAATGAAGCCAAGGACCCTCTTGGCTAGGCCTGTGGTACCCCTCTGGATTCTATGACCCAGCCTGATAGGATAGCAACACTATGATATCTCAGGACATTCAAGGTTGAAGATGCATGCCAGAAACAGAAATGAGTGAACAGAATACTAGGGAAACCAAGAAAGTTCTCTCTCTTTGTTTCTCCATTCCTCCTCCTCCCCTTTCTCCCTCTTGAGTTTTCCTTTCTCCACTCCCCACCTCACTTGGATCATTTTCTTTTACTTCCCCCTGTGTATCTGTTTTAATATTTTCTCTAATTGTCAACCATAGTTTCCTACTTGTTGCCCTGGATAGCAAAATAATGGCCAAGAACAACTTTTGGATTTACCTGAAGGGAAGAGAGGATCTCTTCATTAGTTCCCAGAGTCCAACTCAACTAAATTAACTCTCACTATTTGTACCCACTCTCCAAGTCCTTTTATGCCAAAAGGTAGTCAATGCAAATATTTCTTGTTTTGTGGTTTGTTTGTGAAATCCCTTCTTTGTATGGTATTTGCTATATTCTAAAAGCATTACAAATGCAACTTCATGAAATAAGTTTTTGCATATTACTGTTAAGTTTTTGAAGGTATAATGTTACATTAATTTTATTAATCTGTTCAACCAAAAGTAAAGTCATAGAGGTATAGAAACCACCCTATGCATTAAGAAAAATAGTAATATAATGAAAAAAAACCCACTAGTTAATTATTTAGTACAAACCAGCTAATCTTGCTTTTGCAAAAGATTTCCTCCTTTTGAAGATGAGGGGGGCAACCCTGAGAAACTAATTTCCTGCCTAGGGACACATTAGATATAGAAATATGGTTTCACTTATTTGTGGAGCATAACAAATAGCATGGAGGACATGGGGACTTAGAGTGGAGAAGGGAGTTGGGGGAAATTGGAAGGGGAGGTGAACCATGAGAGACTATGGACTCTGAAAAACAATCTGAGGGTTTTGAAGGGACGGGGGGTGGGAGGTTGGGGTACCAGGTGGTGGGTATTATAGAGGGCACGGATTGCATGGAGCACGGGGTGTGGTGCAAAAATAATGAATACTGTTATGCTGGAAATAAAAAAAAAATAAATAAAAAAAATAAATTTAAAAAAAAAAAAAAAAAAAAAGAAATATAGGTGAGTTACATCTGTGGAAACAAATTATAAATTCCTAAATATGCATTTTTGTGTAGTTACATTAATTGTTTTATTTAAGTATTTTAGGATACAGAAACATTGGGTCGGTGTTCTTCTTTATGGAATTTTACCCCGTGATACTTTTATTTATTCTAAGGGAAATGAGAGCACCATTAAATATACATTTGCATGTACTTATATATACGTGTATATATACATACAGAATAATTTTTTTCTATAGGATTTGATATTGTTTTTGGGGTTTAACAGACTACAAAATTTTGTTGTGGAAAGAATACAGTGGAAATTTGTGTTGTTGTTTTTTTGTCAACAGATCTCTACTTTTCCTCTAGGTGACCACTTCTACTCTCTACCTGCAACCACATGTTTATGTAAAGCTACCTGCTAAGGTACATTTGTTTTAATCCATGAATGCCATAAGTCTTATCACATATATTATCAAATAACCTGGGTTATTAAATACTTTAAAAATTAGATAAACTGGAAATGCAGATGGTTTCTATTTATTGCTTCTCTATACAGTGTTTAGGAAATACGGCTGGCATAGTTTTTCCAGTTTAAACTCAGTTTCTTAGAACTAATACAGCTGCACCAAAGAGCCTTACAGTCAGTGTTTCAAACTTCCTTTTAGTCTTTAATTCTAAACACCCACAAACACCCTGAAGGAAGGTTGAACTCAAGGGAAAAGACAAAAGTACAGGATCAATAACGATGTGAGGTCTTTTGCTCCAACAATGCCTGGGGCAATTAGTTACCTACTTTGGATGTGCTCTGGCAGAGAAAGAGAAGCAAAAAGCAAAGGTTTTTCTGTATACTTGAGTAGCTTGTTGAGCTTAGTCAAGCTCTGTGTACTGTCTTCTGTGCTGAGATCCCTGTAAATCTTACAACTGTTTTACTACCTAGCTGAGCCATGTCAGAAGTGCACATGGACTCTTATTTCAGATTTCTCTGAATTCCTAGCTACCTATCACCAGTCAAGGCTTTTCTAACCTTCCTTTGAAATGAAAAATAGTTTGAGATGTTGGCCTAGACATAACAATGGTGAAAAAGAAAAAAAAAAGTTGGAGTAATAAAAATTGTTTTAACAAAGGGAAAGAACACAAGGTTGTCTTAGCCATTTGTGAGCTATACCTATAGAACTTTGATATTATTACTTATAGGTTATAGGAAGCAGTGAGGGTCATTACATAATGCCTAAAACCAGGTATGCACACTTGGAAACAGTCCAACATATTCCTTCAGTTCACCTGTAAAACTGAGACAGGGGAACTTAAGGGACCCTATAAAAGACTGCTTTTTTGCTGCTTCTGTTCTTGTTAGGACCTACAACCCTACCTTATAGCCTTGGGGTCCCATGATGTATATTCTTGTAAAGGTCAAAGAGTTAATGATTTATTTCTTTGGAGTCTTCCAACACAATAGGTAACATCTAAGGAGTGATCAGGCAGGGTTATCATGTAAGTCAGTGAGCCCACTGACTCACCAAGACACCTGGCTCTGGATCATATGTGACTAATGGAGGACATCTAAACACTCCTCTTCGTTTTAACCAGTTCTGCAATACCTGAGAAGGCATGCCCACCAGACCACAGTCCTCAACAAAAACCCAGACCCCAAGCCAAGTAAAGACAAGACTCATTCTCCGTTCCTTTCCAAGTCTCCCAGATGTTGTCTTTATCTATACTCTATGTCTTCAGTAAATTCTGCTCTCATTTCCTCTTAGCTTGCATTTGATTTCCATCCTGCATGAAGCCAAGGACCCTCTTGGCTGGTCCTGCCAAACCCACTCTGGGTCCTCCACCTGGTTAGCATGAATCAAAACAAAGAATAGCAAAATGTTTTGCCAACTATCTATCTCCCTACCCCCAATACCCTTCTATAGTACTAGAAGTTCCATCTTTATGGAGATTAGGATAATTATTAGCTTGTATTAACTATTATTTCAAATACTTGTAGTTCTAATTAGTCAAAAGTAGTTAATATTTTATCAAAAATGTGTGGTTTACTGTAAACTTATGTAAGGGACAAAAAATAATTTTTGCTCTACCCTTTAAGGTTCTTGGCTGAGACTACCATGTAATAAAAGACAAATTAACATAAAAAAAACAACAACACACATACAGAAATTTAATAACACATATCCCTCCTGCATGAATGGGAGATACGCAGGAAAACTCAGTAACACCCAAAATGGCTCAAGCTATCACCTTAAATATTATCTCCTGCTGAAGACAAAAGAAGATGTTTGGGTTAAGGAGAGCCAGTTATGGGAAGTTATTATCAAAGCACAGTAAACAAATATATGGTTGACGCACAATTTTAAGTCATAAATTCTAAGTCAGAAATTCATAAATTCTGATAAATTTCTAGGGATTTAGCCATCCTTTTCTTCTTGCTACAGAAAGGGAGAATCCCTTAAAAATGAAGATTTCTCTTATAAAGATCTACTACAAAAGAGTAATTTTTATGCAATTTTCAGAGCTTCTCCTGTGTCTCTTTTTCCTTAAAAATAATCAGCTCAAGATAATCCTTATGCCAAAAAGGCATACTTGAGGATGTTACATTTTGCTTCTCTTCACTTATTAAACATAATAATTAAAACAAACAAACAGACAAAAAAATGTTTGCCAGACGGTGTTTTAGCAACTGACCATAAATGACTTCAAACTAATAGTTTAAATGATGTAGGAAGCTTCTTAGGTAAACTTTCTGTCCACGGGTAGAAAAATTTAGAAGTAAACAAATAAAAGCTTAAAGACATAAAGTTTATAGTTGAAAGACATAGAGATCCATTCAAAATAAATTCACTAATACTTTACTCATTTTATACAAAGAAACTGTAGAAAATAGTATCAGCTGTAAAAGGAATAACTCATGTTAGAACACGTAGCCTGACTTTAGGAAAGGTGATGTGATCATTGGTAAACATTCTTGTGACCAAGCTTAATTCAAAGTAGGGCTTTTTACAAATTTATATGTGATTCAGATGGTGCCAGTAAAATAGAAAGAGGGGAAATACTGCCTTTTTTTTCCTAAAAAAGGCCATAACTGAGTTAAAATATTAGCTACAATTTATTAAGAATTACTATCTGCTAATTTATAGATGTGAAATGTTTAATATGAATTTTATTATTCACAGAAAACTATTCTGTGAACTAAGGGGAAATAAGGAGTTTTAGAAGATGATGGAATATGGCAATATTTGTAGTCAAATTTAATAGAGGCTTTCAAATATAACCCTGGTTTGGAATTTTGCACTAGTATTTTTGGCAGGTAATTCTTTTTCTTTTTTTTTTTCAGGTTTTATTTATTTATTTATTTATTTGACACAGAGAGAGAGAGAGATCACAAGTAGGCAGAGAGGCAGGCAGAGAGAGTGGGGGAAGCAGGGTCCCCACTGAGCAGAGAGCCTGATGTGGGGCTGGATCCCAGAACCCTGAGACCATGACCTGAGCCCAAGGCAGAGGCTTATCCCACTGAGCCACCCAGGCGCCCCTTGGCAGGAAATGTTTTTAGATACTTATTAGCAATTCAACTTCTAGGGATTTCTGGTAACCTCTGACTTTTTGGCAATAATAGGCAGCTGTGAGAGTGGTCCATTTGCCTTGGGAGAGGGGAATACATCCAAGAACAAAGACATCATTGCACAGTTTTGTATTTCAAATCAAACTTCTCCTAAAACCCATAAACTAAGCAATAATCCTGAAAACCAAGATTGTAATTATGGAGTTAGGGCTCTGTGAGAGAAAAATATATGTTGAGCTTCAAGGGACTAAGAACTTTAAAGAATCTAGAGTGGAATCTAATTACTACCACAAAACAAGATAAAGGAAAAATCAGATAAATTGTCTTAATTGGAGAGAAATGTGATGATTTTTCCAGCCCCTGACTGTGGTTTGAATTTTGAACTAAAATCTTAGGAACACCTAAACACTCCTGAGGATTTGAATGTGGACTTCCTTTTGGTATAGGTACCTGTGAAAGTGACCTGGATTAGGAAAGGAATGATCCAGTTTTCAGTGATCACTGCCAAGCATCATGGACAGTGTTATTGGAGGCCATGAAATGCTCAGGAAATCAGAGCGTCTTGGAAAAATTCTATATTTTTATATATATTTTGATATTGTAGAACTTCAGCTCTTTCAGAAAAAAATCATAGAACTTTCCTTAGAACATTCTTTCAACTAAAGAAAAGACCTTTACAGGATTGCACACTTTCTCCTTACAAGCCCTATGAATTAGATATTATTTCCTCTACCAAAAATTGAAGAAATTGATATTTAAAATGTTTAAATAATTTCCCCAAAGCTTCACACCGTATACTGTAGAAACAGAATTCCAACAAACCTAGGTTTTTCTGACTTTTCAGCTCATGTTTTTGTCACCATGGAATATCAACCTTGCTACAACCTAATGTGAGAAACTCAACTTGACAGATGAGTGTGCAGAGAATGCCACCCATGTTTTGTATCCGTTGTGAAAAGCCACTAACACAATCATTTTATTTTTGGATGTTGTACTCTGAGCACGTGCCTCTTTTCATCTTGGAAATACACAGTACTTTGACTTTCTTTTTTTTTTAAGCAAAACCCACTTTGTTTATTTGAATGGAAAAGGAGGGATGCACTAATGGTTTTATCTGGGATAAGAAGAAAAAAGGAGGTCTTACATTAGCCTGTGATATCAGGGCTTATTGTAAGTACAAAGAATGCTTAGTAAGAGACTGCTCTTTCTTATCAGGAACAAATGCTTTTTTCTGAAAAAGGGAAGGATTCTTTTTTAATGAAAGCAAGCTTTGTGTTCGTAAATGTAAGAATTTCAGTTGTGTAATGTAAGGATTTTAGCTTCATTCAGTTGTGTCTCTCCAAAATCTATTTGAATATGCATTTACTTAATAAAATATTTATTGAATATATATTATATTCTTGGCTTTGTATTAGGCATTGGAAATAAAAAGTTTAATAAGACACTATTCTTGTCCATAAAAAGATAATTGCATGTGGAGACAGACAAGTTCATATTCTCTATCTAAGGATATGATATTTAACTCATAAATCTCATGCACTATTTATTGATGACACACCTGATACCAAAATTATGTTAGTAGATGTGTTTTCTGTCCTCATGGACATTTTATAAAGAATAAAGAGAAGTGGGCGCCTGGGTGGCTCAGTGGGTTAAGCCGCTGCCTTCGGCTCAGGTCATGATCTCAGCGTCCTGGGATCGAGTCCCGCATCGGGCTCTCTGCTCAGCAGGGAGCCTGCTTCCTTCTCTTTCTCTCTCTCTGCCTGCCTCTCTGCCTACTTGTGATCTCTCTCTGTCAAATAAATAAATAAAATCTTTAAAAAAAAAAAAAAAAGAATAAAGAGAAGTGAACAGGCAAATACCGTGTGTATGATAAGATCCCAGAGAGAGAAAAGGAAGGGTCTGTGGAACGTTTGAGAGGTCTGTCTAACCCGTATCTGAGGATCTCTTCCCAGGGGAAGCCATATCTAAACCAAGAAACAAAGTATTAGTAGAAATTCTGGCCGAAATACTTGCAGAATTCCATGCATCAGGAAGATTAAGTGCACTTGAGAAGTATGGTCAGTTTGAGAACTGAAAAAGACATTAGCTAGACTGAAAAAATAGGAACTTCATCTTCTGATTGTGAAATCTTGACTAACAAAAAAGCTATAGAAAAACATTTGTTGTCATTAACTTATATTGATCATTTTTGCAAAGTAATTCAAAGCCATATTAACTGCATTTAAATATAAATCAAAACTTGAATTCTATTCTCTTCTTAAAGTTGTGTGACAATATCAGTTTCAGCAGTGATGACATATTCTTAGTAGTTTTCATTGTTCTGTCTGTGTCAAACTTTCCACCAAAGAACCCAAATTGTGATATATTTCTTTCAAGAAGTTCCAATAGAATTTTATTTAATTTTCATCATATAACTGGATTCCTTTTTCTGAATGCAAATTAACAAAACTTATAAGATTTAACTTATAAAAAAGAATAATGCTCTTATTTACAATTCAGTAAATGAAAAGTGGTTGAAAAGATTCTGTAATTTCCTGACATTATGATTGGCTCACTTTCAAATTTCTTCCTTCCTGTTGTATTCTCAACATTTTCAAAGTTAATTTATGTCACTATTTGCATAAGCACACAATCTGCTAAAGTTTTTTCCTCCTTCTGAAGTTCAAAGAGTTCGTGTGCCAATTTTCATTCCCTCTGTCATCAGGGAAGCAATATTATATATCAGTGAATATGCTTTGCTAAACTTCTATCAATCTTAAACCGCAGGAAATAAGCCTAGTCACCCTTAAACTCCTGCTGTCAATCAGAAAATCAGAAAGCAGGATACAAATAACATATGCTCATAGCATTGTAGAATCCACATGTGGTTGACATACTGAGTGATTCATAAATATATATCTTTTACCCCCAGAAAAGAAGCAGAATTTGAATGAATAATAAGAGGCCAAAGTGAATCCTAAACATTCAAGTTACTTCCAGAGATCAGAAAAAGGGAAATGAATTTTTCATTAAGGGAGACAGTGAATAAAGTATAGGCAATTTGTTATAAATGGCTTTAGGATAAGCTAGGTAAATTTTACATTAAACATGAAATATAAATGCTGATTTCATACATATATATTTAATTTTTTTCTAACGGGAAAAGTGGATATAATCTATGAATCAAGATTATCTTTATAAAAGTCTATTTTAAGAATTGACTACTGGTTTTAGCCTATTTCTAGTTAAAAAGAAACCTTTTATTTTAACATTAGTTATCCGTATGCTGCATCTGTCTCGTTTTTGAATGAATATTGTGTATTTTAATTATTACTATGGTTGACTTTGATTCTGGCATTCACTTTTGGACAGATAATATTAGAGATTTATGACAAATTCTTACAGAAACTCTTTTTTTTTAATTTTTTTTTTTTAAAGATTTTATTTATTTATTTGACAGAGAGAGATCACAAGTAGACAGAGAGGCAGGCAGAGCAGAGAGCCCGATGTGGGACTCGATCCCAGGACCCTGAGATCATGACCTGAGCCGAAGGCAGCGGCTTAACCCACTGAGCCACCCAGGCACCCCCCCTTACAGAAACTCTTAAATAAGATTATTAGAAAGTCGGAGTTTGAAAACAATTTCAAACATTACCACTATTTGTTCTGATTCATTCAAAGTTGAAGAATTCCTACAGCTATCTGGCATTAATTTTTTTTTTTACAAGCCATAGGTAATCATTGTTTTTATTTTTAAAATATTTTGGCATTAATTTTAGCAGTTTTGGTTAATATTCAAAGATTTCTTCAGTTTCATCAAACTCTTTTTAAAATCTGCTTTATCTCTTTTCTTAACAATTAGTGATTATCTACAATAACTAATTTATATCAGCCAATTCACATGACTAAGTATATTATCCTTAAACAAAGGTTGGTTTTTTTTGTTGTTGTTGTTTGTATCCTAGGTAATATTTTATCTATGGATTCTGAAAGGGTGTTTAAAGGGTGTTTGATTAATGAGATCAACATTCTATAGAACAATTCATGGACTTTTTGGAGGGCAAACTAACTACAGTATTAGTGGGTACATGCTAAAAATAATATGTCAAAG
This sequence comes from Mustela erminea, assembly GCF_009829155.1. Taxonomy (NCBI): domain Eukaryota; kingdom Metazoa; phylum Chordata; class Mammalia; order Carnivora; family Mustelidae; genus Mustela; species Mustela erminea. The sequence continues at coordinate 34,152,197 of NC_045619.1, forward strand.
TGGCTAGGTGGTTAGGAAGTCATTTACTTTTTTTCAAATCTTGTATACATGACAACTATTATTCTTCATATTATTGAATATAATAATATATTCATATTAATGAATATAATATATTCAACTCATAAGAAAGCTAATGCATGATCAAAAGTCATTGTCACTGGCGTTTTGGCTAAGATCAAGTGCAGAAGTCATTGTCATAGGGACAAGAAATCTCAGAAATTAATAAACATATAGAGTTTTTCCACATGGATAAATTTACAGAGAAATCTGAAGTTTATTTCTTTTCTTAATTTTTAGATTTTTTTCTGAGTAAGGACTCAGAATAAGGGATAGTATGTTACTCAAAGATTCTGAAAGTTTTAATATAGACTGAAAAGAGCTTATTATTTTCAATGCCAATATAGACGGAAAAGAGCTTATTTTAAATGCCATTTACATCTGCATTTCAAAAAGTGAAGTTTGTATTGGAAGACAAAATATCTGAAATATTTAACTATATTTCTTGACAAATATCTATATATCAAATAAATTATCATGCAGATCAGAAATAACCAAGGCCCAATGATTAACACCATCTTCAAGACAATGCTGGTGTTCAATATTCAATCTTTCTAAATATATTTGATGAACACTCAGTGTGACTATATGTAGTGCTCAGTGATAAACATATGGCCCTCAAAAAATGTACTGAGTAAATAAAGAAGTGAAAAAAATTGGTTTTATGTATGGCCTTTTGAGCTATTAAATAAACGAGTGTGTCAAAATAATGGATATTTGGAAAAAGTAAGTAAACAACTTTGTAAGCTTTAAGACTATCTAGTTTTTACTATTAGCTATCTGGAACAAAAATATATTATTACAATATAATATAGAATATGCATATATAATATAAAATATACATATATAATTTCAATAATATGAAATTTATATAATATTGTACGTTTTATTATAAAATTCTATAGGTTGCTTTTCCACTTTTCAAATTAAATAATACCCAAAACTTTTGGAACATATAAAACTAGAAGTGAATTCTCTTTTCCTTATTTCTGGTATTAAAGAAAAATTCTAGCTTTTTTAAAGCATGTAATTGTTTGCTCTGTTGTACATTGAATGCTTCTTATTAGAAAACTTAGAATACTTTAAAAATATTGATATGTTTCAACCTTAATATGGTCATTCTGGTGTGACTAAAACATCACAAATCTAAAATTATTTCAGAATTATAAATTCTGGGGCACCTGGGTAGCTTAATTGATTAAGTGACTGCCTTTGGCTCAGGTCATGATCCCAGAGTCCTGAAATCGAGTCCTGATCAGGCTCCTGGCTTAGTGGGGAGCCTGCTTTCTCTCTCTGACCCTCTCCCCTCTCATACTGTTTCTCACTCTCCCTTAAATAAATAAATTAATTAAATAATTATAAATACTTATAAATCTTGATTTTATTATTTCATTTTAATAGGTTGTTATACAGAAAAAAAAGTATATGTGGCTCTTTTTATGTGTGTTTTTATAAATAAAATCAAGAGATTATAGGGTTTCCTTTTTTTTTTTTCAAGATCAACATTTTCAATTCTAATGTATTTCTTGTGCTCTGTCAATCACAATTGTTTTGGACTTTCTGTAATTGGTGAAGTAATTGCTTTTCATGCTTTTAAGTCACGTGTGCATTTTGTAGCTATTAATCAATTTCCTGCTGTGCCCTGAGTTAAATTAAATTATAATACTAATACCAGAAGGGTCCCCAATAGTTCTTTCTCCATACTTTAGAGGAAGGCAATCATCAAGGTAGAAGCAGGATTTTATTTTTATATAGAGAATATAAAGAACAAATGTTTTGCTAGAGTTGATGGAAGAAGACATCTACTATTCTTTACTGCTTACAGTTCTGCAACAGCAAAACTGTAGAATAGTATATTATAAACTATTGATGTGGCACAGTTGTTTAGTGAATCCAAACAGCAGCATTTGCTTTTTCCTTCTGCAGCTGCCTGCCCCTTGCTCTCCTTTTTGAGGCAAGTGAATGTAGATCAAATGTAAATACATTTCTGCTCTATTCTCACTTGCATGGCTACATTGCTCTAGTCAAGCACTTAATTTAAACCAACACATTCAGAACTTCTAGGTTATGGTGAGATGGATTTCAGGTCTCAAGTAGCTTCAGTCTGAGCTATATCCACAACTTGAACCAACAGACAGCTTCATGATAACCATATGGCTATATCCTGATTGCATTATAGGGAACTATGATTATACAGAGAGCCAATGCTTGTAGTTTAAAGTTGGTGAGCAAGTATTTAAGCTATTAATTCATCAGATCTTAGCATTAATAATGTTGTGATTGGGCATATTTAAAAATTAAACCATGCTAAAATTTGACATGAAATATAGATCATAAAACATAAGCAGGAATAAATTTAAATCTTTAACAATGGAAAATACTTGTCACATTTCACATTGAAGAGAATTTCAACATGACTTGCCCCTGATTTCCTGCAATTAAATAGAATTTGGCCTTTCATTTTGTTTAAAAATGACTCTTGCAATAGGACCTTAAAATAAAATGTATATGATTTGATTGCCTAAAATGCTGTAGGTAAAGTGTAATAGGAAAAGGTAATTTTTATAAGAATTAAAATATCCCTTTTATGTTGAGGTTTTTGGAATGTTTTCTGTTAAGTGCATTCTTATAGAGGTATAAAATTAGAGTCATTATGTGAGTTGTTGCAATTTTATGTGTTATTGAGCTATTAAGAGACATTTTTAAGAAGATGTTTATAGCAATTACACCATAAAGAAAAAGTTATATTAAAACAGGATATGAACTGAATAAAAAATAAAACAGAAGATTAGAGAATAAATGTAGATATAAAAGCTATAATAAATGTCAGTGTTTGAAAATATCAAATGAAATAGCACAATTAAAGATGTTATTAAAAAAGCTTAAAATGAGTTGAGGAAATATTTTTTACTTTTTTTTTTTTTTAATAATCCTTGTGCTGCAGGAGACTTGCTATAGTATTTTTTCCCAATTAAAAAAAATAATGAAATGTTTCCTTCTCTTACCAGTTATTCACAATATCATACAATTTTTCTTTGTTTTTTTAAAAAAAAAACTGTCATTTTACACCATAGCAATTGAAACAAACACAAGTGGCAGGAGAACAATGCTTCAGACCTCATTTAAGTAACTATTCTTTTTGCTCACAAACAGTTTTTAGAGGACAAGAGGGCTGTTAAGGAAGACAGATATCATACAGGCATGTCAATCACATTTAATAGGCAGTGGTGGAAGGTAATCTCCTTCTCCCCATCAGTCTCTAGCAGACTAGTAGACAGAACTCATTACTGTGCAAATGAACCTGCCAGACGCTTCAGCCATTTGCCTCGCTAGAGGTCACAAAGAGTTGACACCAGTTAAAACTGGTTAAATGTGGCCAGGGAAGGAACAAGGAGAGAGAGCAGTTCCATAGGTTGAAATAAACAGTATCATATTGACAATAACCTTAAGGGAGTTTAAAAAGTCCTCATGGAATTGGTTTGGGGGGGGGGGCGGGGGAGTTGCATCAAAGTGGTTCATGTGTTTAAAATTAGTTTCTCCCATTATTTAATACATACGAAAAATGTGCATTTAAGCTTTCCAATATGATGGTATGACAAAATGTTAGCTCAGCATCCTTTAGCCTATAGAGACCTATAGATTTTTAAAAGGTCAATTTCACAAATTTCAGCGGGCTATAGTTTCTTACTGGATCAATCTTTTGACTGAAAAACACTTAGAAAGCATGTTCTTATTAATAACGTGGTAATGCTAATTATTATTGTTAGTCCCAGTGACTGCTATTCTCTTTGAAGAGCTCTGCTAAGCATCATCTTTAATTTTCAAAGCTGCTCAGTGACATAGGCATCATTATCTTTGTTTTACAGTTGAGGAAACTGGAGATACAAGAAATTGGAATTTGCATCAAGTCATCAGTTTAAAAGTAGAAAAGCTCTATTCTGGATTCAGGTGTTTCTGACTTCAAAGTCCAACCTACTAGAGTCTCATTGTTTTCCTCATGATTTCTCACTTTATATATTTCTCTGCAATAATGTGTATATGTAGGGAGAAGGAGAACCTACATATTTAAATACAAAGCATTCTGAAATGCCTCTCATTAGGAAATAAAATAAAATAAGATGCCTCTCCTTAGAAAGCCAATTACAGTTAATAAATATAACCTTCAGGATTGTAATACTTTTTTTGGTAATATATACTTTGTAGATCAATAATTTCACAGAAATAGCTTAATATTCAATTTAAGGAAAGGAAAATGAACAGGTAATTTATAATACTACTCCCAGTACTGGCTAATATTTTTTGAATACTGTTACTTTTTAAAGATTTAATTTTTTTTCTTTTTTTTTTTTTAAAGATTTAATTTATTTATTTGACAGAGAGAAATCACAAGTAGACGGAGAGGCAGGCAGAGAGAGAGAGAGAGAGGGAAGCAGGCTCCCTGCCGAGCAGAGAGCCCGATGTGGGACTCGATCCCAGGACCCTGAGATCATGACCTGAGCCGAAGGCAGCGGCTTAATCCACTGAGCCACCCAGGCGCCCAAAGATTTAATTTTTTTTTAAGTAATCTCTATACCCACTATGGGGCTTGAACTCACAACCCCAAGATCAAGTCTCATCTCTACCATCTGAACTGGCCAGATGCTCCCTATTGAATATTTTAAGAATAATACCTATTTTAGGTATTCTTTTCAATAGAACTTTACTTGTATTAGAGTTTAATTCTCAAAATAATTATATAAGGTAGATACTATTTTTTCCCATTACCCTGATCAGAAAACAAAGGCTTAGGAGTTGATTTATTTGCCAAATCTAGAAGGCTAAGATGAGCTGGAGATTTGAATCTTTTTGAATTTTTAATTCTTACCCCATAAACTGAACCACTTCTATGGCCAGGCTGTCAAACTTGCACTTGGGATAGTGCCTTAAAGGAACTACTTTTGAGATTGAGATTAGATAAATAAAAAGCCTACATAATAGTTTTCCGGGTTTTGTTATGCATTCTAAAATATCTCTAATAATAGTGATCTAGACTAGAACTCATTCAATGAAACGCTGATAATCACTGTCATTAGAAAACAAGGCTATTGGGAGTAAAAATATTATGGAGAGTAACTAGGAGTTACTTTTATTTATCTGATATCCTCTTTGCTCGTTCCCATGTAGCCCTTTTCCCCAAATCTCAGATTGTCTGGTAAAATAGTAAATTAAATTCCTAGCATTTGATTGTCTCTGGCTATCTTCTTTCTTATTTTTGTGTTCACAGATCAGAGAAATTGAAATGACGCCAATAATGGCTTCAATTTCTTGCTCTAATAAAATACCATATTTTGAAAATAATGTTTTTAGTTATTTCATTTTAAGTAAGAAAATATTTGTATGAGAGTTAGTTTAAAACTTTTTAATTATACCCACTGTACAATAAAGCCAATGACTATTAACTACCCAATAGTGACAAATATGTGTTCAATACTACCTTAACTGTGAAATCTATACAAATAACTGAATGTTGGACTGGTACTTTTTTTATGAGAAATTTCAGAAAGTTAGCTAAATCTCTAATATATTTTCCTAGTAGACTTTGCAGTGTTTCTCTAGCCATGATTTCAAAGTTAACCTTTCAAAGATGAAAGAACTGAAAATAAACAAATCAATGTGAGAGAAAAACTGGAGAGATTTTATCTTTGGAAGACAGAGGAAGAAAGAAAATGAGACAGAGACAGAGGGAAAGATCAGAGGTACATTAATCATAACAAATATTCTAGCCCAGAAGGAAACACTGGAAATTAAGAACTAGTGATGGGTAAGCCTTTCAAGGTTTAAAGATGGGATCCAGATAAGAAACTCAACATTCTTGTGATTATCCTAACCTTTCTCATAGAGGTTGAAATCAGATTGGAAATATGAGAACAAAGTTTCTTGTAATATATTGCTCCTTCCAGAGTCAGTCCAGCTGGAAACGCATAGAAGCATGAAAATGAAAAAGAAAACAAATAGAAATAAGCTAACCAAATTTTGAACCATAGGAAAGGTTCATTTGAGTTTGGGTAGGCATAGGTCACTTCTTTTTTCATATGAACTGATTATTCCCTTGTTTCAAATAAGAGCACTTTGTTGTTTTTCTAAATGAGCCTTCATGGAAATAGTTCATCATGTCTTCACAAAGATCTGGGATTATTATTTTTTCCCTGAGAAAGAGTTTAAAACATCATGGCAAAGTGTTGAAGAAAAGGACATGGTTTCGGATTAGGGCATAATGGTTGAAATTGAAAGTAATTAATGAGAAAATTCTTGCAAATGGTGCAGATAGCAAAATGGATGAATTATGCTATTTTATAATAGACTCAGGAAACCTTTGAAGGCCAGGAGTCTGACAGAATGATATAAAGGGATCAATGTACAAATTGCAGTATTAGTGCTCTGATTCCATTTTTTTCTAAAGAGAAACATTGTAATTACAGAGCCAAATTATCTCAATCTGTAATAATGCACTGAATAAGTGTCTACATATTCATATCTAACTTATTTTATGGTCAGAGAACAAAATGACAGGTTGGAGAAGCGAAACTGCTGAGTATTTTAATTTTATGTAAAGAATAGCAGTTTTCGGCTGTACTAGAGGGGAGGAAAAAGTTATGTATGGCAAAAATATCTCTCAATATTAAACAACAAAATAGAGAACAAGCTTTGTTTTCCCAGAGTCCAAATCTGACCTATAAAACACACATATACATGCGCACTTGTGCACCAACAATTAATTGTCTCTTACTAAATAAAGAACAACTCAATCACGCTTTTAAATGGAAAAGATCAGTTGGTTTATACAGCTGAAAAGCCCAGAGGTAAGTCTGGGACAGATCTGACCCAAGCAGGACTCCAGCTCCATTTTTCTGTGACTCCTTCAACAATTCCCTCTTCTCTGGGTTGGCTTATACCCCAGGCTTTCTTAGCGCAGGCAGAGAATGGCTGACGCTACCAACCAGGGTTACACGTTCTCCAGTTCACAATAAGGATGAGGGAGAGTAACAACTTTGATCATCATCACCTAAACCCCTGGATTTGGCCAGAGAATGCTAGCTCTTAGCTATTACCTATTCCTAAACCAAACCTTCAGCAAGAGGACAAGATTATGTTGATTGGATCATGCCACTGAGGGCCAAACAATGGAGCTTGGTGTGAGTTAAATATACCCAAATCACAAAGATAAATAAAACTGAAGAAGGCTAGTTCCCTAAAGGAAAATCTGGATGCTTTTAGAAAAAAAGGGATAGCTGGCGAATAGTAAAGCAGTGACTACTCCATAGAGTGACAAATGTAATGGATATAGAGAGAAAAGTCCATGTATAAGAAGAAACCTCCCCCGCCAAAAAAAATGGGACTCCATATGTTAGTTCATTGATTGAATCATTATAAATTCAGATTTGATGCCTTATACAAATACTTTATTCTTATAAAAGTAATGCTTATCTTGTACTATTTGTAGTATAGGAAAGTCAAGACATCAGACTTTTTAAAAAAAAGATTATTTATTTTAGATAGAGAGATGTGCACACATATCCACAAGCAGGGGCGGGGCAGAGGAAGAGGGAGAGAGAGAACCTCAAGCAAACTCCCCTCAGAGTGTGCAGGGCTCCTTCCAGGATTTCAAGATTATGACCTGAGAAACCAAGGACTGTCATCCAGGCACCTTTATGCCACCTTTTAACAATTTTTTCTTCACTTGTACCTTTTAGGTCCCTATGGCACAAATTAAATTCCAAACAACACCCTCAAGCAAAGCACAATTTTAAAAAATGCAATATTTAAAAAAGATTTTATTTATTTGAGAGAGAGCATGGGGAGGGAGGGAAGAGCAGAAAGGGAGGAAGAGAGACAAGCAGACTCTACACAGAGTGCAAAGCCTGGTGTGGGGCCTGATCCAGTGGCCCTGAGACCATGATCGGAGCTGAAGCCAAGGGATATTCAAGCCACTGAGCCACCCAGGCATCACCAAAATATACAGTTAAAGAGGTGAATGAGTTTTTTTTCATGAATGAGTTTGTATTTTACTTAAAATATTCAGATCAGTTGTTTTCTTTGAATCTATCCACTGTAATATTATATGATGATAGTCTATAGGTACTAATTGCTGAAAATACCATTCCCATAGTTCCACAAAGATAATCAAATTTCATCTAAATTTCAGTTCCTATTTCTACAAAGTTGTAAATTTTTGGTAGTTCTTTATCTTTTGTATGTTATATAACTAATTTTTAAAAGTCATTTTACTTTTATTCATTCATATATTTATTAAACAACTATTTATAGGTATTTATTATCACTTTTCTGTTCTTGGGGTATGTACAATGAAGAAACTAAATAAAATCACTAGCTTCAATGACTTTATAGAATAGTGGAGGGCAGTGAATAATAAACAATAGTGAAGACAGTAAAAGTTATGGAGGAAAAAATAAAACAAAGGAGGAAAAATAGGGAGAGTAAGGAGGGTTGGTTTCAATGTTAAATAGTGTAACCAAGAGAGATTTTCATGGAAAAAAGTAACAAACACCTATATTGAAGATATTTATGTGGATATGTGATGAAAAAGATTTCTAAGCAAAGGAAAAGCAGATGTAATGTCTCAAGACAGAACATAGCTGGAATTTTCCAGGGGCAAACGGATAGTGTTATGGGTGGCGATAGGGACTAAGTTAGAGGGAGAGATAGTGGGAAATTAAGTCATGGAGGAAACAAGAAGCCAGATTACCTCTATTTCTCTCTCCCCCCATCTTGATCAGCTGTGAACATAAAAGCATTATCAACTTCATAAATCTTTCCATGGATCATTGTCTTGATTAACTCTATTTTGGTTTTCTCTTCAAGTTGTACATTTACTAATATATTTTTATTTGTGGTTTTTAAGTTGTCCTTTTTCTAGATTTGGGGAGGATAATTATTTTTATTTAAAAATTTCCTATTGGATGGTTATGAACATGAGGCATTTCTGTTCATTTGAGTGTCACTTTAGCTCTACCTCCAAGCTTTTGAGGCACTGTGTTCTCAGTGGTATGCATTTATCATTTGGTTGTAATTTCCATTTCAAAATATTTTTTAATTCCTCTGAATAGTGTTTTATTATGGGATTTATGAATTTCCAGATCTATAAATATTTTTAGCTATTCTTGTTATTGTATCTAATTTTATTCTGATGAAATGGTCTGTATTATTTCTGCATCTTGATATTTGTCAATATTGTCTTTATGGTCATTTTTCATGGACTTCCCACATGGATTTGAAAACAATGTATATTCTTGCTCTTGTTCAAAATTTAGTTATATCTGTACAAGGCAGAATAATGGCATTCGAAAGATGTCCATATCCTAACCCCTATAATCTGTCACTCTGTTACTTTACAATAGAAAAGGGAATGTGATTAAGGCTAAACACCATGAAATGGGAAGATTATTCTAAACTATGTGGATGGGCCTAATCTAAACATATGAGACCTTAAAGGCAGAGAAACTCTCTTGGCTGTGGTCAAAGAGAAAGAGGGAGAGATATGACAACTGAAATTTGAGAGATGTGATTTTTCTGGCTTTGAAGATGCCAGGAGGGAGCAATGACCCACAGATTATGAGCAGCCTCTGGAAATTAGAAAAGGCGAGAAAACAGATTCTCTTTATAGTCTCCAGAAGGTAATGTAGCCTCACTCAAAGTGTGATTTTAGCTAGGTGAGAACTGTGACAAACTTCTGATCGCTAGTACTAGAAGATACTAAATTTGTGCTGTTTAATAAGCCACTAACTTTGCCACAGTGTGTTACAACCGCAATAGAAAAACAATACAGTACTTATGAAATCCATTTTATCGATTCAGCTACTTACCTTTTTAATATTATTATGCATTGTTTTCATCTGATCTGTCGATTTCTGAGACCGATTCTATAAATCATTGGTTTTTGCCATATTTTTCTTCTATTTCCATTGCTTTTTCATATATGCATATATGTAAAGTTCATATATATATATATATATAGAGAGAGAGAGAGAGAGAACTATATTGTTAGTTGAATAATGGTTTAGGTTGCTATGTAATTTTAATACCTCCTTCATAAAGAAACTAAGGCTATTATTCCAACAGTCCTGGCAAGTTTTAAAGAGAGCAGGTATTTGGTGCCTGGGTGGCTTAGTGGTTAAACATCAGCCTTCGGCTCAGGTCATGATCCTAGGGGACTGGGATGGGGCTCCTCATTCAGTGGGGAGCCTATTCTGTTTTTCTCTCTCCCTCTGCCTTCCCCGCTGCTTGTGCTGTCTCTCTCTCTCAAATAAATAAATAAAATCTTAAAAAAAAAAAGAGGATGCATATTAAGGCAGAGATATTCAGAATACAAATAGGATGCCAAGATTAAAGACAATTAAAATGGTAAGATCTGGCAATGCAGTGAATAAGTGGGATGAAAGAGTAAATAATTAAGGCTGAATTCCAACTTTTTACTTCGAATGACCATGAAGATGCTGGTTCATTCAGCTAAGGCATAAGATCAGTAGCTGTTTTGATAATACAAAAAATAAAATGTCACACACCTTGGTAGGGAACATGGTTCCCTTTTGTCTCTGTCAGATCCTTTGAGGGGAAAGCCAGGAAGGTAGAAGTCAGGAGTGATCAAAGTTATACTGTGGCCTCACAATAAACCCAGTAGTGTCAGTGGCCGGCATCTCCCTGGACTGCCTCTGTCCTGTGCTTCTGCCAGAATGTCCTGCTGCCTAAACGAAATAGATGCTGGCCATTGCCCAAGCCTCTTCTATGAGCTTCCTACTGATTCTATCTCATGTCTAAATTCCTTTGAATAAACTATTCTTTTCCTCACTTGAGCCAGAATGAGGTTCTATTACTTCTGCACAAGATCCCTGTGAGATATAACCTTTTTAGCTCCAATATCAATGCTTTATAAATAAAATGGAAGTAATTCACAAAATTTAACATATAGTTAGATTATACAGAAATAGTAATGAAGCCAGACATTGTAATTCCTAATTGAATATATGTGTTTAACAGGGTTCACCTTGGATACTGAATTATACTTTGGTTGTGAATTGGTCATATTTAGGACTGCACTAAAAATATTTTAGGTTAGGGACGCCTGGGTGGCTCAGCAGGTTAAATGTCTGCCTTTGGCTCAGGTCATGATCCCGGTGTCTTGGGATCAAGTCCCATGTCAGGCTCCCTGCTCAGCGGGGAGTCTGCTTCTCCCTCTGCCTCCTGCTCCCCCTGCTTATGCTCTCCCTCTCTGACAAATAAATACATACAATCTTTAAAAAAAAATGAAGAAATAAAAATATTTTAGGTTATATATCTATGCTTATATTTTGTCTAATTATTTAAAAAGTAAAAAAAAATAATTTAGACTATCAATTAATTCATATTCATTTATTTTTTTAAAAAAAGATTTTATTTTATTATTTATTTGACAGACAGAGATCACAAGTAGGCAGAGACGCAGGCAGAGAGAGGGGGAAGCAGGCTCCCCGCTGAGCAGAAAGCCTGACATGGGGCTCGAGCCCAGGACCCTGGGATCATGACCTGAGCTGAAGGCAGAGGCTTTAACCCACTGAGCCACTCAGACGCCCCAATTAATTCATATTTAAACACACAAAATCATTTTATACTGTTATGTTTTAAAATTAGGTTCTTCTTGTATTATAGTAAATAAAATGTATGGGCTATAGATATTTTATAAAATATAGAAAACTGTTAAGAAAATGTTACATCATTGCTTGATGAGAAAAATATAACACTTGCAAATGTTTCTGCATTTTCTTCCATTTTTTCTATGCTTTTTTCTTTACTTTATATACTTATGATTGTAGAAAATCTTATATGTAACTTTTCATGCCTAATAGTTGCTTAACACGTAGTCTTTACTTAACTGTTATCCTATAGTGACTTTTTAATCCCTCCATTTTTGTATAGTACATCATAAATCGTATGATAGTTTCAGATTGTTTTCTAATGTAAGACTATTAGAAGTGGAAATTGTAAGCTTCTTAAACTTTTTGAAGTCTAGTGGTGGGTTTTATTTGTGTTGTGCTATATTGAGTGAGTGTTGTGATGGAACGCCAAAATATGCCAGGGAGACAATAAAGTCAATAACAGGGTACTCTTATATCTGCTCTTAAAAGGTGGTCCAGGGCTTTTTGGATGGAAACTCTAAGACCACTTTAACATATACAATAACTAGCTATCTCTTCTTGCCAAAGAATCTTAAGTATAGAGTTTGAATAGCTTAAGCATCTCAGTGTATAAGCAGCAAAATTTGTCAGGAGGCATTCTGTAGAAACAAAAGAGGCAGGGATTGAGAATTCACATATATATTCATATATATATATATATGATGAAATGACTTTATTGCACTGTATCTAAGTAACTCTATCTAAATTTGATAAAACAGTATATTTAAAAACAAAAGACTGTGGCACGTGGTGGCTCAATCAGTTAAGCATCTGCCTTCAGCTCAGGTCCTGGGATCGAGTCCCATGTCTGGCTCCCTGCTCAGTGGGAAGCTTGCTTCTCCCTCTTCCCCTCCCCCTGCTCATGTGCATGTTCTCTCTCTCTCTCTCTCACTCAAATAAATAATAAATCTTAAAAAAAAAAAGATTGCCCCCTATTCTTAACATTATCCTATTAATATAAATACAAAATCTATGCATAAATTAAATATACATATCTAAAAAAAACCTGAATTATAATTTAAGTTTCCCCTTTCACATTTGCAGTTTTTTTCAGGCAGTCTTGAACACCAATAGCATAACTGAAAATTGGGGGTCAAGGACAAAACTCAGAAAATGATTAACTTTCTTGCTTCTGCTTCAGAGTGTGAAAATTGTAAAAGATCTGTTACAGTGATAAAAGTACTGGGTAGTGATTACCCAAGGAAAGCTTCCATAATTGGTTTTATTGGGCTTACAGAAAAGAAGATGGAGAAGCTATAACACAGGCCTTTAAACAGGAAGAGATGCAAGACAATGAATTATCTTTTTTCTCTAAGGAATAAAGGATATATATTAGAGCAGAACTTAATCATCCTAGATCAAAAAACAAAACATGCCAGAACAAACAAACAACAAAAAAACAAGACATGCCAAAAACAAACACACAAGACCCTAATTTTGGAACTTTAAAGGTTCTACTGAGATTTAAAATTTAATTTGAAGATCTGGTTGTCTGCAAGTTTGCTTATAAATTCCTACTTTTGGGCCTTTAGCCCTTTATGAATATTCCATGCACTTTTTCATTTAGTGCCCTTCAACCAAAACCCACCAGGCACACTCTTATCGTTAAACAAATTGAGTTTATTACTGGTTGCAGGGAGGAAGAACGCTCACCCCGTGAACCACAGTGCATAAGAGGGTGTTAGAAAGAACATGTACTGCTTGAGTCATTGGTGCAATAATAAAACAGTGGTCGAGGTGTGCTCTCAGTTGGGTGTTATTAGAAAGTGGGGGCAATTTTGTGATTGGGAAGTCCATAAGTCTTATCTATCGAGCACACCGACTAGAGTGAGGATGAAGACCGAGTAAGTAAAGAAGGAGCAGTCACCCAGTAAGAGATATTTTGTGGGTCGCTCAGTGACTGTCTAAAAGTAAATATTTTTTGAGATTATAGCCAACGGAAACACAACATGGGTTAATCTTAAGCATCAGATAAATGTGTAAAACTATGGAGGCTTAGCTGCAAGTGTCATATTTGTTGTCCCAGGTCCAATTCAGATAGGGAAACCAAAGGGATTACACTCTTAGACAGGTTCCATCTCTGTCGTTTTTCTGGTAGGCTCTATCTACTCAGGTTCTATATTTCACCTTGCATCCTGATAAACCAAAAAAGCTATGCTTCTACTCCAAGGTGGGAGCAAGGAAGTTAATCATCTTCTGAGTTTTGTCCTTGGCTTCCAAACGCCCGACAACATCAAAGAACCAGAATCCAAACATGTTCCAGGACGTTAGCTTTGAACAAACCTCAACCAACACTGGCATCAATACCCCTTACCTTTGATGATTTATGAAATAATACCTATTATTCACCTGTCACTTGCCTTTGATCCTACCGTACCCTGGATCTCTTGCCACTGTAAACCCTTAACCCCAAACTGTGATGAGACTCACTCTCCTTTCCTTTCCGAGTCTTCTAGACATTCCACCTGCTTTACTCTCTCTGTCACTTACGCTATTCAATGAACTCTGCTTTCTCTTTCTCTTGACTTGAGTTTGATGTCTATCTTGTATGAGACCAAGGACACTCTCTTGGCTGGTCTTGCTGGACACCCTCTGGGTTCTTGGGCCCACCCTCCCTGTGTCATAATGTCCAGGGCTGGCCTTTTTTTTTTTTTTTTCTTACACTAAATGTTTGGCACTAAATAGAATTCTTGAAAAAAGAGAAGATGATGTCTCTTTGGTTAAAAAAAAACAAAAACAAAAAAAAACAAAAACAAACAAACAAAACAAAAAACAAAAAACTTTCAGAAAGACCAGTCTGTTATTAACTAGTTTTACCCATTTTTGAGAAAAGTTTACAATTGTTACATTTATTAGCTAAAATATTAAGCAGTATATTTTTCTGAAGCCAATTAAAAGATTTCTCCACTCGAAATTTATTAAAAAAATGTTTTTCTTCCCTCATATGAACTGTATGATTACCTTAAAATTGTTTTCCAATAATTCTTCAGTATTACATACCATTTCATAAGTACCTAGAGAATTTACCCTGAAGACTCATCAGGAAATTGGGCCAACCTCCTTAAACTGATTTATTGGTGTATTACCCTGCATGAAGAGGATTTATAGCTGGATGAAACAGAGCATGAAAAAAGGTAAAGATTCATTGGAATTAAATAAGAGCAAAAAAGCCAGCGCTTGAGTACATTCCTTAAGGAAGTTTTTATCAACTCTGACCTTTGGGGAACTATTATAAGAACTATAAGGAATATCAAATGGATTTGATTTTAAAAACAACCCATCTTTGATTTTACAATGTAGAGAATAGTAATAAAGTGTTTTGTTCCTTCAATTCATATTAGGATAAGGCAGGGTAAGAAATTTTGCTCTGTTAGCAAAAAGTGAAGCCAAAGTAATTCAATTTAATTACTTTGTGATATATTTTATGTGTGCTTTTACTTAAGCAATGCTTCAGAAACTTTGATTCTATAAGGTGAGAGAGTTTGGCCATTTTCAATAGAGTAATCAGGTTTTCATTGCCTTTTTTTTTTTTTTTTTGACTGGTTATGATCTTAATTTACAACAAAAATTTATTACTTAAATTATCAACATGCCACCTGAATCTGGGCTAAATTAGGTGGAGATACTTAAATCCCTTTCTATCTTGCAAAGACAAGCTCTCAATTCAAATCCATTTACCTAAAAAATCCCCGACACCTCAGATTCACGAGAAATTACTCTCAAAGAGTTTTTTAAACTTCTGAATTTAAGGGGCAGAGACACAATGATTGTATATACACACCTTTTAGACCCCAAATGATTATTTTCATGTCATGTGGGGTTAGTGCCATTTACAGTGACTGAAATAGTTTGTAAGATTTTGGCAGTTTGTCTTCAGAATTAGAAATTAAAAAAAAAAAAAATACACTGGCACCTTTAAACCAAAGAATTCCATATATCAGTAAGGAATATTTCAATTTCCATTTTGGAAAATGCCAAATTTATCAATACTGATTTTCATTATTCAAATATTGTCAGGAAAGGAAGGAAGGAAGTTTGAAAAAACAGCAAGCAAGCCGGAAAACAAACAAGAAACACACCTATTTTCAAAACTGACCAAGCATTTGCCAGGACATGTGCCTTTAAAACTCTCTCCATCTCCGGGCTGCATCATCACATCTACTTCCTTCAAAACCAGCCTCAAAGAGCTGCACTGTTTTTGAGACTTACACTATCAGACAGGTACTAAGCTGACCACCTAATTCTGAAGTTTGTTATCAGTTCGGTTGTTCCTTTCTGTTTGTTATTTTAATGTCCTCTGAATGCGTCTCTGGGTGGAGTGATTGCAGAGGAACAAATAAAACAAAGCAAACCAAAAGACAAAAAAAATAATATTTTTCCAGGCTGGGTTACCTGAAAGCCAGTTCTGGGATAGAGATGAGTATGCAAGAGGTTTACAAACAAGGTTTTCCTTGTGAAAGGAAGTGATAAAGTAACAGTGGGTAGAGGGAGGAAGATAAACTTGGAGGAGGTTTTAGAGGAAGCTAAGGCTGGGCAAGACCTTCAGAGTTTTTTGCACAGTGGAGTCAAGGGGCCTGGCTTGGACAAGCTCACGCTGGACAGGCATTGCTTGCAATTTGCACTGGTAGGGGTGTGACCTTGTGTATGGTTGCTCTCCGGAAGTTAGTCAGTCCTTCCTTCCTTCTTTCTCTCTCTCTCTTTCTTTCTTCCTTTCTCCTTTCTTTCTAGATTTCATTCATTTATTTGAGAGAGAACACAGGAGCAGAGTGGAGGGGCTTGCAAGGGAAGAGGAAGAAGGACAAGCAGACTCCCTGCTGAGGAGGGAGCCCAAGGAGGCTGATTCTAAGGCCCTGAGATCACCACCTGAGCTGGTCAGATGCTTAGCCTAGCGACTGAGCTATCTAGGCACCCGGGCCGCCTGAGCCGAGGAAGTTCTTAAAGCCACCAGTCCTTACTCCCTCAAGGGCATCTGGGTGGCCCATCACAGTGTACATCTTCAACACTAAGCATCTACCTTTTATACTTGTACTGTAGACACAAAAGATCCTTGGCCTCTGATCAAAACTGCTTCACTAAAAAGAAAAATAATCTATGCTCCTTCTAAAGAAATTAACTTGTTTTAAAACCTTATTTTATAGTAAATATATATATCTACATTTTATTGTCTTCTGCAGAGGCTTAGAATATGTATGTTTCCTGCATATTTTTGCAGTTACCATGTTTAAAAAATAGAACAAATGTTCTCAAGAAATGTAAATAAACTAGATATTTGTGTATCCAAGGCATTCCATTTTTCTACTATATCAGGCTATATAAAACTTATGTGCTCCAGATTACAGAAGGTTTTAGAATTGTAGAAAGTTAAAAAAATAGTTTTTGTGGGTGATGAAAAAGCATCAGTAGTCATCTTGGAACACAAAAGGAGCACCTCTGGAAAATATGAAAAACTTTGACGTGTCACTTATACAACAAAAATTAACCTTGAACTCCTAAATGCTTTAGGATTCTGTAATTAAAAACTATTTCCTTTGAAACCCCAAGCTGTATACAGCATGCTACGCAATAGATGTATATTTTATTGATCTCAAAAATAGAAATTAGATTTTTAAATATAGACTAAGAAATTTTTGACTTTTTTAAAAAAGATTTTATTTATTTATTTGACAGAGATCACAAGTAGGCAGAGAGGCAGGCAGAGAGAGAGGGGGAAGCAGGCTCCCCGCTGAGCAGAGAGCCCGATGCGGGACTTGATCCCAGGACCCTGGGATCATGACCTGAGCTAAAGGCAAAGGTTTAACCCACTGAGCCACCTGGGTGCCCCTGACATTTTTTTAAACAAAATACTGTGTACCATTTCCATGAGTAAGAATGATTTTTCTTATTTGTAAGATGAGAGCATTAGTAACAGTCCCATTGAGTTATTATGAGATTCAATTAATATAATGCATGTAAAGTGAGCTGAACACAATGCCTGATAATTGTAACTATTCAATAAATGTTACTGCTTATTTTTGTTGTTGTTAATGTGAAATTTTTATCATAACATTACAAAAATAGCTACTTTGCATTGAGGCATTCTGTGACATATTTAGCAATAACTTTTAAAGTTTATATCCTCTGATGCTAAAGTATTCGTTCATAAAACATTTTAAAATGTTTGCATTTACTTTCATTTCTGGATATGGAAAAATTTCACAAAATATGTACCTTCACCATTACACTTCACTAACAATATTCTAAATATAACATTGTTTTCTGATGTAAGCAGATTTATGCTTTTTGGGGGTCACTATTATTTGGCTAAGATTACTTACAGAAATGACCAAGAAGTTTGTTTTTTAAGAAAGTTAGAGCTCATCTAAATATAGTTTATAAAGTGAGTTTATTATTTTCTAACTAAGTGTATTTTACTGAAAAAAAATTGAGCAGGTCGCTTTTTTAACCATTTCTTCAAGGAATGAGAAGTCAGATCAGAATCTAAGTTAAATAAATTAATTTTATAATAAAAGACAGTTGTTTGGGTCAAAGTGGATATAATTTTTAATTATGCGTTTCAAAATCAGGAATTATGAAACATCCACAATGGCTCTGTAACATGCACTATTTGTATACAACTTCCTTTGCAAAAGGTATTAGCTTTGTTGTACCCTTAGCTTCCTTATAGAAATCCTTTCTCTGGAAAATTTCTGCTCATATTAATATTTTTACATTAGGTTTTCTGCTATTAGATTACTTAATTCAGGTAAAGACTGCTCTGCAGATACAACATCCAAAGCGAAATGTGAGCGGTCATCACTGTCAGGAAACCAGCTGAGTCAGGTATATTGACTGAAATTTACTTGGAAAGTAGATGAATAAATCTGGGTCAGCAATAATACAAGCAAATGTAGGGAGATTGTCTACTAATGACACTGAAGTGTAATTAGATGCTCAAGACATTTCCTGAAATAAATAAGAGACTCAAATTCATGAGGAATGACTGAGTGGGGGAGAGGAAGACTTGTCACACATTTGTAGAACATAAACAATTGAGTGAATGGTTTATTTATCTGTTCATATGCTGGAAAAGGAGGACATGACTTGCTGGGTTTCATTTATTTGGGTCAATAGTGAACAGGCAGAGGGAACTCTGACTTTCACAATGTCATTGTGTGTTGTCAAAGTAAATCTAATTCTTTCTGATGCATACATACCTTCTGTGGAAAATAAAATAATGAAGATCCTTTAAGAACAGAACTTCTACTTACTGAATGATGTGGTTTATCTCAATGTGAGTAACTTACCAGTGAGTGACAGACTGCCCCATTACTTGCATTGTTTATTGCTTTGTTATGTTCTATCACAAGTCCAATGTCCTATCTAGTTTGAACTCATAGCTAATTAGAAGACTGCATTCCCTCTCAAAGTCATCAAATATCCTCATATGGAATATGAAATTAGCTTGATTGGGAATTGTTTTGTATGAAATCTGTGGCTTTGAAAAAACTAGATAAATTGTTTATGGCTGCCTGAGTTGTTCTTTCTGAAGTCTGTTATTTTTCCTAATTGGTTTATCTTAGAAACATTAACTACTTCTGTGAAATTTATCCATCAGCAATAGTTAGCACTGAATTGACAATGGAACAGATGGTATGTAATTTGTATACTTTTGAATTGGTCTCTCCAGTGGGGTTGGGGGAAAGAATGAAGGCACTTGTCAAATGGAAACCAAGACAGAAAGATGGAAATTCATGACAGAAAAGGAGATGGACAAAGATACACTGCTGAAGTTTTGTCCTTAGCTCCCTCATTTTCATTTTCCTATCTCCTAAGATAAGTGTCTTTTAATTTTTTCCTTATATTCCCACCCTCACCATTTTCTAGAAAGGCAAAGCTAGGGTGGGTAAGTGTATGTGTTATCATACATGGAATCAATTCTATATGGATATTCCTCTTGGAATAACTATAATGGGAGGGCCCAGATATACCAGTGCAATTTCTTCTGTAATATTAGCAAGGAAAAATTCATGCCATATATAGGTTTTTAGTTTTTGCTTTTGTGTTTTTGTTATTGGTGGTGTTGTTATAATTTGTCTCATTGTGTTGTAAAATTTTGCTTTGCTTTTGTTTTCCAATATTTGGGAGAATCCTGAACTCGTGACTAACACTGTCTTCTCCCAAAGGTATGCTTTACTTTTAAAGGTGTAATGTTTCAGATTTGATATAGGCCATTTTATTGTCTATCATTCTGTAATGTATTGGAAACTGCACATAGAAAATAATTTCCAAAGTTCTGAGAGTTAGATAGTTTGGCTGCTTGAGGGTGCGTAAAGAAAACACTACTCTTGGAGAAATAGAAAAATTTAACTTCAGTAAATTATAATTTCCTATAATTAGTATCCATCACCTTTGTTTACTGCTTTTGTTTCTACTTCTTTGAAGAGTAAACTTAAAATCAGCGTTTTGGCTTTTCATCACATCTCATTCCTAATTCCTCAAATCCCAGCAACCTTAGGACAGAAAGCATATTTAAGAGCAACAAATTTAATAATTTGATTCCACCAGCTAGAGCAACCTCTTGCTTTTGTGAAATGCTTTCGTGTAGGAGACACTTCAGTAATGTTCTAGTTGTTTTGTTTCAAAGCTGACATGCTGCCAATATACAGAGGATGGAAATCTATTTTGTGAACATAATCGTTCCTGAATAGGGTCAATCTATTTATTTCATTCTAATATGATGCTAAATTGAGTTTTTAATATGTTCACAGGACATAAACATCTCAAATACACTGTTTATGCTTATAAATTGATGTGTTAATGAATTTTCCTCAATAGGATTCCATCACACAAACTGATCTGGGCTTTTTATCTGAAATTCCTAATCTGTCAGCAATTGCTTGGGGGTGCGGATCACACAGGTTAGAATGACATTGTTCTTCAGTACTAGCCTGTGTATGTTAGTATCTTTCCTCTAAGGTATATAAGGCACAAAGCATTTAGTTGAAAATGATTACTTTACTTTCAGACAAAGACTTCTTCTTCTTCTTCTTCTTCTTCTTTTTTTTTTTTTTAGAACAAAGACTTCTTATAAAAATTAGATTGAGTACTTTTGAGGGTAAGGCAAAATAAAAGGTTAGCTAATTCAGTGCAGACTCTACACAAATCAATAGTATAAAGATTTGTTTCATTAAACAAAAATGGAACTCTACAGACATTTTTTTTAAATAGAAAGATAAAGCTGAGCTAGAAAATAATCAATAGTCATATTTAATTATTTTTAATAATTAACACATTTTAAAAATCCTTATAGCTCAACACTTAGGATTTGAACTGTTTCCTAGGACTCATTATCTTTTCACATGAGAACCTACTTGCAGTTTCACTAAAATTTCAACGGGGTTAATACATTATTTCCCCACGTCAAAATTCTTATAGTATAGTTAAATTTATGCTTGGAGAATTATTCAACCATTCTGATAACTGGGTTGAATAAAGAAGAGGGAAGAGTTTAAGGCAATGGAATTGGTCAGTTGCTCAGTATAATGCAGGAAAAATCATGCAAACAAGAAAGCTTAATAAGAAAAATAAAATATATAAAATTAATCTCTTGGGGGGTTCAGCTGTAAACATGGTGAAATTTAATATTTCAGAAACTACTATTGACTTTGCTCTGTTGTTTCTCCCTTTTCCTGTCAGATAGTAGACTTTCTTAATGCCATCTCAGTCTGATTTCATAATTTGTATTTATATTTGGTTGTAATTCAGCTGTTACCTTCAGTAGGTGGGGAGGAGGAAGGAGAGCAGTGAAGCTTCTTCAGCCACTAAGTACTGAAGAACAGCAACTCTGATTTCCTTCAATTTTTTTTTTTTTGTGGTAAATCTATAAAACATTTATCCCTTATCCTATCCAGAGGCAGAAGAGGCACATTAGACCAAGCAGCAGGATTTCTAAAAACTTGGCCTTGGAGAATTTAGTAACTTTGATCTCAACAGCATGCTCACTGTGCTCACCATAACTTGCACTCTCTGGCAAGCTCTGGAGACAGGGCTATATGTCAATCGGTACTTCATATAAGCTGTACCTCATAAAATCATTATACCTGGGGGAATATATAGTGAAGGGAGGTGGTTGTTAATAAATGTAAAACTATATGGCAGCCAAGTAAAGACAATGCATTTGGAAGTAATTTGAAAGAAAGTCTCTAAGTCAGAAAACCTAGATTCAAAGCCATTCATTCATTCATTCATCTAAACATATATCGCTTGTTCGTTCAACAAATAATTTATGAGCTCCTACCATATGCAAGGCAAGGTAGAAACATGGAATTTCTAACACACAGCTTTTTAAATCAACAAACAACAAGTTCCGTGAAAGGATGGGGAAAAAACCCCAAAACAATCTAGTCAATGAAGGGTGGTATAGCTATTGGATTATCAGACAAAGTAGACTGTAAGTTAACATATTTTTTTAAGAGAAAAGAGGAACGTTTCATAATGATAAAATAATCCTCGAGGAATTCTAAATCTACAAGCAACCAACTACATAGTTTCACTGAAAAACAAACAAACAAAAATAAATACAATTAGAAGGAAAAATAGATGAATCCACAATCATGGTATAATCCTCTCCATAGCTAATAAAACAAGCAGAAAACAACCAGTTGAGATTCAAAGAGTGTGACATCCCAATTAGCAAATTTTTACCCCCCAGTAAGCAAGTATGACCTAGTGGACATGATTTGCAAGCATAAGTGCAGCCAACTGTGACAGAGTAAAGAGGCTTTCCATGAAGCACTTCATGGAGCATCATGGTACACAGCAAGTATTGCATTTACTGACATTGTAAGCAAGTCTCATCAAATCTCACGTGTTTGCAAATTTCAATTTGCAATACATCCTCTGATGTATTGTTAAATACACCTACTAATAAGTAAGAGATAAGTAAAAACATGAATAAAACCTTTAAAGACAGTCCTTATGCCACATGTAATTTAAAGGAGTTTATTTTTATTGTCAAATAGACACCAGATCAAATTGAACATTTAATTTTGTTTTATATAAAATTTTCTCAAATATTTTTACTATTTAAGTTAAGCATTTATGAAGTAACTAGATTTAACTTGAAGGTATTCTGTTCCTCATATTCAGGTATGGAGACAATATTGGGCAATGGTTAAGCAGATGAGACTAGTATGCCTCACTGAGATCCTGATTCAGCCTCTTGATAGCTTTGTGGTCTTAGACACGGTGCTTAACCCCACTGTACTTCAGTTTGCTTATCTGTAATATGGGGATAATAATGGGATTTACTTTACAGTCTGGGTGTAAAGATTAAAAAGATCATGCTGATAAATACTCTGCACATAGCAGAAAAATTATTTCCAGAAAATTTAACAGACTATGTCTGACACATACTGTTTTCCTGTTATTCAGCTTCTCCAATTCCATAGACTGTAATAGACAAGACATTTTTTGGAACTCTGGAGACATGACTTGGGGCAAATATTTTTCAAAAAGCATTGCAGTGGTTCCTTAATCTCCTATCTAATATGTTTGTTTGCCTTCAGGAAAAGTTAGATTTGTGAATATATAGCAAAAGTATGATACTGCAGTATTGAATATGGTCCACATGGCAGTAAAAATGGCTCAAAAATTATTTTCTTTTTGTGTCTGAAACAAATATCATGATAGCTAGCTGAGACTCATAGTCTCCTGTGGTCAAAAATTCAAAACTGAAAGTATTAGAAATATTCCAGATAGGTTATAGTGTTTTTAGGGATGAAACCACTTGACCATAACATAATCTCATAAAATAAGGTAAATATTTGTTGCAAGAATTTTGATTGACTTTACCTATGAACTTATTTTGAAAACCTCCTATTAACTATCATTACTGTGAAATTGAAAAGATAGAAAAGTTAATAAAGGGTTATGAAATCATACATGTGTCTGTCATTTCTCTGCCCGAGAAACTCTGAAATCTTAAGGATCATCTATTTTAAATTTAATATGATCTTTGTTCAGACAATTTTTCTAAGTCTCTGTTGACCTGGCGTGGTGTGAATGAAAATCGGCAAACTTAAAAATTTTAAATAATAAAAATGCCCAAATATGAGAAATTTAAGACTTTGAAAATGTTCATTGGTATAACTTTTCCATTGCTGAATAACAATCACCTCAAGTTTAACAGATTAAGACAATATAGGTCAGAAATCTATACGTGCCATGACGAGGTTTTCTACTTGGGGTCTCATAGTCTAAAATCAGACTGTCAGAGGCACTGAGTTCTAGGCTAGAGGCTCTGGAGAAGAATCTGCTTCCAACTTCATTCAGGTTTTTGGCAGAACTTGGTTGTTTATGGTTGTAGGACTAAGTCTGTCCTTCTTTCAAAGTTGTCACCAAGGGCCAATTTCAGTTCTCAGTTGCTATCCGCATTCCTTAACCCATGAACTCACCATCTTCAAAGACAAAAAAGAATTTCTCATCTGAGAATCCCTCCAAGTTTTAATTTCTTACTTCCTCTGTATCTGACTTCAGGTGATTAAGTCAGACTCCCTGGATAATCTTCTTATTTTACAGTCAACTAATTTGGGACCTAATTTACACAGAGTACTTATCTTAGTTTTTGACAGAGTAACTGGCAGGAGGTATGTGTACTCAGGCTGCAGATCTTGTGGGTCATCTTGGAATTCTACCTGCCATGCGTTTAAATAATATTTTTAGTTATAAAAATTAGTTTTTTAAAGTTTATTGTTTCCAAAAAACAAACAAAAAAACCCCTAAAATAGCAGAAATGGAGAGATTATTTTAGCTGGCATCATTTAATTGCCAAATCAGTCACTTTAATTAACTAACAAAATGAATTTCTGTAATTTCCTTTTGGTTTTGTTCAACTTTTGCACCATTTAATTGGCCATTTACAACTGTTTGTGAAATACTCCATTATTCATTATGTTTTACATGATATTCATTATGCTGTACATGCTTTACTATATGTAAGTAGAAATTTCAGTCATATTATTCAAAACACGGCTCTAAATTGATTCCTTTCTGTGTACTCTTTTCCATTTATCTAGCTTGAGTAAGCTAATCAATTAATCAAACCTAAGGTTATTATCTTATTATTATACTTATTGAAGATAAATATTGATTAAATATGAAATTAAATACACACATTAACTGCATATAACTCAGTAAGGGGCAGTAACCTTTTCTGTCAAGGTAGAGAGCAAAAATAGTAGTTTTGTAGGTAATAAGATCTTTGATTTTCTTTGGTTTTGATTCTTTGTTTTTTTCTTTTTTCTTGTCTGTCTTTCTTTCTTTTTTTTTTTTTTTTCCCCAGCCTTAAAAATGTAAAAGACACTTTTGTATCACAGGCCATTCCAAATCTGTGCATGGACTGAATTTAGTTGAAAGTACAATATGGAAAAGGGAAAAGGACCAAAGTGGATAATCAGCAGACAATGTTTCCATTATTTTTGTCGTTATTGTTACCATTATTATTTAAAATTGGTTTAGTGTTTTTACATGCCAGTTTTGAGTTATATTTATTATGTCAAGAAAAAGTCATAATTTTTAAGTTCATATTACAGATGAGGAAATTGAGGTTTATAGAGATTAAGTTGGCTAAGGTCCCAATACTCTTTTAAATAGTATTGCTAGTACTTGACAAAGGACTATACTATTCGTCTCTATGCCTGAAACTATAATCTACCTAAGGAGGCAAATTATACACCTGTACCGATTAAATATAAGTAATAAAATAAGTAGTAGAGTAATAAAATAGTTCCAGAAAATAGATTACTTATGCATACATGAAGATGAATTACTAAACTTCTTGGGACTTATGATTATATGAAGTTTTCACTTCTGAGGCAGTTATGTTGCTGTGAGACAAGAAACAAATTCTCCTATTTCATTAATGAGAAAATACAGAATTCCAAAGAATAAATATTTGTGGTCATTAACAATTGTTTATTTTTGTTCTATTCTGGAGTTCAGTTCCTCTCTGAAAAATACTAATAAATTCTTCTTTGATGCTTTGAAAAATAATGAGTGCCTATCATTTACTTTTTTTTTTTTAAGATTTTTTTTTTTTTTTAATTTGACAGAGAGAGATCACAAGTAGGCAGAGAGGCAGGCAGAGAGAGAGGAAGGGAAGCAGGCCCTCTGCTGAGCAGAGAGCCCGATGAGGGACTCGATCCCAGGACCCTGAGATCATGACCTGAGCCGAAGGCAGCGGCTTAACCCACTGAGCCACCCAGGCACCCTATCATTTACTTTTAAAGCAGTGAAACTTGGAGCTGGTTTAGTGTGGATACTGTGAAATATTAGTTTTCTTTTCTCTCAGGATTTTCTAAATAATATTTCTTAATATAACTAAGGAAAAAACTATTATGTTCTAAGTATTTCTTTATATAAAATAGTACATAAATTATTAAATTATTGATGAAATGAGTATAAAATGATCATATGATCATATACGTTAGATTAAACATAATTTTCTAGAAGGAGAAAAATACTTAAAAATTCTTATTGAAATATTCTTAAAGTTCCAAACATAGTTTTGTTCAGTGAGGCACAAGATATATATTTTCAAAATGAAACAAGATGGGGCTGGGGAGGGGGACAAGTCATAAGAGACTCTTAATTTCAGGAAACAAACTGAGGGTTGCTGGGGGGTAGGGGGGATAGGGTGGCAGAGAAGGAGTAGGGTGGCTGTATTATGGACATTGGGGAGGGTATGTGCTATGGTGAGTGCTGTGAATTGTGTAAGACTGATGATTCATTAGATCTGTACCCCTGAAGCAAATAATACATGATACCTTAATTAAAAAAATAAAATAGTATAGTAAAAACTCAGTCAATATATTTTTTTTAAATTTCTTATTAGTTCCTGAGTGTTAAATTGCAAAGATTTGAGTGGAGCTTATACAGGACACTTATAAATTTGTTAGTTATAAAATTTATACAACAATAAGGTATGCAACTTAGGTTAAATGGACAAATTCCATTAAAGAGACACTCACTATCAAAACTGACATAAAAATAAATAGAAAATCCAAATGCTTGAAGAATTGAAATTTTAATAGAAATTCATCTCACAAAGGAAAACCCCAGCTAGAGATGCCTTTATTGGTGGATTCTCTTAAACATTTAATATTACACAATCTTATTCATAAAATAAAGGATATTATGAATGTTTTCCAACTTATTTTATGAGGCTAGTATTACTTGATATTAAAACCTTATAAAGTCATTATTGTTTTAAACCTACACGCCAAAATCCTTCAGAAATAAAGAAGTAAAAATTCCCCAAATATATTAGAAAATAGAATCCAGCTATATGCAAGAAAAAGACAGTATAAGCAGGCTCCCGGCTCAGCATGTAGCTTGACACAGGGCCCTATCTTATGACCCTGAGATCAAGTCCTGAGTCAGACACTCAACTGACTGAGCCAGTCAGGCATTCCTTCTCAGACTTTTAAAAGATGTTATGAGAAGTATTTAGCTATCATCAATGATATTCGCCTTAGTTAGAAAAAAAGATATGGACTTTGAATCTCTCTACTTCTACATAACATTTTATTTGGGCACCTACTCCATACAGTATGGCAAGAAAAATAAGGAAAAGCAGATAAAGAGGAAGACAGATGAATAAGATGACTGCACATTTAGAAAATCCTAAAGAATCTCCCAAATAGCTACCAGCATTGATAGCAGCTGGAATACAATGTCAAAGCATAAAAATTCATTGTATGTCCAAGGAATGTTTGTTACTCAGCCATCAAAAAGAATGAAATCATGCCATTTGCAATGATGTGGATGAAGCTAGAGTGTATTATGCCAAGTGAAATAAGTCAGAGAAAGACAAATCCCATGATTTTATTCATATGTGAAATTTAAGAAACAAAACAGATGAACCCAGAGGAAATAAGGAAAAAAAAAAAAAAGAGGCAAACTATAAGAGGCTCAACTATACTGAAAAAACTGAGAGTTGCTGGAGGGGAGGAGTGTGGGGAATGTGCTAAGTGGACGATGGGTATTAAGGAAGGCCCTTGTGATGAGCACTGGATGTTATATGTAAGTAATGAACTACTAAGTTCTACTGCTGAAACCACTATTATACTATATGTTAAGTAAATAGAATCTAAATAAAACTTGAAAAAAAATTAATTGTATGTCCATACACTAGTGATCAAAGCCAGGGAAATAAAATGAAAATAGACCATCTAAAATAACATTAAAAAACATGAGGTGTTTAGGAATAAATTTAACCAAGATATGTACAGAGAGTTATAAAAGATAAATAACTAAATGAATGGAAAGATATAGTTATGCCTTAAAAGACTCATATTGTTTAAAGTCAATTCTACCTGAATTGATCTATAGATCCAATGTACTCCCAATCAAAATCCCATCAGGATTTCTTGGCAGGGTAGGGGATTGATAAACTGTATATCAACTTTAAAAGAATATACAGAGGCCTAGAAAAGCCAAACAATTTTGAAAAAGAACACAGATTGAGGACTTACATGACCTTATATTAGAATTTATTGCAAAACTACAGTAATTGAGAAAGTGTGGTGAAACATCAGGATAGATGATTGGACCAAATGGACAGAATAGTGAGTCCAGGAATAGAATTACACTTCCAGTTATTTAAGAAAAATGTAAAAATATGCCCTATAATTGACCCTCTCACGACATGAATAAACTCTGACATTAGCATCAGTAACAGCTTTATTTCTATTAGCCCCAAATTGGAAATTCTACAAATGTCTTTCACCAGTGAAAGGATCAACAAACTGTGGGATGGCCATACACTGGAATTCTGCTCAGCGATAAAAAAAAAGAACAAACAATTGATTCATAACAACAATAACAAACCAAATATGAGAAATATGTTGAACAAAAGAAGCCGGACAAAAAGTATTTATTGTATAATTCTGTTAATATGAAGTTCTATGAAAGGTGAAATTGATATCTAATGACATATAGTATACCAGGGTTACTTGGGATGGTAATATGGTCAGCTGATGGTAAGGGAGTCACAAGAGAAATTTTGGGAGTAAAAGTCATTATCTTCACCTTGATTTTGATGGTCCGTACATTCATTGGAATGTATTGGAATTCCTGGTGTTAAATCTGATCAAATGGCACACTTGTGATGAGTGCATTTTATTGTCTGTAAATTGTACTTCAGCAAAGTCGGAATAAGAACAAGCTGCAAAGCAACATGTCTAAGAATAGCCTAGCCTTGCCTGCACCTCTGCATTACATTTAATTATTTTTTTATTATATTAGTATTTTTTTCTCTATACTTTTTTCAAATTTTTAGTGCCATTCTTTTATCGTAGTTTTTCTTGTCATGCTGATCAGTCTTTTACTTTTGATATTTAACATACTGCATCTTTATTCTCTAAAACAGAGTTTACAACTAAATCCGATGCCCCTTCCGTAAGCCCTATTTATTTATATTTAGCTGTTCGTATGCACTATTAAGTACAGATGACAATGATTTCTACTGCCATAGCTCAATTCATAGTATGGGAAATTCCAGGGAACAGAAAAATCAGAGTGTGATGATAGCTTTCGCATACACTGAAATCTGTCTTCAAGTAACTGTATTAATATTTTTTATCTTAATATACTGAAAGATGATTAAGACAGTTGGTACTATATCTTCTTCCCTACTAAATTTCCTTAATTTCCTAACTAATAATAATTTGTTTTCTCATTTCCTTTTAGATAGGTGACTTTAATGATTACCATAACAACAAGCTCCATTACTACCATTACAGCTAGCAGCAACATCACATGGGGCCAGTCATTGCATAAGCACATTCTTTTTTGTGTGTTCTTTAGTACGTTCACACTAGCTTTGTATTTGTTGTCATCCAAGCTAGTGAGACTCTTTTCAGGTTCTCCTTCATGCAATGATTTTCTTGTATAGCTATTTTTTTCACCAATGATTATAAGATTAAAAAAATTCTTTAGCATTAACCATAATAAAAATAAGATGTCCTGGTCTAAGTCCTTATACCACATTTGACTATTGTTGGTTTCTACTGCAGGGAGTAAGAGGGTTTCTCTCTGGGTCTGAGAAACCTTTTTGTAGAGAAGACATGTTTGAACAAAATTTTGACTTAAAATACAAGTAAATCGGGTTCTTTAAGAGCCTCTTATGACTGCCTTTCTATAATTTTTCCTATATTGCTCTCCTCTAAGTTGACTTATAAGACATGTTGGGGAAATGTTGAGAAATTCGTCTTAGACCCAAAGCAATGATTTTGATGTATAAGCTTTCATGAAAACATTTATGTGTTTGTGCCCTGGGCTCAAAAACTCATCTAAAAACCCAGGCAAAGTTCTTGTTAGCCAGCAAAATAAAATGTAATTTTTGTTTATAGTTATCAGCATAGGCAGTATGTATGGATTCTCAATGCCTCTCTAAAATTGGGAGAGGGTGTATAACCTAATGTATATCAGAGGAGTTTAGAGTGGAGCAGCCACTTTATCAGAGGAGACACTGTTGACCCTGTAATCCCGGAAGCTGCAAAAAATAAATAAACAAATAAATAATAAAGGGGTGGGGAAATGGATAGCAGGCTGCTTGCTCAGGAGAGTAGATGCAAATGGGCAAGCATCAGAATATATAGATGCAAGAAGGTTCTGGCATATCCAAAATAAGAACACACAGATAGAGCTACATCCATAGACTTTTACATCTTTAGTCCTTCAAGTGGGTTAAAAGTCAACTTGAATTGAGCTACGCAAAGTTGATTTACTCTAAACCCAATTTAATTCCACTGGGCTACTATCAGGGACTGCCTGTAAAATGTATTGCACACAATTTATAATTTAGTGCATAAAATATGGTAGTGGCCATAAAGGAAATATATTTGGCTTGAAATGTAATTTTCACTGATTCATTTACATTATAATAGTCTCTGACAGTGGACACTTATGAGTTTTATAATATGCATTGAAAAATCTTGAATTTGTTCTTTACATATGCAATCCAGATTATTGACTGACTATTTTACTACTATAGTCTCAATCTTAGCCGTGAGTCCAGGAATCAATGAAAATACAATTATTTCCATCCTGGTAAGATGGAATTGCCAGGGAGCATAATTGAGGGAGGCATCAAGCTAATTGCTTTCTCAAAGAAAGTAAAAGGATATGAGTGGGGTCAAAAGTGCACTATGTGCCTCTAGAGAGAACCATCTCCTCTTAAAATAACAAAACAAAACAAAACAGACTATGGTAGTTTATGGCACACAAATACATGAGGCAAACTGCTGGCTGAAGGATGTGAGGGAGAGATTGGAACAAAAGGAGTGTTTGACATAAGAAGTAACGCCTGAGTGCCACTTGCCGAAGTATTTTCTTTGAAACACATACCCGGAGAGATGTTATTTGATGAGTTCTCTAGTAAATGTGTCTGGTAAAATACTGCCACAATATATCCCTCTTGTAGATTAAAAATATCTTTAGAATGTGTATGCCTTTGGAAAGTTCTAAGGGTCCCCTAGGTGACTCAGTCTGTTAAGTGTCTGCCTTCAACCCAGATCATGATTCCCGGGTCCTGGGAGTGGGCCCTCAATCCCGCATTAAGCTCCCTGCTCTGAGGGGAGTCTTCTTGTCTCTCTCCCTCTGCCGTTCCTGCTATGCTCGTGTGTGTGTGTGTGTGTGTGTGTGTGTGTGAATGAGCACACGTACCTGAACTCTCGAATAAATAAATAAAATCTTTTTAAAAAGTTCTAGAATAAAGAAGTTTGTTAAACACTTCATTGCTCTTACATGGAGAACATATTTTTGGGGACTGAAAGCCAAAGAATATTTTTTATTTGAGCAATGAATTCTTTGAGGGCATCTTTAGATTGAAGGCTTTACTATTTCTATTTGAGAACTCTACTACAGGAGACTGCATAAATAAATGAAATAGTTTTTTTGTTTAGGTTATAGACCTTAAAGGAGTATAAGTAATGTTCATATAGATCTAAAGTTGAACACATTCTGGCCTAATTATAAACATGCTTTATACTGAATCCTTAAAGAAACATATTTTTGTACTTCTTTTAACTTTTTTCTATTTTCAGTTTAATTTATATGATTGTGGTTAAATATGAACAAAATTTCAGACATGTTGAAAGTATTAAAATGTAGAAAAATAATTTTGCTTATTAAACAATGTATATAAAATATATTTAAAATAAGCCTTCAAATTTCTTAGTAAAAAATGTTAGACTCATTTTTATTAGAATGGCAGAAGATGTTTTTACACTTTTCTCTATTGCATTTTATATAAAATCATATTTATTGGAAACTATTTATAAAATGTAATATGATTTTTCTTAGCAATCTTGTGCATCTCCCCATACCTTATACTTCTTTTTGGCAATTAACTTGCAGCTATATAAAAGAATGATGCTTAAACTGATTTAACTTAAGCATTTTTTCTTTACTTTTTAGATGAAGTTCAGTTTTATATGAGGAAGCCTGTCATGGGAAATCTCTAGAGTCCTCATATTCTATTGTATTCTCAGTCTTGTAAAATTTAGTATTCGAAACAAGCTTGATATTTTCTTTTTAATATTCTACTGTATTTTCAGCTTTGTAAAATTTAGTATTAGAAATAAGCTTGATATTTTCTCTTTTAATATACTACTTAGTGTAACGTAGGTGCATCAAAATTGCTTTCAAACTATTTTGATTGCTGTGATTATAATAGCTAAAATTAAACTCAAAATTCAGATGGCCCTGGAGAATCATTCCATTCCTTTTTAGGAGCTTAGCAAGAGCTGGCCTAACAAGAGTGAGTTAACTCTGCATAAGAATAAAATGATACCTGCCTCCGAACAACCCCAGAGGTACTCCTTTCTATAAAGCCATTTTTAAAATCAGGAATTTCCCATTATGGAATAGTGTCCTGGGTGATCTCTGTATTATCTTCTTATTAAAAAAAAAAAAGTAGAGAATTCAGGGGAGGACTTTCTTTACTTGAATCCTCTGTGGTGTGCCTACTCCATCTATGCTCTGCTAGACATAGTGTGAATGATGTAGGGTGGCATAATGTGAATTCTTCAGGGCTTATATATATACATAGATAGATAGATATAGATATAGATAGAGATATCTAAGTCACAAATATATATATATGAGGTGGTGCATTTCTAGATAATCCATTCTCACATTCTTAATTTTCTCATTTAAGCTTTACTTTTTTTGTTTTTTTTTTTAATTCTTTCACTTTAAGTAACAGAAATTTCCAAAACAATTGAATTAGAAGACAAGAAATAGGCAGGGAGAAAATATTTGCAAAAGCCACATCCGATAAAAGATGATTATCCACAATATATTAAAAAAAACCCTTAAAACTCAACCATAAGAAAATAGACAACCCAATTAAAAATGGGTCAAAAACTTTGACACCTCACTAAAGTACATATACAGAAAAGATGCTTCACATCATATGTTATCAGTGAAATGCAAATTAAAACAACAAATGAGATACCTCTATGCACCTCTTAGAAGGGCCAAAATCTGGAACACTGACAACACCAAATGTTGACAAGAATGTAGAACAACAAGAACTCTCATTCATTGGTTGTGTGAATGAAAATGGTACAGGTACTTTGGAAGACAATTTTGTGTGTTTTTACAAAACTAAATGTACTCTTGTCATATAATCTAGCAACTGTGCTCCTTGGTCTTTATACAAAGGAGTTAAAAACTCATGTCCACACAGACACCTGCACAGAGATGTTTATAGCAACTTTTTTTTTTTTTTATAGTTGTCCAAACTTGGAAGCAACTGAAACATCCTTTCATTAGGCGAATCGAAAAGTAAACTATGGTATATCCAGACATTGGAATATTATTCTGCACTTTAAAAAATGAGAAATGAGACATAGATAAACCTGAAGTGCATATTAGTAAATAGAAGAAGCCAATGTTATTGAATGTTATTGTATAACATACAATGTTATTGTATGTATTGTTATTGTTATGATGTTATTGTATGATCCTAGAAATGTTATTGTATGACTGGAAAACACAAATGTTATTGTATGTTATTGTTACTTTATGGTTCTGGGAAAGACTAAACTAGAGAGACAGTGAAAAGATTGGTGATTACCACGAGGGAGACAGGGGAGGCCAGTGGAGGAGGGAAGGTGAATAAGCAGAACACAAAAGATTTATAGGCCAGTCTAAATACTCTGTATGGCATTATAATGATGTGTCAATACAGATTCATACTGGTACAAAATGTATCATTTCAATGAGTAATATTGATAATGGGGGAGTTTATGCCTATGTGGGGGTAGGGGGTATATGGGAAATCTGTGTACCTCCCTCTCAATTTTGTTATAAATCTAAAACCATTTTAAAAATAAAGTCTTAAAAAAGTTTCCAAAACATGTAAACTTCTTTGAGGACTTAATGGTAATACAGTTTGGTGAATGTATAGAGGAATGGAGGTACTAAAAATAATGAATACTGTTATGCTGGAAATAAAAATAAATAAATAAATAAATTTAAAAAAAAAAGTGAGATTTTAGAGCAATTGTACTTACGTTAATGAAAAAATATAGGAATAGAGGACAAGATCATTGGAAGGGATCAAATCACTCAGAAGTCTATTCTATGTTGATATTGAGGTTACCAGAAAAGCAAAACAAAGTGAATAATGGAGAAATTGATGGTAGTTCAGAAATAATCTTCACAGAGTGAGAGGGCAGTTGATAAATTACTTCTACAGCAACAGATAATGACTGCTAAGCTAAGTGTTTGTAGGGAGGCTGGGTGGTGGGATATTTAGAGAGGACAGTTTGCTGTAGGAGGTATGAGAGAACACAGCTATCACTTGAGAGGGCTGTAAAAGAAGCACTATCCTCAGGAAATAGAAAGTTTTCTAGTGAACAAGGTGAAGAAAGTGAAATTTCACAAGATACTTCAATGGAGAAGGAGATACATTTTTCTTCGTTAAAAAGAGGGCATCAGACTCAGTGAGTTTTAGGATCCCTTTGATAAAATCTATGATTCTGTAAGTAAGGTAACTTGTTTTGTGATTCTGTAAGTAAGGTAACTTGTTTTGTTGTTGTTGTTGTTGTTTTGTTTTCTTTTTTTCTCCAAGGCTTATTGATTGGATGACTTTCCTAATGGTCATCAAAGAGTCCTTTTCTCTTAGACTTCATGTACAGTCAAGCACCAAGTCTAGTTAAATCTGATCTTTCTCCTCCTCCTCTGCAAAAACCCAAGTAGGGACTGCCTGTTCTTCCTTTTAGGTGACATATGCCTTGAAGCTAGAGTGGTATTTTAGGAACACAGATCTGATTGTCATCTCCTAATTTAAAACACTTTAATAGTTTTGTGTTGCCTTTTAATGAAAATTAAATCCTTAATGTATGTATCTATGTATTTTAAAGAAAGGTTTAAGTAGTGCAGTTGCTACTTATTTCTTAGCTTATGTCTTGGTACATTTCTTATTTTTTTTTTTTAAGATTTCATTTATTTATTTGAGAGGAAAGCAGGAGTGGAGAGGGCAGGGCAGAGGGAGATGGAGAAGAGGGGAGGGGCAGAGGGTGAGAGAAAAGAGGGGAGGGCAGAGGGACAGGAAGAAGTAGGCTCCCTGCTGAGGTTGGATTTCATGACCCCCGGATCATGACCTGCGCTGAAGGCAGATGCTTAACTCACTGAGCCACCCAGCCACCCAGCCCCTTGAACATTTCTTATTCTTGATACTTTGTTTACAAAATATTTCCCCCCTTTCTTGAATGTGCTGTAACTATTCTTCCTTTAATGCTTTCATATATGTTATTTTCACTTTCATAATACCTCTGTTCTCTACTTGTTCTTCATTTCCAGCTTTAGCACTTTTTTTTTTTTTTTTTTTTTGAACAAATCCTCTCTGGTCCCCAGACCAGGTCCAGCTACATAAATAATTTTATAGCATACCCTACCCTGTTTGTCTCATTTTTATTTTACGTGTTCAATAGCTTTTAGATTGAAAACCCTGTTGACAATAGTGTCTATTACATGTGTTGGTTAAATAAATCAATAGGAGGCATGGAATTATTATAATATGAATGTAAGGATGAAATGAGTTGATTTTCTAGAACCTGATTTAAGTTCACAATTGATTGTAAAGGTGAAAATTTGCCTCATAGTCAAACAAGACATAATGGTCCAAAACAATAGCACCAACAAGCATAACAAATGTAGCAAATATTTTAGATTGAAAAATGTCCTGGTAGACCATCAATGCAGAACTAGTGAATAACATAAACAAAAGCAGCCCCTCCCATACCTTGCCTATGTATAGTAGTCAAAGTGGAAGCAACCAGAGTATTGGAATATTGGAAATGGAGTGCAGGAATTTGGAGAAAATGTGCTCTGTATCACCACACAGAGGTATTGCTTCCTCTTTAGCTCAAGCCAGATGAGAAATGGTTTAAGAATCCTACATGTTGCTTGAAGAACAGAAAGGACTAGTCTTAGTAAAGAAAATAAATGAGAAAGGATGTGGATATTGACCTGAGGCATCAGAAGAAAACATTTTTTTTTTTTTTTTAATTTGCTTTGGGAGCTTCTTTTCTACTGCTAGTAGGGGCAAGGATATTTTTGTTTTCTTGAGGGTCAGATGTGAACAGCACAGTGGAAAAAAGTTGCCCAGGAGTTAATTCAAATCCTTCCCTAGTGGCTGTTCAGAAAAAAGGATGAATAATGCAAATCCCAAGAATAGACAAGAACTATAAAGGGTTTCACAAAAATTCTACATCATCTTTCAATGGGAATGCATGAAATGTTTCTAGTGTGACTCCAAAGCCCACAAAAAGCATCTATAAGAGCATGAACTGAGACCAGAACAGAGTAGCTTTAAAAATTCCCTAGGGGAAAATAAATAAATAAATAAGTTCCCTAGGGGCTGAAATAAGCAATGCTAAGACACAAGGAAAATCCCTTTTTTCTCATCTTTCTCTCTTCAACCTGGAGGAACCAGGACCCTTAGGGAAGGGGAGAGGAAGAATAGAAGTCAAGCAGGGGGAGACAGAGGAAGTCAATGGCTCACCACTTTCCCATCTCAGTTCCTCCACTTACAGCAGACACAAACTGGAAGAAGGGATTGATACACTTACTTTGAAACAAATTTAAGTTATAACCACTGTCTTCCAAGAAATGATTTTTTTTTTTTTAATTGAACAGAAGAATTTCAATCTCTACCACATTTGATCATCAGAGTAAGTGGCTAGCGGCAGTGGTGGTGGTGATGGTTAAAATGAATGAATGGATGAAGAATGAATGCATGAATGAACGAACGAATGAATACACAAATAATGATATAAGAATCTGCTGGTGTCAAAACTCTGGTCAGAAGGGTATTTCCCCATTAACAAAAATTAGCAAAAATAGGCAATTGCTTATTTTGGTTTTTTGAGATTTTTAATACTTTTGAGAATATGTTGTTGGGTTTTAGCTCTCATTTGAACAATTAAAAAAACAAAAAGAATCCAACTTTGAAACAGTTTCGCTCTTCCTTCCTGAGTTTTTTGGGTTGTTTTCGTTTTTCTAAAATGCTGAGAACTCTATTCAGATTGTTTAAATCTTAGCATAACTAAAGTGTTATTTGATTTTTAAATATACAAACTCTATTTCTGACTCAATTTATATTAAACCCCATTTGAAATTTTTTTATTATGTGCATATTGCCAGTAAGTGATTTCCTCAGTTAGGCCTGTGGTTTAATTTAATCCTTTAGAATGTAAACCCTTTCTGAAAGAGTGCATAAAAATCTAATTAAATCATAGGGAGATGCAAAGTTGGTGGGAAAAAGGAAGAAGGAGGAAACAAATAGGAAATAAAAAGGGTGGCTGGCATACCATTTATTTAGTTAAACCAAGTTCACTTTTAGTCCTGTTCTTAGATAAAGCACATAGAAAACATCTTAAATTAGTTTAGTTCTATTATTGCTCCTGTGGACTATTAAGAAAGTCTTTAGACTACATTTTCAGAGCATTCCAGCAGAGTAAGTTACAATACATTATTTAAAGTACTGGAGGCCATTATCATCTTGGTTTTACCTACTGATAGAAGTGGGCAGGTGTTTGAACAGATTTTTTTTTTCTTTCTTCCTAGAACCTTCCATTATACAGAACCATATTATTTTGCTATAGCCCTAAGTGGAGAATAATTCCATATCGGTCTTTTCCAGTTTACTGCATTTCCAGAAGCTTTGGATGCCTTCAGAAAACAAAATAGCAGACCCTCTCTACATCACTTAAGGTGCCAGAGATTCACTGTGTTAGTTTGATCTCACAGATGAGTTTGAGGCATCAGCCCCTTTCCCCAGCACACAAAAATAAAAGTAACCAGAATGCCCACAATTTATATTCTGGTGAATGAAAGCAAAATTCTAGAAGAAAGGGACATTTATATATAGGTCCCAATTTCCAGAGCCATTATCAGAAATATTAGAATTTTGTTTGGCTGTTATAAAAGCACATTATCCAAACCCAATGTTGATGCACTGAATTACCTGTGCCTTTTGTGATTTTTGTTTCTCTCATTGTGTTTGATAATAACTTCAAGTTTAGCATGTTCTGACATGAAAGGAAAGTTTAACATAACATTGCAGCACATTTTGTTACAGCAATCTATTTTCTTGTGGTCACAAGGTCTGAGAAATGAAAGTAGTTTTCTTATTAGGAAAGCATTTTTGCAAATTGTAAAACTAAATGAAAACATTTTTGCCAATAATGCCACTGAAGGGAATAGCATCAGATATTTGAAGAAAACTCTTTTTTTTTTTTTTTTTAAATGGTCTTGATGTCAAAGGGTGAACAGAACCTGTTTGTAGCCCTCATGGTTATTTCTTTATTATCTTTAGTTATAGAATTTTAGAAATAACTTCTGTTTTGCTTGGTACAAAATCTAGCTAGAGTCTCCCCCAAGCGAGAAATTTTAAGCAAGGACCCAATGTCAGTTATTCATTCAATTAGGATTCTTACTTTTAGGAATTATATTTTGCTTTCATTGTTAGCTTTTAGGAAATAGATTCCTTTGTTAAGTGATGTAAAAATGATACACTGCTCAAAGTAGAGAACTGATCTCTAACACTTCTTTATTTTATTATTATTTTTGTATTTTGTATTTTTTTTTATTAACATATACTGTATTGTTTGCCCCAGGAGTACAGGTCTGTTAATCATCAGGCTTACGTATTTCATAGCACTCACCATAGCTAACATTTATTTTATTTATTTTACATTGCTTGTAGATTATTTCTATCTCTCATTCTATAAACTTGTATTAGGACTATTCTGAATGTATAGACCAGTAAAATGTGCTAGAGTTTTTATAAGGCATTTCCGAGGCAAACATAATATATAGCTATACATTATAAAAACTAAAGGTATTATATACTCATGTATACCTTTGAAATTAGAAAAACAAAACCTGTATTATAACTGAGGCAAAGTCTAAAAAATCATCCAAGGACAAAACAAAAGGATTATAAGTAATTGGTTTACACATAAAGATATCAATGTTATATCACAGAATAAGTGCTCTCTGGGGTGGGGGGCATTAAACAGTGATGAAGAAAAGACATAGGGTCAGTGCCCTCATGCAAATCACAGGTATAATTCACTGTAGTGATATAGCAGACACTCTTGATTGATTGATTGATTCAAATAGATAACCCTTTGAGCAGACATGGTGTGTACAAAAATTAAAGACATATCTCTGTTAATGAGCCTCTCAAACTGCACTGGAAAAGACAGACCACTAAAAACATTTTATAATACAATGTACAATATAATGAATATTGTCAGAGTTTTATATGGGTACCTTAAAAAGACCTTTACATTTTTTATTGGAAAAAATCAGCTTTTCCCCCAAAGTAAGAAACATTTGACAGAGACTCAAAAATCTAAGTAGGTTATTTTCAGGTAAGAGAAGAAAGGATGTTTCCGGATAAGAGTTGCCATGTGAATGTTAGTTTAAGGAGTCATGGGCTACATAGGGCAGATAGTGGACAGTGAATGAGAAGGAAAGGGATGACAGGAGATAGGCTTCTTTGGCCCACATATTAAAAGATCAGGAGTGCCCTAAAAGAAAGTTATAATCTTTATCCCAATTTTTGATGTAGATAGCATTTTAAAAACAGTATCACTAGATTTCATTTGAGATTTTATAAATGTTTGACCTATAGCTGGAGCTTTAACATTTTGTTGTTGTTGTTAACTGAGTATAGTTGACACACAATGTTACATTCGTTTCAGGTGTACAACTTAGTGATTTGACCAGTTTATTACATTATGCTATGTGCAGCCATTATATTGCCATTACAATATCACTGACTGTATTCCTTATGCTCTACTTTTTATTCCCCTGACTTACTCAGGCCATAACTGGAGGTCTGTATCTCCCTCTCTCTTTCAACCATTTTGCTCCAAACCTCACTCACCTCTCCCTCTGGTAACCATAAGTTTATTCTCTGTATATATAGTTCTGATTGCTTTTTGTTTGTCTATTCATTTATTTTAGATTCCATTTACGAGTGAAATCATATGGTATTTGCCTTTTTCAGTCTGAGTTATTTCATTTAGCATAATACCCTCTAGGTCCACCCATGTTGTCTCAAATGGCATGATCTCATCCTT
The DNA here is from genome assembly GCF_009829155.1 of Mustela erminea. Taxonomy (NCBI): domain Eukaryota; kingdom Metazoa; phylum Chordata; class Mammalia; order Carnivora; family Mustelidae; genus Mustela; species Mustela erminea. Next base: position 34,192,611 of record NC_045619.1, read on the forward strand.
TTTGATAGCTATGTAATATTCCTGTGTGTGTGTGTGTGTGTATGTGTGTGTGTGTGTGTGTACACACATATTTCCCTATCCATTTTTCTATTGATGGAGACTTAGATTGCTTTCATGTCCTAGCTATTGCAAATAACACTGTGATAAACATAGGGATATATGTATCTTTTCATTTTCTCTGGGTAAATACTCCATAATGGAATTATTGAATCATATGGTATTTCTGTTTTTAATTTTTTGAGAAACTTTGACACTGTTTTCCACAGTGGCTGCACCAATTTACATTCTCAACAAGAGTCCAGTTGGGGCTTTATCTTGTGCTACTTTGCATCCCCAGTCCTAAGCAATGCCTACATCACATTCTTTCTTTATAGAAATACCATTTCTATTTTGGCACTGCATTTTCAGATAGAAAGATCACAACTTACTTAGCAGCAAGATATAAAGACTATGAGCATACCCTGCTGTTGAGTCTGCTCTTTTATGTAACATAGAAATTGTATCTTGAGAGAGAAAGGTCCAAGTCATACTTTTCTAGTGACAGGTTATCAAGTCTGTGATTATTTTTCCAGATGAAGAAAGAATTATCAAGGGCAAGTGGACAAGAAGTCGCCCTGACCTAGGAAGCAGGAATGGTATATAGGTTCCACTCACACAATGTTACAAGAAACTCTTGATCTTTGGTGCTGCCTGGCTTATCTTTAAGCTTTGCTACACTGTGCGGCAAGTTAAAGTCACTCTGCATCATGTAGTTTGATTCTTCAGCTCTGCAGTCTACCTTGGAGATGAGCCATACCTAATCCATCCTCACTGTAACAATAATACACTGTATGCATTAATCATGATCTTGTGACATCTCCATGAGAGATTTATGGCAAAACATTTGCTCCAGTCCACTGCCTTGACGTGCCCATGTTGGGACTTACTGAGCAGTCATTGATAAAAAAACACTTTTGTAGTCAGGGATCCAGAGCCTAGCCACATATTACGAGGTTAAGAGTCACCTGACTTTTTACATGCCTGTTCATTCGACATGTCCAAAAAACCAAGAATCATTTTTGACACCTCTTTATTCCCATATATTCTTATATTCCTCATTCCACACGTAATTCACTAACAGATTCTACCTATCTCTCTCCTTCAAAATTATCTAGAATTTAGTAATTTTTCATCACTTTTCTGCTACCAACTTTTCTCAAGTAGCTACTATGCCTCATCAACCTTATTTTAATAGTTTCTCAGTGTACCCTCCTTGATTCTGGTGTTGTTTTCCTTTGGTCTTTTCTAAATCTGGCAGCAAATTATCCCATAAAATATTAGCATGCCCATTTTTATTCCTTAGTTCAAACTCTCCAAGAGCTTGCTGACTCAAAGTGAAAGCCTAAGTGCTCATGATGACATACCAGCCTCACATACCTTATTTCCTTATATTCTCTCACATATCTGTCGATTCTCCTCTTCCCTCCATTTGCTACAGCGATACTGTTTCCTTGTAGTTCTTTGAATAAACTGGTTGTTCTCCTTCCTGAATGCCTGTATACTTCGTTGTCTTTCTGGGATCCTCTACCCCAGATATCAACACAACTTGTGTTCATGTTTGAGGTCTTTACTCACATGGTGTCTACTCAGGGCCATCTTCTCTGGCTGCCTTCCCTCTAGTCTAAAATCACCTCTTGATGTTCTACCCCTTATTTGAGCCCTGCCTGCAACCCTTTTTATCCCTAATTTTGACTTTGTTTTCCTTAGTGCTTATTACTATATAGCATACTGTGTAATTTAATAATTTACTTTTTCCTTCCATCTTCACTAGAATGTAAGCTCCAAAGCACATTTCATGAAAAATATCTCTTATTCATTGTTGTGCTATAGTACCTAGAAATAGTTCCTGACATGCAGCGGACATTCAATAAATACCTACTGAATTAATAGATGAATTTTAATGTTTCATATCCTCAAATAGTCATTAAGAATTCTACATTTACATTAAAATTTTTATTTGGTACAACGTTCAGCTAAAATGTACTTCATGTAAGAGGAAGATGAGGAATGAAAAATGCAGCACAATATCATGTCCATTAATTATTTTTCCCTATAAAACCAGAAATAGGCATTTTATAGGAACAGATATAAGCAGAAAGTCACATGTATTAAACAGGCTAAATGGTTGCCTGTGGGAGGATAGGAGTATGGTTGTAAAGTAACAGGTGATAGGATATATAGGAAAGATAAAAGAGGAATGCTGTAGAACTTTTTTTTTTTTTTTTAAGATTTTATTTACTCATTTGTCAGAGAGAAAGACTGCAAGAGCGCAAAGCAAGGGGAGCAGCAGGCGGAAGGAGAAGCAGGCTCCCTGCTGAGCAGAGAGCACGATGCAGGACTGGATCCCAAGACCCTGAGATCATGACCTCAGCTGAAGGCAGATGCTTAACTGACTGAGCCACCCAGGCATCCCTGGAATGTCAGAGAATTTGAGGATAATGGTTAACTCATTCCTCAGCACCTCATATACATATATGTATTCTTATATATATATATATATAGAGAGAGAGAGAGAGAGAAAACAGAGAGTGGATAAACTTGTTCAATTCCCTTCTCCATTGCCTAATTCTGCCATAGAATCTGCAAGGCTGCATATCTTAAAAACAAAACAAAATACCCTGAGTTGAGCTTTTCTTGCACCTAGTGGTGGGGTGTAACATACATAAAAAATAATGATCCATAAGTGAAAGTTCATGGGAGGACAACCCTTCCGAATGAAAAGGAAAAGCCAAACTGGGACAGTCTTTCACTTCTGTACACTGATATTTCTTCTTTGTGAAGAATAGAGAATAACGCCTCTATATACAGCCATATTGCAACCTGGAGGACGAAAGTCAGACAATAAACATCATGTAGCAAAAAGACAGAAGGAGCACAGGTCCTTCTTGACATTCTTGAACAGCTGTATGATCACTGGACTGCTTACATGTGGAGTTCTTGTCTCAGGGAAAAATAAACTCCTATCTATCTTTTTTTTTAATCTCTTGATGCCTCTATCCATCTAGTTAGTCTACTGAATATCAGTGCTTCTTATTATTAAATCTGATACTTATATCATTCACTGTCAGTTAAAGTGAGGATTTATTTTGGCTTGGATTCTTAAAAATATTATTTGCATCCATAAGATGATGAAGGAAAGCCTGATTGAATTTACTTGAGTGACTTGGATAATAAGGAAGAGCAAAATATAGACAACAAGTTTAAAATGTAGAATAATACAATCAATTTCATTCCATTTTATGGCTGATGATTTATAAATATAAATAGATAGTGAATAAATTTAGCAAAATTGCTCTCATGGAGAATAAATTAGGTCGGATTACTTCTCCATAGCAGACTAATACAGGCATGGATTATTTTTGTTTTTGACAATCATAAATGCTAAAGAATTTTGAGAGCTCCAAAGTTAAGAAAATATATCCTTTGAACTATTTTTTTTCCTAAGTGTTTGAAAATGTAGTTTCTACAAATCTACTTAAACTTTTCTAATATGTTTTCAATTGTAGTTTACTCACTCATTATGGAAAGTGTATTTTTTAAGAATCTGAGTTATTCTTATTATGTAGAACTTAAAGCATCTTTGAAAAGCAGATGCAAATTTTATTGATTAATTAGTCCAGCACAAAAGATTTAATAAGTATGCACCCTGAATATGCTCAATGTCAACCTTTTAGTGTGTTCTAAATGCTTTGCATGTGGATGTTGATGTATTTGAATGTGTATTTGAATTGAGTGTATTTGAATATGATTGAATAAGTAAGAACTACAATATATGTTTCACCACTAGGAGAACATAAATGGTAAGAAAAATTGATTTTTATTCATAAAATATTAATGGACATATTAGACCTCTTTTCTGTTGAGATTTTTGTTTGTTGGTTAGTTTTAAGTGACCTATGAGCAATCCAGCCCTCTACATACAGCCTGGACAAAACTGTATATTTGTTTTCATTCCATATTTTATAGTTATTTACTTTCTTCCTATAACTACACTCGGAACATTTAAAGAAAAAGGCCCTCTAGCTCATCATTCTCTGTATCCTCATGAGAAGTTCATAAATTCATGAGAACTCCTTCTCTATTTAAATTATAATTATGATCCTCCGTGTATGTGAAAGCTGCAGATTAGCATTCATTCATATCTTCAACAGCATGCTAAATGAAGTGAAATGCTGGTATACCAGACATCTAAAATCTGTTTTCATGGAGCTTCTAGTGTGGTCAAGTACCTAACAATTAGGCAATTAGAGTCAAGAGAGGGGAAGTTCAGGTATTTTAGGAAGTTTAAGAAGAACTAATGTGGACTTAGGGTAAGAAAAGGCTTCCTAGGAGAAATGATCATAAATTAAAACCTGAAAAATGATTAGGAATTGGCAAGGCAAAGTGGGGGAAACGTTGTAGGAAATGGATTCCATATGAAGTTGCTTCATAACTAAAGGGTCTGAGGCAAAAGAGAACATTGCTCTTTCCAGGAAGTAAAAGTAACCAAACATGAATGGAGAGTAGAATTGGAGTTTGGAAGTGGGTTGGACGGCAAGTGGATAAAGTCTGATCCTTTCTCTAAGAAGTAAGATTTTTGTCGCTTGCCCTCTTCTCTTCACTGTTCATATTTAGTCTTCTGTTTATACTGGTCTGGCTCTTTTTTAAGATGTTCACTAGCATTTCCTCATTATTCTGTAGTTCCTTTTAAATTGGGTTATATCATAATTTCATGCCAAATTTGGGCACATGAGTCTTTGCCAAGTCTTGGAAGCCCAAGTCCTAGTGTTCAGTACAATACAAAGAAATCGTGGGCTGTCAGTTTGGTATCTAGTCCCAGTCTGCCTTTAAGTACACAAAGAAAAGAAATGCTGTCATTTTCCTGGGGATGAGATGGGCCAGAGAAGCTGACACACTCCGCGTATTCTTACTAATTCACCCTGTTAACACTAGTAGGAGAACAAAGTTTAGAATCAGACTAATCTGGGATAAAGTCTCAGTTTTACTACTGGAAAGCTATGTAAACATGGTCAAGTTACTAAGGTCCTTAAGGTTTAGTTGTTTCATCTGTAACATTGACGACATAAAACCTATATTTTTTGTGTTGCCATCAGGACTTGAAAATAATTTCTTCTGGAAAGATTTTATAAAAGTATCTGGCAACTAGAAGGACCTTGATACATGACAGAAATTATTTTTTTTTTTTTTTCCCTCTGGACGTTTGTTATCTTTTTAAGATTTTTAAAGTAATCTGTGTATCCAACATGGGGCTCAAGTTCACAATCCCAAGATCAAGAGTCACATGTTCTACCAACTAAGCCAGCCAGGTGCCCTGAACCTTTGTTATTTTTATTTTAAAAAAGTGGTAATGTTGTCCATATCAAATAACTATTATGAGGGATAAAAGAGGCTAAGACCATAAAATCACATGAAGGGTATATTGTGTGTGGTAGACACTCAACTAACCTAAATTTCCCCCTCTTATGCTCAGGGTATAAAAAAGATGGTTGCATTCAAGTCTCCTCATATTTCTCATATGCCTAATTATTTGGGAGTAGGGGAAATGGTATATGTAAATAAATATACAAGAAAATGAAACTTATCTCAGGAAATACATGGGAGGGAATACTGATGTCACCTTTGCTGCTATTAATTATAATAGTTGGTATAGTTGTAATTCCATATTTAGCCAAGCTGTTGAGTAAAAGAACTAGGATATTTAAGTCACTTGGTAACCCTGCAATTATTTGTGTGAATTTTTGTACAAATTAGGGAAATTCAGTCTATCTGGCCAATTTCTTATAAAATCTATAGCAATGTGTAGAGTGTTATGTTGATTGAGGATAGTTAGAAAGTTGACAATAGCATGCTTATTAATATTTTATCTTAAGATATTAAAAAAAAAACCCAAATTTCATTTAAGTTTTAAATGTATGGAAATGTTTAGTTTTCCTCTGATGCTATAATTCCCTAAATTTTATGATTTCATCCCAACCTACACATAGGGAACATGTATGAGACTTTCCAAAACACAGACAAAATAATTCTCTGCTTTTTATGGAAATGATTTTTCATACAATTTGGATCACATTAGAAATATAGCACTGCCAAATAAAATATCATTATCTGGCATTTTGGATGTCCTCTAAATATTCAGCAATGGTTCTTGATCTTTTCTTTCTCTTTTCTGATATTAAAAACTACAAAGCAATTTGTAATCACTCAATTTTGCTGTTCACTTTTCAGTAAAAACATGATAAAGAAGGTGATGCAAGTCAGTTCTGAGAGGCATTTACAGATTTTCTAATAGTATGAACTGGGCTATGATCTCTATATGAATGCATTTTAATTTAGAAGTCATGAGTTCACCATAGAAATTTTTACAAATGCTGGGAGATATCTTTTTAATGCAGAAGGTCTGTGGGTTGATATTGGCCATTGGCATTCAATACCACTGATAAATCCACTACTGGATTTAAAGTTAAATTTCAAAAAGCCTCCCGGAAAATGATTTTCCAAACTTAAATTAAACTTTCTTTTGGCTCATATCCCTTCTGTTGTTGCTTTAGAGACCCTGCATTTTTTTTTTTTTTTTTTGAATGGGTGCATCTCCTTAGTATCCCATCTTTGTTCAAAAAAAAAAAAAAAAATCCGTTTATAGGAATGGCAGGCTTTGTATTATTAGACTCCTTTTACTTGGCAATAACCAACTGCCCTAGTCATAAATCAAATGATTCAGTATGTCAGAGGCTAGTAGATGGAGAAAAGACACCCCTTTTAGCCACATGCATACACTGTTCTGCATACGCACCAAGGAGAAAACGTGAAATTCACGGTATTAGAAAGGGAAGTCAACAGTCTAGTTCACCTGAACGTCTGAAATCTGGAGATGGATTTATGAAAATGAGAGTCCTGTTTAGCCAAAAAAAAGAGAGAGAGAGAGAGAGAGAGAAGGGGAGAAGGGGAACGAGGACTGTTTAATATGATTTGAATAAAAGTAGGAAAAATGTTGCATTTTGTTGGGTATTATATTTAGTTTGAACTGACATCTGGTTGTAATTTGCTTTCCAAGGTTTTTTTTTTTTTTTTTTTACCACTCCATTTTTTTATTTTTTAAATTTTGCATTTTTAAAACAGTTATATAATTTAGAAGACAAGATGCTACTGTGGATTTCTGCACACTAGAGGGCACTAAAATATCTGAAGATAAAATTACTCGAGGTTTTACCTTCGCAGACTTTTGAAGGAACAGTTATCATAATTTTTAAATCCTTTAAAAGAAGCACAGGGACTATAATAGAATTAGCACAACATTGTAAATATTGGTTTTGAAAAAATAAGATCAAAATATTATTTTTTAAAGTGACAATGGCTTCAGGTTTTCCTACTGGAATGCTGAGTCTCAGGGTATTTGGTATGAACTTCTCAAACCCCTTCTTATAACGGATCTTTTCTTTTCTGAAAAAGTAATTGCCAAACATATTTTTTTATTAATTTTTAAAATTTTTTTTATAAACATATAATGTATTTTAATCCCCAGGGGTACAGGTCTGTGAATTGCCAGGTTTACTTCACAGCACTCACCATAGCATAGCACATACCCTCCCCAATGTCTATAACCTCATCCCCTTCTCCTGACCCCTCTCCAGCACCCCTCAGTTTGTTTTGTGAGATTAAGAGTCACTTATGGTTTGTTTCCTTCCCGATCCCATCTTGTTTCATTTATTCTTTTCCTACCCCACAAACCCCCCATGTTCCATCTCCACTTCCTCATATCAGGGAGATCATATGATAGTTGTCTTTCTCCAATTGACTTATTCGCTAAGCATAATACCCTCTAGTTCCATCCACGTTGTCCCAAATGGTAAGATTTCATTTCTTTTGATGGCTGCATAGTATTCCATCATAGATATATACCACATCTTGCCAAACATATTTTTAAAAAGATTTCATTTTTTTATATGAGAGAGAGAGCATGCAAGCAGAGAGAGGTGCAAAGTGGGAGGGAGGGGAAAGGGAAAGACTCTCAAGCAGACTTTGTGCTAAACAGGAATCCTGATATGTGGCTGGATCTTAAGACCCTGAGGTCATGGACCTAAGTCAAAATCAACAATCGAACACTTAGCCGACTGAGCCACCCCAGTGCCCCAGCAAACAAATTTTTAATAGATTTTCCACTGATCCATAATGATGAGGGAGCAAGAAGTTGGCTGAGGACAAAGCAAAAGCTAGCACCTTGCACCCCCTCTCCACCTGCTCCCCTTGGTAGCATGTGTGACATTTCTCAGGCACCCCTGACTGCCCTAAGAGAAAAGCAAATACTTACTTGCAGAGATCACAATCCTGCAAGGCAGGAGTCTCCCTTGGTTTGCAAATGTCCTAGAGATCTACAAACAAAGAAGTTACCTTATCAATAGCACAATTTCCAGAGGCAAATAACTCACTTCCTCAAGCCCTAATGTCACCCTCCCCTCCATAAACAAAACTGAAGGAGGCTGAGGTAGAAGGAAATGTAAATAAAGTTAAATCTCTTCTGAACCTAAATCTCACTAACAAAGACGCTTGATAGCAGGAATGTGACATCTCACCAGGAATCTTCCAACTATCTTGATGTTAATGGCTTGCCAAAAGGGAAAAGACAACATTGATCAAGTTGCAAGACCTCTGGTATCCCACCTTGTAGGCCCTCTTTAGCATATGAAAGCTCCATTGAAATCTCCCTTTCCCTCACCTTCCCCTAACTGCAGAGTACATACTCTGCCATCCCTCACAACCTGGAGTGCCTGGAGCAGCTCTTTCTGCCCACGGGTCCTGTCCCCGTGCTTTAATTAACCACCATTTTGCACCAAAGATGTCTCAAGAATTCTTTCATAGTCATTGGCTCCGGACCTCACCCCACCAAACCTCACCTATGTTCTAGAACTTCATCACATAACAGTAACTTTTCTCTTCATCTTAGTATAATCGTACCAATATTGCTATTGAATGTTCAACAATCTACCATTTTTAGGGCTGAGAAACACTGGTCATTTATTGGCTGGATGGCTAATGTTCCAAGCCAGCAGATACATGTTTTTATTTTATAGTTTTGGGAGCATTTTTCAAACAGCCAATAACATGTTTTTAAGAGAGAGATTTCTTCCTTTATTTCTTTCTTTCTGTGGCCCTTCTCTTCTTTTCCATGTACTTTTTCCTCTTCACACTTTGATATTCACTCTTAAATAGCTTCTTATGAATGTTAAAAATAAGACAACAGGCTCAAAATGAAGATCATATTATAAGCCCATGCCAACAAACCAAGGCTTAATTAATTTTGGTTCTCTCAGAAATGGAATTTTAAATCAGTTAATCAGGAATCACCTATCACCCCCTACTTAGGTAATCTGCCCGAGAGGCCCCTGCCATCCCCTAATGGAAAGTGACTTAGCAATCAACCCACTTTTTTTTTGCCTAGTATAACCTCCTTGTTCCATTTCCCTTCTGCCTATAAAAGTCTTTCATTTTGTGTAGCTTCTTGGAGTTCCTTCCTACCTGCTATATTGGATGCTGCAAGATTTGAATTTTGCTCAAACTCTTAAAAATTTGTAACATGCCTCAGTTTATCTTTTAACATGAATTACACACACACACACACACACACACACACACACACACACACACCTTTTTTCCTTTCCCTTCTAGTCATGGGTGTCAACCAATAAGAAAAGGCAACAGGAGCTTTGGGTATGACAGATTGCAAACCACTCACAACTCTTGTCGATTTAGGAGCCATTTTCAATGTCTTGGAAATATGCCTCTGGAAGTGTAATGGGACCAGAACATAAAAGACAACTATCATATGATCTCCCTGATATGAGGAAGTGGTGATGCAACATGGGGGCTTAAGTGGGTAGGAGAAGAATAAATGAAACAAGATGGGATTGGGAGGGAGACAAACCATAAGTGACTCTTAATCTCACAAAATAAACTGAGGGTTGCTGGGGGGAGGGGGTTTGGGAGAAGGGGGTGGGATTATGGACATTGGGGAGGGTATGTGCTTTGGTGAGTGCTGTGAAGTGTGTAAACCTGGTGATTCACAGACCTGTACCCCTGGGGATAAAAATATATGTTTATAAAAAATAAAAAATTAATTTAAATTAAAAAAAAATGTAGATTTAAAACAAGCCATTGAAAGACAACTGAAAAGGGTGATACCAAAACAAAGAGACAAAAGTATTGATGCTGTAATTTATCATTTTGAAGAAAATGTAGACGTGTTTGGTTGGAGAAGTTGCGAGTCAGAGTTATTTGTCTTATCTGGACGATAAGGGTTCAGGTAATTTGGTTTGAAACATACAAAAAGTAAACACATCTAAATACATCCATTGTTTTCAGTGTCACAGAAATAAACCCATTAATATACCAATTGATATAAATGTCTGTGCCCATTAGAAAAGCTTTTTCTATGCACTGTCTTTAATACATTCAACACATAATAGTGACCATCACCACCACACACAAGGATAATGTTTAGTACTTAAAATTCTAACAGTCTACAGTAAGAGGTAACATTTTTAAAATAGTATTTATAAAGATAGGATGAAATAGTTTATAACCTGAAGAGTGGATGTCAAAGCAATACTCAATTTGTCAGATCAAATCAAATGACAGACCTGACATACAGAGGGACTGCAGTTCTAACCTTAAATGTAAATGTTACATAGTAATGGCAGATCCTGGATGCATTATATTTTTTAATTTGAGTGTTCAACTTTCTTTTCCTTAGTTCTCTGCCCCCTCCCCCCAACTTTCTGTGTTGGGTTTATTCTTAGACATCAGAGGCAACACACTGTGGTGTTTCAGTTTGTACCCTGGAGCCAAGCTGTCTGGGTAGAATCTTGGAGCCACCTTTTACTGGTGGGGTGAGTTTCAGTGAGTTGCTTAACTTCCCAATGGCCCAATTTCCTCACCTGTAAAATGGTAATAATAGCGGAAGTGGTGTTTCGTGAATGAAATGAAATTATTCATCTAAGAAGTTTAGACCTGTACTTGAATGGCCATATACAAGTGTTTATTAAATATTTAAGGAGTAAGACAACTGAAGTAATGACATGTTGAGTTATTTATGATATCTAGAGAAATGGCACTTGATATTTTTCAATTTATATACCTCCTTGCACGAAAATCCTGTTTTCGTGATTAGATAGCAGCTTATTGAAATAAGCATAGCAAAGTAAGACCTTAAGCACCACTTGACTCTGCTTTTTTATTTGATTGTAAACACATTTCCAGAATTCCTTAAAAGCACTAGATTCTTCAGTCATTCTTAATGTTACCTTTTTCCCATCTACTTTACACTATGGGTTTCAACAGTTAATCATTTGGTTATGCACCATACAAATATATATTCAACCCAATATTTCAGAATAAAAGTAAACCTCAAATCTTCCAATTCTCATCATTGGTGTCTATTTTGTGTAGCACCTAACACAGGTTGCCTTTAGTCCTTCAGTTGAAATTATGTGCGTGTGTGTGCATTTCTATGTTTTCTATGAACTCCAGACACTTATAACCAAAGATTGAAATGAATGAGAGATTTTTTTTTTAATATTGATTTTCGGTCACGTGTGTTTGTGTGTGTGTGTGTGTGTGTGTGTGTGTGTCTTTACATGTGCAATGGTTTTGAATTTCTTATTTATTTTACCTCTGCTGTCTGGAATCAGTTCAAATTAAAAAACAAAACTGTGGCATTTAATTTGACACACCCCTATGCTAGATGCTAGATAAAATTGACCTGCAGGCCACATGATACACAGGCAGAAAGACATATAGACACATAATTTTAAGTCAGGACAGTATGCATTATTAGATCTAATAGACCAAAAATGAGCTACGGAGATTTCAAAGTATGAGAATCATTCTTACAGATAATATTTAATTATTGAAATGGGTTTTAGACACAGAGAAGAAAATAATTTCTGCCAAATGAACCAACTTGGTCAAAGGTTAAAGAAATGGAGAAATGTATGACAGACTCCTGGTATGTAAGACCAGTAATAACTAATCAAATATAAATCGGGCACTTCCCTAAGCAGATTCTAACTGTGCTAACACAGTTAATTCACATCAACTCTGTAGACCCTCATAATCTCAGTTTGATATGGGAAAAAACTGAGCTATTCAGAATTATTTCCAGTATATCAGATTTTCTCATGTTGATGCTGGAAGGAAGAGAGAACTCTATGAGGTATAATGTTTATATATATGTTTTGAAAAGGCATACACAAAAAGGCATATTATAGGCCATTTAAATATTATAGGCCATTTTCATAATGCATTCTCTTTAATTCTCTAGCATCATCTCCTTTGCACCAGCTTAGATTTTACTCCATGATTCTTTTATATTGATTCTGTTATATCTTCCAGTTCCTCAACTGACCTTTTTTACTCTTAGTTCTGGATGTTTTGAACTGTTGTTTTCTTTACCTGGAATACGTTCTTCCCATGGACACCTCCATATTTCTTCGTCATTAATCTAGCCTCAATTTAGATGTCACCTACTCTGGGAAGCTATTCTCAGTATTCCCTCTCACTCTCTGACCTATAAAATACAGCTTGGCCCTGAGCTAGCCTACTCTTCTCCAATCTCTTTCCATGGAAACTACTGTATTTTTGCTATAATGACATGGTAAATAATTTCTTCCCTGAACTTAAAAATCCCTGAAGACAAAGACCTGGTCCAAATTATCCATTATGGTAGCCCCTTGTGTAAATACACTTATATATGAGTAAATTTTTTAATGATTTTTTTTTTGAATAAAGGCCTTTTGCTTTTTGTATGACAATTTGTAATATGTAATAATTAAAATAGTTCTTGAGATAGTAATAGGCACAGACCTGTATTATGGATGGATACCTTTCTTGGTGTAAAGAAGGAAAGGACTTGAGTTAACAAAATTCAAAATAGAGGTGAGTGTACTATATTAGAGGAGAGCCATTTAAGAAATTATACATGAGGAAAAAAGTGTGTGTTTGAGCAGTAAGTGCTAGGGACTATATCACGCATTTTTATTTGTTGTTTTTGTGCCCAAAATCCATTTATCTTTGTTTTGGTGGTTGTACTTGATTTTCCTTTTGACAACCACATATACATAAACATGACTAAAGATTCTTGAGAATTCACCAAACTGAGAGAATGTAAACATGAATCTATCCATCTGTTAATAGCCATCATCCTTACTCTATAGGTAGAGATGGCCAAAAGATACTTCTCCAAACAGGGTAAAACTGAATCAAGGGACTGAAGCACCCGATGCCCATCTGACATCATCTAATTTCTGGAACCAGCAATATCCAAAATCAAAGCCCCATTTTGAATTATATGAGTGAGTAAATATCTTCTTCGCTTTGCCTAAAACAATTTGAGTTGGTTTTTTTTCCCACCTGTAATCAGTAAACATCAGCCTAAGTTGAGCTAAAGATGGTGAGGAATAGGGTAATAACAATTTAGTCTCTAAAATAAGAAGGAACTGGCACCTGGGTGGCTCAGTCACTTAAGTGTCTGCCTTCAGTTTAGGTCATAATCTGAGGGTCCTGGGATCAAGCCCTGCATAGGCTTCCCTGTTCAGCGGGAAGTCTGTTTCACCCCTCCCCTCCCCTCCCCTGGCTCGGGCTCACTATTTCTCTCAAATGAATAAACAAAATCTTTAAAAATTAAATAGAAATTTAAAAACATGAATGACAATAAGAATAATTTTTGAGAAGCCATGTATCATTTATATTTTACAATGTTATGTTTAGCATAATATAATATAATTTTAACATACTATGTTAATGAAATTCATCAAAACTACTTTGAGTTTTAAAATATATTGTATGTTAATTTGATATCAGTTTTTTTCATACTAGAAAACAGAATTTCCTAGACATCTGAAAACTGGCTCTTTCCTATCATTGATTTACCCAATTATATTTTTACCAATTCAATGTTATTTTTGTCTCAACATTAACTCTGTATTTTATTTATATGTAACTTTATGACATCTTAACAATTGCATTAAATTATATATTGTAGTTTATGGTTGTAATTTCTTTCTTTCTTTCTTTCTTTCTTTCTTTCTTTCTTTCTTTCTTTCCTTGAGAGATAGAGGTTGCAAGCAGGGAGGGGCAGAGGGAGAAGGAGTGAGAGAATTTTAAGCATGCTCCACAGTGTGCATGTAACCTATGTAAATTGTTGAACTTATTTAATCACCTCAGTTGAACACTGCTAATTACTTTTAGTTTCCCTCTTGGTATAATGTGCCTCCCCATTAAAAAAATAGGTATACATATACTTTCTTTTTAAAATTATTTTTATTAACATATAATGTATTATTTGCCCCAGTATACATATACTTTCTTAACCCCATATTTAGAGATAAAAATTGTCATAAATAATAAGTTGTTTTTTAAATCACTGTATTCTTAATTTTAAGTTCCCTGTAAATTTCACTACAAATGGGCATTTTCTTTTGATCAAAATAAACAGCAGTATATCTCTACTATCTTCTGTTTATGAAGATGTAGAAAATTCTCCGCTGAGCTCTCCCAAGTTGTCAGGAAGCAATGTTACTCACACCTTGATGAGATAACATGCAAAAATCTCATATATAAAATTTAAGATTTATTTTTCCTCAGGAAACAAATCTGAAAATGTTTCTTGTGATGTGCCTTTAGCAAAATACTTTTAGATTTGAAATAATTTGACATAATTAACATTTATAAGTAGTTTTGACTACATTTTGTCTCTGAAAGTGATTTTGCTTATTAATAATGTTACTTACATAAGAGCTATGTAGCACATATAAGTTATAAGCATAATATTATGAAGTATAGTACTATTACTCATAAGCTACCTAGTCAATCTGAGAACTAGAAAATTTACAATATTTGAGTCTACTAATCTATCTCTCTCATAATCCTTTCCTCTATTTCCTCTTTCTCGGAAATATCAATGAATTTCCAAATAGATTTTTCTTAAAAAAAAAAAACAGTGAAATTTATAATTTTTATTATAGTGTTTCTTAGAACAAACTACTGCATGATGGAGAGAAAAAGAGAGTGCAGTGAATTCATCTTTAGTAAAAATACACCTAGAATAATTTTTATTTACCAGCACACAACATTTTTTAAACAATAGGAAATCCAGGTTCATGTTTCTCTATGTATTGAATTCAACTTTGGATTTTATAATAGTACAATACCAAAACAATGATTTCCTGTTGAATTTGAGAAATCTCATAAATAACAAAATTTGAACTACTGGAATATTTATTACTTTTCTACCTTATGGTGCATATGGCTGTTCTTTGGCAAATCAATAGATGTTCAATAGGCGTCCAGTTCCTAGTTTAGTGCAAATAACATTTCTCCCCAAATTTTAGAGATTTCTAAATGTATAAACTGATTGAATTTTAAATGTAGTCTTAGATTTTTAACCCAACAATATGTTCTCTTTTGGCTGCCAAAGCAACTCAAAGGAACCATTCCGATTTGACAGTTTAGACTTCAAATGCAATGAATCTAAAAAGAAATCTGCAAAATGTATAAAACTTCAAAACAACATGGAGTTTTTTTGGCTCTGATTTTTACTTTAGGATTATTCTGTCACTCTCATGAAATTTGTGAAGAATCTGATAGCCTTTAGACCATGTCCTTATTATTTTCTAGTCATGTGGATTATGAAAAATCCTTTATTGATTACTCCTAAGTAATCAATGCGCAACATTATTCAATTACATAATAACATAATTCATTCAGTTTACAAATATTGTATTTAAAAATATTTATTGAGTTGATACTCTGTACCAGGTTTTAAAGATTTTTTTTTTATTTGACAGACAAAGATCACAAATAGGCATAGAGGCAGGCAGAGAGAGAGGAGGAAGCAGGCTCCCTGCTGAGCAGAGAGCATGATGCGGGGCTCAATTCCAGGACCCTGGGATCATGACCTGAGCCGAAGGCAGAGGCTTGAACCCACTGAGCCACCCAGGTGCCCCTGTACCAGGTTTTATTCCAGGCTCGGGCAACCTAGCAGTGAACAAGACAAATTTTGTGCCCCATGGGACATCAATAAATCAAACTGACCATTACTTTAAAAATTCAGTATTAAAATGTGAATTCCAAATAGAAAATATCGGTTTTTCTTTCAAATTTTCACTTGAATAATTGGTATTTTATAGGCAAAGTTTAAAATTACCTCCATTAAAGGCCAGTGATTACTTGGAATCATTAAGTCATTTATTGAGCAATGACTTTGAGAAGAAGCTAGGGTTTTAAAGATATTTAAGAAATAAGTTTAGGGAAAAAATTGTCCAATTTAAGACTTGTGAATTAATACAGGCTTCATTATGAAAACATGAGTCTTTATCAAGCTAATTTAAAATCCTGAATGGGAAATAATATTAATCAATTGAAATATTAATATCATAACTACTTTCTTATCTATGTGGTAGAATTTTTTCTTTCTAGACTTAAAATTAAGGGGAATTTTATTTTCTACACTTCTTTAAAAGATGTATAATTATGTCCTGAGAAATTTATTGAAGACAAGTAGATTTTAATATTTACTTCTACTTCATATTCTTCTTATTATCATTTTTATGAGTTTTCATAGAGGCAAATGCATACTATCACCCAGTTATATCTGTGACTCTACTTCCCATTGGAATGGTAGTTGTCTAAAGAGAAGGATCCTTACTATGTTACTGGACAACACTTCTACATTGTTTGAAATGATAAAAATTATACAGGATACAATGAGCTATTGAATTTTAGTTTGTTGCGTTATTGAGGTTTAATTTGTTGATGCTCAACTCATTGTCCTGGTACTCATAAGATGTGGTCAGAGTGATCAAAATAGAATTCGTTTTTCATTTGGGGAACAGCATGTATTGTTGCCTAATAGTTCAGAAATATAGAACAGAGAGATAAACACATCAGTTAGTTGTTACAGAGTAATTCCTGCATATAGATGTTTGGTTGATTAATAATCATTAAAAAACTTGTTGTAAAGTAAAAAAATATGTGTATATAATAGATTCTAAAAATGCTCCTAATTCTTTACCTCTCTTTGTATTTGTCATGTGAGTTTGCAGTCCTTATAAAATAGGCAGAGCTTTTCTCACACTATGAAGTTGACCTGACCTTGGAATGTGTTTGACTAACAGAATGCTATGAATGTGGATGTTATGGAGTGGATTCCTACTCTATATCTCAAAGACCGTGTGTGTTTTTATTAACTATGTTTGTGTTTCTACCATCAACACCATAAGAACATGGCCAGGCTAGCTTGATGCAGGATGAGAAACTTGTGGAGCAGAGCTAATCACCTTAGACATCCCAGCAGATTTCAACAGCTGTATAACATGCAAAAGCATGAAGGGCCCATCTGAAGTCCACAGCACTGCCTAGATGATGACTGCAGATGAGTGGAAAATACACATATTGTAGTATTCCACAGGAGCTTTGTATGATTTGTTATGCATGATTATTGTGGCTTAAGATGAATGATTAAAAAATTATTTAAAATAGTTTTAAGATCTACCTTACATTTTTTGAAGGTTAAAATGTGAATAAATTAATTAATTATAGAGTAGTCATATGATTGATATTTTGGGTTCTGAATTCTAAGGACTTAATCTTGTTAGTTCCATTTTCATAATATATCTTGAAGATTTACACTTAAATGACTTAGCAATAACTCTTTAGAAAAAGGTGAAATGAATTAGTGATATGAGAAAAAATAAATAAAAATCTATAGAAAACTTATAAAATATTATTTATGAGTATAATTCCTCATGTTTGGAAAAAAAAAAAAGGTGTCTCTGAAACCCAGCACAATTAATCCTTTATTTACACTTACTTTTACTAAAATGTTAATAGGTTAAATTTTTTTTCTGTTTTTGTTTTTGTTTTTAAATAAGCTCTATGCCCAGTGTGGGGGCTTTCAATCATAACCCAGAGATCAAGAGTTGCAGGCTCTATGACCTGAACTAGCCAGGTGCCCCAATTTAAGTATGTTTTAATAAGAGTTCTTTTACTTAGAAGAAACTTGGTTCTATTGTCTATTTTTTACAAATATTCTTCCAAAATTAAAAAATCACAAGTGCAACTATTAGGAAAATTATATTTACCTTACTTCACCCATTTATATGTAAGATAAAAGTATAATCACAGAGAGATTCAAACAATAGAACAAAATGATGTAAAATGTATGGCATAAAAAGTAATTAATTATATAGACCAATATTTATGAGGGTTCCATATCTGCACTGCTCTTAAACTTTGGAAAGTCATATTAGCCATCTTAATGTCATATTAAATACGTAATTACTGGCCATGTGCTTATAATATTTCAATAAGATATTCACAATCACCTTTCGGAAATCCTTCCTTTAAACCCTCAACCACAAATTGATGACAGGGTTAAACAGTGTTAACTCCTATAATTTTTGTGGTGGTACAAACTGATGTATACTTTTCATTTAATTCAACTGACTGCAGAAAGAACATTATCCCATCAAAAAACACAGTCAGTAATAAGTTTAAAAGCTCACTAGAGAAAATATCCCTTGTCTAATTCAAATTCTCTTCCAAGCCATTATTTTTGTGAGGCGCTCAAGGGTTGATGTTAGTCTGGTAATGAAAGTAGTAGATGAAAAAATGCTTTACTTTCAAAGATCTACTAGTGAAAACTATTTTCTCTTTTATCTCTCTACTTTTCAATTTATCATAATCTAACTTTTGGTGGTGAACATGTTTTTGTCTTTCTCCCTTTTAAAAATAACCATTTCTCATATATTTCTTTACCCAGCTCTTCTAAGTTCTCTGACAATGTCAGCATTTCTTTGCAGTTATCCCCATGGACAATTGCTTGTTTTCCCTTTGGAGTGTGCTGGATTTTTATGCTTTGCTCTACTGCCTTAAGAATAATGTAGACTAGTTAAAAACTATGTCATTTTTCTTCATATGTTCACAAAAATAGAAAATTTAATATGAATGCTAATGCCTGACCTTAGAGAAACAATTACTTTTATTGACCATTTTAAAATAGCCAATTTAAACAAAGCTATTTTAATATCTTAGTTACAGTCACATTTCATAGGGCACTTAGATCTATAAGATAGTCAGTGATAAAAGCTGGCATTTATTATTTGCCTCATCTATTCCAGAAAATGTGTTAAATGAATTATCCAAAAACTGGTCTTAGGGAATTACCTTTATTTTAGGAATGTGGCAGTTGAGGCTTACTAAGAAAGAGTCACTTCCTAAAAGTTGAGGAGCTATTAATTAGTTAAGCCAGGATGTCACCAAAGTATGTCTGATTCTAGACCTATTTATAATGTAGTCAGTCACCACTGAGTTTCCAGGATAATGTTTTTTTCTGATAAATTTCAGCATCATCTTCATACCTTTTCCTCCATCATCAGCATGTGTATTTAAGTTTTTCTAATCACCTTATTAACTAAAATCAGTTAGTCTTTATTTTTGAAGATCGTTTCATATTGTAATATAGCAACAATCTCAATTTTAAGACTATCAAAAACAAATGTTATGTTTGAGAATGGCAGTATTCACTGGAATTAGCCCAGCTGGACAATGTAAAATGATGTTAAATTAAGGAAAACAATATGTTATGCATATTGTCAAGTTGCATAAGGATGCAGAAAGATATCTTTGGATGTTGACATTAAAAAATTCCACATACAATAAACACAGTATCATTCAAATGACTAGAGTTTAGTTTTTAAATTAATGACTTCCATGCCAGAGTAGACCCATACATTGCTTCGCTTACTTTAATTAAATTGAACCAGAAAAGTTTGCTCTAATCCTAGTTTCATTGTGAACTTGATTTTGAGAATACCATTTGATGTTGTCAGAGCCTGAAGATCCCTATTGATAATGTAGAGGTTGTTATAATCTCTGTACCTAATTAGCTGTCACAACAATGCAATCTATTCAGATCAACTCAGTAACATAAAGTGATTATTTACCATGTGCAAGTTTTAGGAACTATATAAATGAAGAAACCTCTGCCCTCATCTCAGGATTTTGCAGTCTCTTATTAAAAGTAGACATTGAGATATATAATATGATGTGATAAGTGCAATAATATGTTCAAGGTATAGAAAATAAAGTAATTGATTCTGTTTACTTAGGCAATTTGAAGCTTCCATAAAATGAGTGGCTGATCATACCCCCAAATCTGTTATAGGTTTCATTCATCCTTGTAGCCATGCGTGGCCAGGTTCACAACTGTGACTTGTGCAGTTTTCAAACTTGAACAAAAATAAGCTGCTGCCTTGGATTTCATCTTTTTCTTTTTCCTAGAAATCAGGTCCTTTACATCTCAGCTTGGACCGCGAAGAAGTCTGGTGTCTAACAAATGACACAGTTAATGAAGGAGAGAACCTGAATCCCTGAATGACTTCATGGAGCACAGCTGCCTCAGTAGCCTAAGCTTGCTGGACTGTGACATGAGAAGAAATACACTTATTTGGGTCTCTTTGCTTTAATTAACCTAGCCTACCCTTCACCACAATTGATACAACATTTAAACTAGGTCTCACATTACCAGAGAGCAGAGGATGAGAAGCAGAGTAATTGGAATTGAGCTTGAGAGGGTAGTAAAAAACCACATCCTTCAGAGCCTTGAGTTTCATTAAAAAATATATATATATTCTGAGGAGAAATAAGATCAAAGAAAAAATGATTTGATTATGAAAGAAAAGTGTGTTGTTAATTTTTGATTGTATTGGCTTAAAATCCAATAAAGATGCCCGTTACGGAGGACAAGTAATTGTGCAGAATCTTAACCGGATGGCAGCACCATGACCCAATGTGATCCAAAGAGGCTAGGTCACTCCATCTAATCAATTCCCACAGAAAACATTAATTTTTTTAAGTCAACATGCTCTAGCTGAACCTATGAGTCCTATGAAATATCTTTCAGTTCTGTGAAAGGGACTAGCCATTCATGGATAATGTGGCAGCTAGTATATTTTGTGTCTGCACTAATAATGCCAATATTAATTTGATTCAGAACTTGTAACCTTTGGTTCCAGAAAGCTCTCTGAATTTTAGCATATAGTAACCTGTCAATGTGTGGGTCTTTGGTGGGTGGATAAATCAGTTCCAGCTATCAGTCGGGTTAGTGACAATTTGCAGAGCTGCACTCAAGTGAAATCAGAGCTAAACTTTTCCAATTCATCTCCTCCTACATTATCAATTTTCTTTACAGCCCTCTACGAATCATCAAAATTAAAAGATAACAAGCAGGACAGGTGGTATGCCTAATCTATAGATGTAACGACCTGTTTACAGTAAAATATGTTTTCTTTCCTCCTTCCATCCTGGCAACTTCTCTTTGCCTTATGTATAGAAACTTAAATATTAGTTTCTAGGGTAAAGTGACCAACCATCCTAGGTTCCCTCCGACACAAACGTTTTCTTCAGATGAATGGTTTTCAGGGCTAAATCCAGGAAAGTTCTGGAGAAAGAGAGGAATTGTTCACCTTATCCTAAGGGTAGACAGAGAGAAAGAGGAGATCCAATCCATGAGATAAATGAGAACAATTAGCACTGAGGACTTTTCCATTTATAATAATCTAATTTTTAAGCATATTTCTGTTATGAAGTCTTTGTTTACCCTTTTCTTCTCAGCTTTGTAACACTGAGGGTGGGGTCTCTGAAAAATCATCTTTCTCCTTTATCAGTTAACTTCCTCTGTTACTGGGGGACCTGGAGGGTGAGAGACTTTGAAAACAGGAAGAGAGAGGGACATTCTCCTTCCTATTTATTGCTGTCCCAGTCAGCATAGTCCAAACAATGGCGCTTCACTTGGGCAACAAATAGATTTTTTTACTCTTAGCCCAGGCCTCAGCATGGCCTTTCCTGGTTTCCACAGAAGCTGGGAGGTCATCAGCAATTTAAGCCCCAATTCCCAAGTGCTCTTCTGATCTCTTGAATTAGCCTTTAGCCAGGCCAGGCAACATCCCCTCCTCAGAGGTCTGAGTGCCAGTATTGTCTGGCTCCTCCCCACAGCTTCCAGATTCTGATAATCCTGCTTCCTATGTCTGGCAGCTGTTTCCTGCTGTTAAACTACCATTATGTTTCCTCAGTGTTCCTTTTTGCCTTTTCAGCCCTCCAAATGTAGAACCAAATCACTATACAAAATTATGTTTAAATTTGTAGTGTAATTTCCATTTCTGTGCTCAAACCCTGACTGATGCAAGCAGTAATTTAAAATTAAAATAAAAACTCCTATAAGAAATACTAAAAGATTCTGTAACCAAAAGATGAATTTAAATGTTACCAACCAATTAGCTTTTAGTTAAGATTATTTACTATTTCAGATTTTCCCCAAATGTGATCATAATTTTCTGCTAAATAACTAACCAGGTCTTAATTTAGAAAAGTCCAATCATTTCACTTTAAAATTTCACCAGATATTTGAATAAGGCATAAAAATAAATTTTTGAAAATCTTTTTATCTGACTAAAGTAAATATAATGTGCTTATTTCTTAGAAAACATAAGAACATACTTGCAAAACTTATTCTCTTTATAAAGATGAACAATTTCTCTAGAGCACATTTAAATTTTATAGCTTACTATTTACTGTATAAGTAAAAAGAAAGCAAAAATAGAAGGCATTATTTAGTTTTCACTCTCTTAAAAAACAAATCATGATCCCTATTGCTCTCTACCAAAAAGTTAATTACTTATATATTCATATGGTAATATTTTATACTTTTTAAAAAATATGCATCTCTCAATGATTGTTAACATGGCAGACTTACTACACAGGCACAGTTGTAAATCCTTTAGTTATAAATTAATTTATAATTTAATTACTTGCTGAGGTAGGATTATTATTACTTCCATCTTACAAATAAGGAAATGATGGCACAGAGAGGTTGCATTACTTACCAGGTCACATAGATTGTTGACGTTAGTAGCCAAACCCAGGCAATCTGGTTCCTATTAGTGGATCCTCTAAATGGTCCCTTGCTTCTCATCCAAGTGGATACCATGAAAAGTAGTCTATGTCTGGGTGTAAGAAGGACATGATACAAACAGTTATTGTTTTGAAGAACAGTACTCTAAGTAAGCAAATATAAACACAACAAAATAATATTATTAACCTTTTGTAAGAAGTAGACAATTTTCGTTTTAACTTAACATTACTCTTTATGCAACAGAAACATTTTTTAATTTTTTGTCTCTACCTACATTGTTCTGCTGCAGAACATCTAACTAGGTTGTAGATCTGCCTATGAATCTAGTACATATTACAGTTTGAAATTAAAGGAATGTCTTCCTGTAATTTCTTCAATGAGTGACTTCAATTCCTTTGGCAAGCAGAAATTCTCGAGAGAATGGTTTTTCAAGAACAATAGTTTTTTATTGGTTTCTACTACCAATGAATTGAACATATACCAAAAATATAAATTCCTTGGTAAGAATAAGTCTACATCTTTAAGATCTATTCTACTATAAAATATATATTAGATACTAGATTTTTGATTGGGAAACAGAAATGAAAAAACTCTGATTTTATTGAAGAAGTAAAGTATTTACATTTCATTAACAACAGTCATTCATTATATTAACATTCATGATCTATTACAAGTTGTAAATGAAAAACTCAGTTTCCTACCTCCTGTGTAGGAAAAAATCCAGCTCTTTCCTACTGTATCTTTCTTCCCTGTGTATCTCCATTACTTTTGCACAAAACACTTCTGACATTTCTGGTCACCAATCGTGTGGAGGTTTTTGCCCACATCAACAAGTGATTCTCAGTGACACCAGCAGGGTTCATAGGTAAGGGCTCAGTCTCATAAGATTGTCTCCTTTCCCCGCCACTTCAAATGCCAGTCTCAAAACCTGTGCTTCTGACTAACTGACTATAGATTGGAGATTCCATTACTGTCTCCTTGGATTCAATTAATTTGATAAAGCAGTTCACAGAACGAGGGAAGTACTCATTTGCCAGTTTATTAAAGGATATGATGAAGGATATAGATGAATATCCAGATAGAAGAAATACATAGGACAATGTGTAAGGGAAAGGGAATAATATGATAGAACAACAAATGACCCAGAGATCTGAGTTATAGTCTCACAAAATCATAGAATATAAGAGGCTAGAAAAACCATTTATATCAAATGTCTCATTAAATTTTTAAATACAAATTAAATCTTAGATATTAGTTAACTCATCTGAGGTCACCCAGGAACAGAATTGTAAAGAGACATCACTGATTTGATTAAAATTTAAATAATGAGAACAACTAAATGTCATAATCACAAGATACCATAATCATACTGATAATTATAAGACACCATAAGCTATCTTACAGGTAAACATTACTATTATCCTCTTTTACAGAAAACTAAGAGAGGTTAAATAATGTTCCCAGGTGTAGTATGTGATATAATAAGAAATTAATATTTTGGTTTTCAGCCCAGATCCTGGCCAAAGCTTCAAAAACCCTTGTAATTTCCTAAGTGATAAGAGCAATAGAAACTTTTTTTTTTAAATATGGTGTTTGTAACTGCTCCTGAAACTGCTCTGGAACAATAAAGTTGAAATGAATATCTTGTTATTCATAAGGAGCTATTTCAACCATATCAGAGTTTATGTTAATGAGGTGATTATTGGAAAGCCTCCAAGGATGGATGAAGGGCTCATTGCTGGGGGAACCAACCATGTGATTAGAGAGTTAGAACTTTTGCTACCCCCTGACTCCCAGAAAGAGAAAAAGGACAGAGCTTGAGTTAATAACTAATGGTCAATGATTTAATCAACCATGCCCATATAATGAAGCCTCCATAAAAACCTTACCCAAAGGGGTTCAGAGAGCTTCTGAGATGATGAACAGATCTGTATTCTGGGAGACTGACAGACTAATACCTAAGAAACTCTTATACTCAACCTCAACTATACACTTCAAACTTCAATACTTCAAACCTCAACCTATATATCTCTTCATCTGTCAGTTTATCTCTTTCCTTTAAAATATCCTTTGTAATAAATCCATAATAGTAAATAAACTATTTCCCTGGGCTCTATAAGATGTTTTAGCAAATTATCAAAACTGATGAGGAAGTCATGGCAACCCCTGATATGTAGCTAGTTTGGACAGAAGTTGTGGCTAAACTGGGACTCACTACTTAAAATTGGCATCTGGGGTGATGGGGAAGCAGTCTTAGGGGACTGAGTCCTTAACCTGTGAAGTCTGTGCTAACTCTGGGCAGTTAGTATCAGAAATGAGTTAAGTTATAAGACATCCAGTCAGTGTCTGCCAAGAACTGGAAAATTGCTTAGTGTGGAAAAATTTATATATCTCATGTCAGAAGTGTTATGAGTCGAGGAAGAAGTAAATTTGCTTTTATAAGGTTACAGAGATGATAAATTGTAGAACTCATAAGCAAATGCCTAAGTTTCTTTCACTCTGTATGAACTGCCTCCCAGGACACTGAATTCCATAAGATTCAGGATGGAACACTTGGGATCAACATAATGTTGTCTTTATGGAACCATGGTCCATATTAGACGGTTCACCAGAGATGGATCAATAACCCATACACAAGGAGAGCTCAATGAGTTGCTGCATTCCAGAGGACAGAACTAAATGTTATGATTTCGGCCTCATAACAACAAGGAAAAGATCATCAATCACATTTAATTGAGTACCTAAGTCATTTTAGCTTTTTATAAATGTTTCTGGGTGGAATAAAAACCAGTCATTTTCCAGGTGATGCAGAGGGCTTAATATCCCAATATTGGCAGTATTTCCCAAGTGATAAAGATATTTATGTTTTAGTTGTAAGAATGTCTAGCAGTGATATGTTGGACCTGACATATACTGGCCTATAAGACATGATTATTTAATCCCAGAAATTTTACAAGTTGGTCAAACCATATTGGTAGCTTGGAATTGGCAATGTTGGCAGAATTTATACCATGGAAAAGAACACGTTACAAATAACCAGCCTCCCCAATCTTCGAAAAACCAGTTATTATCTATTTACCAGGATACCACTGTCCTTGACAGTCTGTGATTGGTAAGTTACCAAAGTCTGTATAACAATCAGCTTTATTGTATCATCCATCTTCTGCTCCAGCTGGTAGTTTCATTCTATCCTTATGACTTCTTTGCCTCTGTAAATTCTCTTTCCTACTTCTCCCTGCTCTACCAACAAAAATCCTACTTATCATTTGCTAGAAATTTTCCACAGAAACTTTAGTTTATGGTTTTTGCTATCTTCTATTATTTCTTCTACCCCTATAGTTAGTTTAATACACATTTTCATTTAATCCATTTCACTTGGTTTCATGTATGTTAATTTCTTTTTTCCATATATGGAGATCATATATTTATTTTTATTTTTTAAATCTCACAGCACCAAGCATGGATTTGTGCACCCCATTTAGTGTTTAGCTAAAAAATTTGGAATATAGAGGATACATTGAAAGACTCTGAATTTTTTTAATTTTCTTTAACCAATTTTTATTTACTTTGACCTGTCAACATTTACCATCTTAATGTCTAACAGATATCTAGAAAGTCCAGCTCTCTGCCTCCTCCTCTTCTTTGATCATTTTTGTGGAGAAAAACACACAAAAACTCTAACTGGTCCCTAAGCCTATGGAGTACTTAAGGCTTCCTGGTTGTTGTACTATAATTCTCTTGTTCATTTCTCCTACTTCAATACCTAATAGGCATCACATATTTAACATGTCCAAAAAATAAGTTTCTAGTATTCGTCTTTAGAATTAAACACCAAAACCAACTCCATTAAAGTTAATAGTAACTTCATTGTATCAGACAACTTTTGCTGTGCAACACCCTCCTCCCTCCATTTCAGTGGCTAAAAACAAAAATCAGTTAATTAGCTAAATGTATGTGGGTTAGCAGTTTGGGCTAGAATCAGTTGAGCAATTATTCTACTGCTCTAAGCTGGGCTTACTCATGTATTTGAGGTTAACTACCATTCAGCTAGATTGGTTCTGCTTTGAAGGATTGACTGGTTATTACCACAGACAATGAGGGTGATTGGGCTGTGTGCTTTTAATCATCTGTGCTTTTAATCATCCTGTTTAGACCTGTTTGCTTGGTGGCTCAGGGTTTCAGGCGAGCAAGAGGGTTAGCCCCAATATGCAAGCACTTCTAAGGTCTTACAGTTGTTGTTACATTGACTAAAGCAAGTCACATGGCCAAGCATAGATTCAGCATAGGAGTACTGAAAGAAATAGCCTTGTATTCAAAATATGTGGATAAAGGAATGCGAGAACAAAGTGGATTTATTTGTGCAGTTAATCTACTCCATCAGTCCTTTATTGGCTTGCAAAACTGTAGGGTTATCACTGTGCCTCTTTGTCTCCTACCCACATCTAATCAAGAAGGAAATCCAATGGATTTTACCTTTAAAATATAGTCAGAGCAACACCTGGGTGACTTAGTCGGTTAAGCAGCTCTCTTCGGCTCTAGTCATGATCCCAGGGTCCTGGGATGGAGCCTGCATAGGACTCCCTGCTCAGCAGGGAGCCGGCTTCTCTCCTGCTGTTCCTCCTGCTTGTGCTCTCTCTGTCAAATAAGTTAAAAAAAAAAAAAAAAGTTTAAAAAAAAATAGCTAGAACCCAACCATTTCTTACCACTGCCACTGCTTCCCCATAGTTTGAATCATTGTCACCTCTCCTCTGGTTTGTTATATGATCATAACCAGTTTTCCTGGGACACCTGGGTGCCTCAGAGGATTAAGCCTCTGCTTTCAGCTCAGGTCATAGTCTCAGGGTCCTGGGATCTAGCCCAGCATCAGGCTCTCTGCTCAGCAGGGAGCCCGCTTCACCCCTCTCTCTCTGCCAGACTCTTCCTACTTGTGATCTCTCTCTCTCTGTGTCAAATAAATAAATAAAAATCTTAAAAAACAAACAACAACAACAACAACAAAATAACCTAGTGTTCTCTCTCTTGCCTCACCCCAAGTCAAACTGTTCTCAACAGTGCAGCTAAAATGATCCTTTAAAATGAAAATCAACAACAAGAACAACAAAAAAAATAAGTACATAAATAATATATAAATCAGTGTAAATCAGATTATGCTGCTCCTCAAAGTCCTCTGATGATTTCTTATTCATATAGCTAAATATGTGAAAAGACCCAAATTCCCTATAAATCATCCTGCATTGACTCCCCTACCACATCCTTTCTATCTGCATCAGCTCTAACTATACTAGTCTCCTTGCTGTTTCTCAAATCCACTTGGTACATTTGCACCAGGGACTTTTTACCTCATGGTCTCTGTCCTTGTAACACTCTGGGAGGCAAATCGCCACACTGTTCTCCCACATTCCTTTTCAGTCTTTCTACAACCTTCCCTGTGAGACCTTTTTTGATCACTCTATTTAAAACAACAGCCTTGGTCTAAATGTTCCCATGGAAATTATCACCATCTAACTGCTGTACATTTAACTCATTCTGTTTATTGTGTCTTTCCTATCATTAGAATAAAAGCTCTATGAATTGATGTTTGTTTACTACAGTATCACAACATCTAATGCATTTCAGGCACACAGTAGTAAATTAATAAATGAAAGTTTGAATAACCATTGAAGGAATAAAATACTAATAAAGGACCAAACCTGTCCTAGGAACAAAGCATGTCGTAGTGAGTGTCAGACTAGTTCCTGTGGTAGATTGTGTAATTGTTCCTAATTATTTGGTGCCCTTCCTGTATAAGGAATATACTTTTTGCTTATTACCATATGACTTGCTATGTGCATCTAAGCAGGGAGACACCATTCGGCTGACATCAAGGTTAGCCATCCTATTGGTATGACCAATGGCATATAAGCAAAAGTGATGTATGCCATTGTCAAGAGGAGATTTTAAGAGCCTATGTAGCTTTCTACTATTATTCTTTTCTGTGTGCCATAAGAATGACATGTCTTAGATAGTGATGGTTTCTTCAATCTGGATTCCAGAATGAATATTTGTGGAACAGAGCCTGAGCTGACATACAGCTGACACATAATACGAACAAACATAAACCTTTGTTTTTTTAAGCCAGGAAAATTATGGAGTTATTTGTTATAATAAAATGACTCAGGAAAAGCTAATATAGTTTCTGACCTTGTGAAGTTTATAGACACAAAAGGAATGCCATTTTAAATCTACTGAAATATTTCTATGTTTTATTTAATTAAGTTGTTTAAATCCTAAGGGAATCAGCTGGAACTTAATGCACCACAAAGAAAACAGAAGTCAGGTGTGCCTAAAGAATGCTGGGAATCTTGCCCATCTTTCTTTTTTTCTTCTTTTTTTTTTTTTTAATTAATTTTTTATTTTTTATAAACATATATTTTTATCCCCAGGGGTACAGGTCTGTGAATCACCAGGTTTACACACTTCACAGCACTCACCAAAGCACATACCCTCCCCAATGTCCATAATCCCACCCCCTTCTCCCAAAACCCCTCCCCCCAGCAACCCTCAGTTTTTTTTGTGAGATTAAGAGTCACTTATGGTCATCTTTCTTAAGATATGTCTTTATTCTGGCCAAACTCAAGCTTTCTCAAATCTGTTTATTTGGTGTCTTTCTGTTCTTCAGAGACACTCTGTGCAGAAGCAAGTCACAGAGATGAGGAGGAGGAACATGTAAATTTGACCAAGTTGTCACAGTTTAATGTGGTTCAGGATTCCTATTACATTGAGTCATTTAAACCCTTTAAAATTCTCTTTTATTTTATAGATTTTAATCTAGGCAGTTTATTGTGGAAAAAATTTAACATTTCAAGTATGAAAGAGTCATAGTTTGAATCTAATAGCCCAACTGAATTTCTGTGAGTAAAACCCCACAACCATTCCAGTGTATAAGCAAGTACTGGGGATAAAACAGCAGGAGGGAATGCACACAACTTCCAGTTAGAAAGAATTTCTATAAGCTTATACCTTGAAGTCCATCCTCAGAGGCCAATACACAACTGATTCCAACAACATACTTCTTTGTTCTTTGTTTGCCTGTGAGCCAAGTTTTACATTTAAACCAAAAACTATGTGTAACATGTTGTCCCAAAAAAAAAAAAAAAAAAAAAAAATCACATTCATAAAGTTAACTTGTTTCTTAGGTAATTCTTTATTATGTTTCTGAGTGTTAAAATGGGGGAAAAAGGTAAATTATGTCCCTGGGAATGATCAAGGGAATAAAAATCTGAGTAAAATTCAGTGATAGGAAAAATGCATGATGGAGATTTAGAAACTTAGAATTCTAACTCAGTTCAGAAGAAAGCTTAAAGGAAAAGCTGGTGTCATGGATTTTGTCACATAATAGTAATGTCACTCATATTAATTTTCAAATCTTCAGTAATCATATCTTTATAGGGAAGGTCCTTTAAGAGAAGCTATTCCTTGTGATTAAAGTTTCTTTTTTTCTTCAAACAAAATACCTCATACATTTCACATATATATGGTAATTAGAAAATAACATTCGATCAGTAGCTATTTATATTTTTTAGAATTTTATGTAGTACTTGAAACTTAAAGGGAGAAATGTATGTAGCTTCTACATAGATTATGAAATAGAATAATAAAAGAAATTCCCAGGGACCAACTCCCTAACACGAGGTAGTCATTCTAAGATAATGCTATCCCTACCATCTTGCTCCTTTTTTATCTCATTTCCCTATAACACCCACTCACCAGAGATAAGTGTATTTCTGGATTTTGGTTTATTATTTCCTGATAACTAACTCTTTGGTAAACTTCTGTTATTTATTTTCCTACCATGTTTGAATGAATGACATGTAAAAACCCACTATATAAAGATACCATTTTTTTCCATCTCATATCCTACTCTTATGTGTCTGTCTTAAGTCTCTTTGGGCTGCTCTAATCAATATCATAGGCTGAATGGCTTAAACAACAGTAATTTATTACTAATGGTCCTTGAGGCTAGGAAGCAAAATCAAGATGCCAACATGGTCAGATTCCGGTGAAGTCTTTCTTCCTAGTTCACAGACAGCTGTGTCATCGCATGACAGAGAAAGAAGAAGCAAGCTCTTTCTTCTCTTTTCCTATAAAGAGCACTAATACCATCACAAGGAATCCACCCTTATGTCCCAATTACCTCCCAAAGGCTCCATCTCCAATACCATTATATTAAAGCTCAAGTTTTCAACATATAAATATTGGGGGAACACAAATATTCAGTCCATAACAGCACTAGAATGAACAAGCTATTATTATTAAAATAATAAAAAAATTCCATCATAATAATGTTGGGATTAAGTGACTGGCCATGATCTTTACTAATCTTCACAACAACTATATGAACCAGATAGAAAATATGTAATTTTATCTCCAAATTATAATAAATAGTATTGATTGTCAAAGAGGATAAGTGATTTTTTCAAACTCATGTTGATAGGGAAATAGCTATGTCTAGATCCCAAAGTTCCTTATTAATATTTTGGTGGGGAATAATCAACGAGTTCCTATTATATACCAAGAATTATCCCTAGCTTTTTCCAACAAAGTGATGAAGTATATGTAGTTATTATCTTCAGTTTTCTGTGGAGGAAACTAGGACTCAGAGAGGTTAAAAAATTCATCCGTCAACTCCCTTCTCCTCTCCATCTCCCCTTGTCCTTCATGCTATTTGTTATGCTCCACAAAGGGGAGGTGAACCATGAGAGACTATGGACTCTGAAAAACAATCTGAGGGTTTTGAAGGGGCGGGGGGTTGAGTTGGGGGAACCAGGTGGTGGGTATTGGAGAGGGCATGGATTGCATAGAGCACTGGGTGTGGTGCAAAAACAATGAATACTGTTACGCTGAAAATAAATTTAAAAAATACTATAAAAATGTATATATAATTATAAAATTAAAAAAAAATTCATCTGTGATCACACAGAAGGAAAGTGGTGAAGCTGATATTTATGGCAGGATTTACATGACTATAAAACACCTTCTCTTACCTACTTAATTATCTTACTTTCAACTTATTTGGCCAAGTTGTTTCTTTTTTTAATATACAAACGTAGCCATGATAGGATTTCAATGAAGGAGGGCTCAATATACCTTAATATAACAGGAAAAAATTTTTAAGGAGAAAGTATAAAATTTAAAGGATCTGGAAAGAACATAAAAAGAGAGGGTATCATAAGTGAAGTAGAAAGATGAAAAGTACCATAATTAAGAACAAAAAAATAAGCAAATATTATGGGGTGATGACTAAGCAGCTTAGTCATCAACTTTACAACTCAGGAGCCATGGGTCCTGTGATCAATCATGACTAATTTCTGTTCATCACTTGGCTAGTTGTGTGTATTACCAGGATTCATATCTTCATTCAGATAATCTATGCAGTATCAACACAGTACGTCAAAACTGACGTTAGCCATGATCACTGGCTCCCCCTATTTGCATAGCCCTTCATTTCATAGGGATAAACCAGGTGTCTTAGTCATTTATGCAACAAAAGTCACTGTAAATATCTCCTTTAGAATTCAGAGAACTGAGTGAGGGGGTATTCTTCAAGCACATTTCCTCTTCAGTTACTCTCTGAATCATACCGGAAGAGCATCTCATAATGGTGTTATTTTACTCACAACCCATGTTTGAAGTTTTGCACTGGCAGTACCGTGAATTAAAGTTTTATAAGTTATAGAATTAGGAGGATAATATTGTCAGCCAAGGTAATAATGCCAGAAACACAGAGGCAAAGAAGTGTGGGGAAGAATATTGTGGGGGATGAAAACTTGTATAAAGGAACATTTATGATGATCTGGTAGTTATTTTTGAAAGAATAAAGAATTAATAGTATTTCTAAGGAAGGTTGTGAAATAACCTAATTTCTGGTTAGGAAGAACTTTTGTCACCAAGTGATGAATCTCATAGAGAGATAGGATGTTAAAATCAAAAGTTCTCTTTGTTTACGAATTTTTTGAATGAATTCATTAATCAACCAGTAGTTAGTAAGTGCTGAGCATATGTCAGACACTTCTATGCTCAGTGAAAAAGGTAGCTATGATTCTAGCTCTTGAAAACCTCATAGTATAATCAATAAAACAGGAATTAAACCAATAATGTAATTTGAATATTATAAAAGGAGTTCAAAATAGCATGGGAATACAAAAAAAAGGTGATAGTTTCTCACTGGAAACTCACGAAACAACTTCAATATTAAATATCTCATGATTCATTGCAGTCATGCTGTTTTGGGACTTCTGACAAAATCGTCAGTTGTGTTTTTATTCCAAATATGAATTCACCCATTTTATCAAACTAAGTTTGCAAGAGTTAGCTACTAAATATGTAAAACCAGTGATATTTATAATGGTGCCATTTATAAAAATCATGCTGAAACACTGTTAAAGCATTTAGAAATTTCAGATATAAAACCATTGGGAATAGTTGAAAATGGAGAAAAAAGAAACAATGTCTGATGGGACAGGACAGACTTCTTGGATTAATGGAAGCAGAGACAGAAAAAACATAGATACCTTTGAGCCTCATTTCCCTACTCAGGAGGAGGAAACGCTTTGAGATGTGTGTGGGGAGCATGGAATATTGTACAGGCACACATGGAGGACTGATGGGAATGTGTAGATGTATCATTTCTGTGTATTCCAGAAATTCTTTGTATTTTTTCTGTATATAAAACCTAGAATGGTATTATATGATTTTATGCTTTGGTCAGTCATTGCCTAAATTGTTGGACTGTGAAGTCAAAAACCAAGTTAAACACATGTGCAGTTTTAAAAACCACATTCATAAAAATGCATCCCAGTTTGAGGGAGTTGGGAATAAAAAGGATTCCTTCTCAGTCTTTGTGGTTACAAGGCAAAGAGACTCTGCTCCCAAAGAGAAAATTAGATGTCCTTATGAAAAGGGCATGCATCGTTAAATTATTTTTCCATTCCTTAAAAATCATAATACTCATTGATAAAACATTTTGACTTAGTAATCAATCTGTATACCTGCCTGGAAAGGTCCACCATCAATTTTGTGTCCAACTGATTTTTTGAAAAGCTTAAAGAATGTACTCTCAATAAATCTTTACTGATATATTAACCAATGAATAATTGATAATGTGAACATGCTCAACATTTTCTCAAGGGAGGTGAGAGAGAGATAATAATTTATAAAGTATTTTATAATAATTATACAGAAATCAAGGCTCGCATCTTCTTTGCTGCAGGATGGTCAGATACAGCTTATTATTCCTTCTATTTAAGCTTTGCCTGTCTAAATATAGCCACCATACTTAGATATGATTTGAAAACTGGAACACCAAAAGGCATTAGCTAACTGTTTAAGTAAGTAATTTGGGAATTCTTCCACATCTTCAGTAGGAAAGTTATCAATAATCTTAGAGTAGATGCTGAATGCCGGCATTCAAGATTTTAACATAGAGGGGAAAAATGTATTGGTACAATTAATTAAAGTAAAGTATTGGTAAGATTAAAGTAAAAAAACTTAAAATTAAGTAAAGTAGTATTAAGTAAAAGGAATGACATTCATGAAAACAAGTCATCATTTCATTTCTTGAATTTTAAAAATCTAAGATTTGGAGAAAGAATGGGTGAGAGAATACATTCCGGAGTACCACAGTACACTTACTTTTGTGCCTAAGAGTGTTTTAGCTTTTTCTTCATGTTCATCCTCTCTTCCCCCTCTGCCTTATAAATTAACACTCAGTCTCCAAGATGGAGTAGTAATTGACTTTAATATTATGGTATTATAGATATTTGCTATCAATACTGCAGAGGTAGGTCTTATTATGTCCATTTATAGAAAGAAATCAGAACCCAACCAGAATCTCAATGGCTCACCAAAGTCAAATAGCAAGTGGCAGGACCAGGACCTACTCAAATGCTCCCTCTCACTCCACACCTGTGAATTCATCTTCAATCACAGGTTTTCCCTTCTTCTGACAGATATCTTATTTTTCTAATTAGTTTAAGAATTGACATTTTAGGTTTGAATTCCCATCACATTACTTTTAGTGCACACAGTGTCTTCCTTCCAACTTCCTCCTGCTGTGTCCCACCTTTATCTTTTAGGCTGGGTAAGTATATGCTCTCATGGATATAGATGATATAGATAAAGACACACGTGGTCTCACCTGTGGTTTCTTTATATTAAGCTCTTTTATTATAATAATTAATCATATTTGATATTTCATGAACATGAGATTATTTCTTTACTTTGCTAATTTTGGAACTGAAAAGATTTGAATTTGTAATATATTCCAATTAAGGCTTAACCTGAAATATATACAATGAATCTTGATATACCTACATGAATATCTAAGATAAGCACAAATATCACCAATTCCATGGTTTGAATTTTATCTTAAAATCTTAGTAGAAAAAAATATAATAAAGATGATTAACTGTCCTACAATTAGAGCGATGGATCTTGTTGCATTTCACTGCATGACATGTTTTTCTTGTTTATGTGACCTAAATGGTAAGAGTAAGCAATATAAATATGAGCATATATGATTTCATCAATGCCTTTCTAGTTATGTGATTTATAGTGAACATGTGTGTACAAGTACACATCTGTGTGTGTTTGCTGCATATTCTTAATCTGGTAGCTATATAAGATGGTTCTGTAACTTCCTTTTGAGAAAGTCTCTGTCCAGATGCTTCACAAAGGATTCCAATCCTAATATCAGGGTTAGGACAGGCAAGTGGGAGACTCAAGTTTGACCAAATGAAATAGAACATTCTCTTGCATGCAGTGATGGTTAAGTGATGAGTACCCAAACAAAGCCATTGAGATACAGTGTGATGCTTCCTGGGGCCAATGAAAGAGAGGCAGGGACTATTCCCCATTAGGCTTAAACCTGACAGGCTGGGGGGCTGAGAACAAAGCCGGTCTATTATATTTAGAGCCAAGACATTTAGAGAAAATAAGTCCTGTTGACAGCGTTTGGGGCTCTGGATCAAGCTGCACCTGAAAACTTACAGCTGGACATTTCAGTTACATAAGGCCATAAAATTTTTTGTGTTGTTGTTTAAGCCAGTTTGAATTGCATTTCCTGTCATCTGCAAGAAATAATATTAACCAATACAAAACAGATGACTTGGATACAGTGACCTAACAGAACCCGGTTTATATTACTAGCTTTAAAACTCAGAATTTTAAGAGAAAGAGTTCTGTTTTGCATAACAAATGAAAAATAGTTTGAAGAGTGGGGTATGTGGGAGGAAAAAGAGCCAAAAGAGTACTCATGTCTATCCTGACACTGGACACCAATAACGATAATATTTATAAAGCAGTTCACTATTTAAAAAGGCAGGCAAGTCGGATGTGGTCCCTGCACTCAAGGGGCTTATGTGGAGCAAATGCCAATCAGAGATTTGACAAATAAGTAAGTACAGTTTGATGGTTTAGGTAAACATTGTTTTGATGAGGGTTAAATTTAGGAGGGTTAAATTATACAATGAAAACACATGGGAAGTTTACCTGAAATAATGCATTCAGGCTGTCACCAGTGGATTTGATGAGTAAACTTAAGTGAACAGGAATGGTTGGGGGGGGTGGTCAAAAGAATTGTTATTTGAGCCAAATAAGTATGAGGAAGACTCTATGCCAGGAAGTGAAGATCACTTTAAAAGATTTAAAATCCCAGTGGAGCAGCCAAAAAAAAGTGAAAGTTACTTGCAAAGGATAACTTGACTAAAGATTCTATACAGGGAGGTAAGGAAGGTCAGGAGGCTGCCAGTAGATAGAGAATGAAAAGTGAAATCAAAAATTGTTAGGTCCCAATGAAGATTTAGGACAGGGAATGCAGTAACTGAGAAGGATTCATAAGAGTGAAAGGTATGGAATCATGATTCCAGATAAGACAAGTTGTGGAAATGGCACTTCAGTGTACAGTAAAGAAGGTTAGTTAATCAAGGTAAAAATGGAAGAAAAATTTCTTACAAACAATAAAGTTCAGAGGTCAATACTGTTAGATAAGTTACCCTTAATATCACTTATATCACCCAGTTTGAAAGCAGGAATTGGAGTGTAACAAAAAAAAAAAAACAGTCTTACAAAGAACTAAGGATAGTTACATATAACAGATAGCAGGAGGCAAATAAAATATTGAGAGCTACTTATCATTGAACTCAGAAAGTATTCAGCAAATGCTGAGCATTTTGTTTATACATATTATTTTAACTAAGATTCACTTATCCCTGTCAGGGAGGTACTTGATATTTTTGATTCTAAAAATGAGGAATTAAACATAGAGCCGAGTGAATAAGTAACTTGCCAAGTCACATAGTCGGGATTTGAACACATGTATTTTGACTCCGGAATACATACTCTTAACACATTTGCTCTTGTGTGAGTGCCAATGGAGTGAAGGAAGCAGCAGTGGAAACATAAATGAAACCGACTCCAGCAGGAGTTTTGGAGGCATATTAGACAATAATCTGCAAGAAAAAGAAAGAGGGATATTTACCAAGCAGTATGGAGATGCCAATAAGATGGCATCATTTGATGTCAACATTTGAGAGTGAGAAGGTTTAGAACCAATAGTCTTAGGACAGTTGTTATTTTTTTGTTTGTGGTTTGCAGATATAGACTCTGTGGTGGACAGAGTACAGGCTTGAGTTAAGAAAAATCAATTTGCACCTGAAGTTCCTTACAAATAATTTACTTCCCTATAGCTACTATCCGTGTAGTCTTTTCCCATACTGATTATGTTTCTTGCCATGACAATAATCAACATGACTGTGACCTGATTCCACTTCTTGGGGAAAACCAACATGATTGATTCAAGAAGAGACTTAAAAAGTGCTTGCTCATTGGATTTTCTCTCTCTTGGGGCACTTGGGAACTTTGCAATGATCACTGTATGAAAAGCCTGTCTGGTCGCTGGATGAAGAGATGCTTGTGTTCCCTGTTTATTAATCATAATGTTTAGATTCATTAATCTTGTGGTTTATTTTTCTGAGTTTTAAAAAGTTACATCTAGTACATTAAGAAGTAATAATTCTAGTTTTTCTACTCACATTTTTCTTTAATATTTTTCTTGTTATGCCTTCACTTTCAACTCTTGGAACTTCACTTCTCACATTTGACGTAATAAAATCTCATAATCTCATTGTGAGGGTAAAATAAACAACAAAAGGAATCGATCAGCATAATCTTTGGCACATAACTTGTGCTAAATAAATCATTATAGTCTCTATTAATGGGTCCAAAGCTATAGAGTTTTTCACCATTTTTACTACATTTCAACATTTCAGAATAAATATTGGTTATAAGAATCATTTTGGAAATGTATGTCTTTTCTCTGTAAAGTGATTTTAAAATTTTTAAAAAAGCTTCAAGGTTGATACTCTATTGATATACTCTTTGGTTGGATTGATATACTCCATTGATATATCAATAAACTATATTAAAATTAAAGAAATTAAATAACAGTTTGTAAGCTTTTTTGGGTTCCATTTAGAGTATCTTAATCTTTTATGTTTTTCAAAATGGTATATACGTCTTTATATTTTAAATATTAAAAGTAGTCAACTGTGTTTAAATTACTAAATACCCATCCATGCTACCAGGACATGTAAAACACCATATAAATATCAATTTTATGGATTCCAAAAACAACTTTTAAACCACATTAAATTTTTAGATTGCATACAACAAATGCAACCATCTGTTTCAAAGTACTGAGATAATAATGTTTAGCTCATATGACTTGTGATTATTAAGGGAACTAACATAAGC
The DNA here is from genome assembly GCF_009829155.1 of Mustela erminea. Classification (NCBI taxonomy): domain Eukaryota; kingdom Metazoa; phylum Chordata; class Mammalia; order Carnivora; family Mustelidae; genus Mustela; species Mustela erminea. Next base: position 34,231,399 of record NC_045619.1, read on the forward strand.
CAACAATGATCCTTAGGGCATAAGAGGAACTTACAGAAGGACACTTGTTATTATTATCATCCTTATTATCTCAGCTTTATTATTTAATAGAATCATCACAGAATAATTGTTAGAATACTACTGAAATATAATAAATACAAAATAAATATCAAAATAAAAGTTAATAAGCTAAATATAAGCAGTATATTTAAATTGTCCTTATAGAACTTTTTCTCTAATTTCTTTTTTTTTTTTTAAGATTTTATTTTTTTATTTGACAGAGAGAGACACAGCAAGAGAGGGGAGACAAACAGAGGAAGTGTGAGAGGGAGAAGCAGGCTTCCTGCTGAGCAGGAGCCTGATGGGGGAATCCATCCCAGGACCCTGGGATCATGACCTGAACCAAAGGCAGTGCTTAAAGAATAAGCCACCCAGGCACCCCTCTATAATTTCTTTTCATTAGTATGATTTAGGATTTACCTTTTCCTGAAAGGTCTTTGCATATTTACATTTTCTGTACTTATTAAAATGGTGACCAATAATGTTTTTTCTTTGCATGAAATATCACAACAAGCCTTACTATATTGTATTTATTTGTAAACTTTTAAAACCTTCATTAATTATCATAATATCAATATACCATATATCAATATACCATAATATCAATCACTTTAATGTCAATGCTTTAACAAGGTGAACTAAACAGAATATATCATAATATAATATCAATATATCATAATATCAATATACCATATATCAATATACCATAATATCAATCACTTTAATGTCAATGCTTTAACAAAGTGAACTAAACAGAATAGCTAAGTTTAAGAAACTAACAATTAATAATTTATTTGGATAAACAAGTAAAAGGAACTTAGAATGTAGTTGGAGCACATAAAGTATGTTTGGAAATATACATATTTACTATTTAGCAATAGGATTTCCTTTTGACTTTTGTGTAAAAAATTACCTACATAGTTGTAATTGTATGAATGTCAGATTTAGAGAAGGCAGCAGTAACTACTTATCTTTGACTTCAGGATGGCATGCCAAATGACTTTCATATATCTGTGTTTAATGGGATATGGTATCTGTTGTTTTATTTTGACAGCTATAGAAAACTCTATTTTTTATTAAGTCTTTAATATCATTCACTGGGTTAAGCATAAATATGTTTAACTACAAAAGCTAGACCATTTTAAATTTTAGAATATCAATCATTTAGGGAAGATGTTCATTCTCTCTCTCTCTCTCTCTTTTAAGATTTTATTTCCTTGAGAGACAGAGAGAGCAGAGAGAGAGGGAGAAGCAGACTCTCTGCTGAGCAGGGAGCTGGACATGGAGCTCAGAGCCCTGGGATCATAACCTAAGCCAAACACAGATGCCTAATGACTGAGCCACCCAGGTGCCCCTGTTCCCTTCATCTCTTGTGTTAATTTTACAGATAGCACTGATTCGTAGTATTTTTGTATTTTTATATTTTTATAGACTATTTAATTTCATATTTTCAGAGGAGAACTCAATATGGACTGTTTTCTATCTGGTTCCAAGACTGAACAGTAGGAACCAGAGGAGAGAAAGGTCCTGAAAAATGTCAGAATGAATGCTCAGTCAGTCAAATGCTTCATAGTCACTAAACTAGCTTAATCATTGTGTGCTTTTAAAATATGGAAGTAGAAGTTATATACAGACTTTCTTCCCCTTTCTATAATTTATAGCACATTTAGACTGTGATCGTTTCTATACCATCAGGGAAAAAAAAGAAAAAGAACAAAGTGCTTCCAAGGAAAATAGAATGGTAAATTAAGATTCATTATAGAAAAATTTACATTACTATTTTAAAATTGGTTCAATTAAATAGACAGAGAAATATGCCAATAGTGAACAATAGGTAATATTTCATTTTGTACTTTTCCTTTCCTTGGTTTTCCTATTAAATGGAGACTGATAATATAAATACTCTGTTCTTAGTATGTCTTTTTCCCTCTGTTTGTAAATAAAAAATACAAACAAATATACAAACTAAAATTAATATATTATCTGCAATGCCCAGGGTTTAGCCCAGAGTAATCTTTTATTCACCTCCCAGATGTATGAAAGTGGCATGTCTTATTCCCTAACGTGAATATTTTAGGAAACAGAAGTCCCAGGATATGCTCTAAGACCAAAAGGTTCAGGGTGGGGGTAATGATTCTGTGGTTGAATGCTATTCCTTTCTTGAGTAATATTGGTCACATTTGTTCACTGAACATACATAGAAATCTCTTAATTTGATAAAGAAGCTGATTGAGTTTTGTTAACGAACTCTTCCTCAGCCTAAACTCTGTTCAGGGTATTTCTTTTTATATTATTTTTTATATCTCTTTAAACATTGTGTGTTCCTGTGTGCAGGATTTTGTTGACATACATTTTCAAATCAATTGCGGAAGTAAATAGAAACATGATTGATACATCATATGATAAGATGTTTATGTTTAGCAATGTATGAAAATACCAAACTGTCTTCCAAAGTAGTTACACCATTTTGCATTCCCTCAAAGTAATTCCTGCCATTTGCATCTTAAACATCAGTGGGTATGTTCAGTTTTTTGGATTTCAGCTATTCTACTAATTGTGTAGTGGTATTTCACTGTTTGATTGCAATTCCCTAATGACAAATGACGTTAAGCATCTGTCATTATGCTTATTGGCTAACTATATATCTTCGTCACTGTAAAGTCTGCTCAGATCTTTGGTTTATCTTAGGGAGAGGGCTCTTTGCTCACATTGATTTTTAAGAGTTCTTTATCATATATGTTTTGCAAATGTTTTCATAAAATTCTGTGGCTAATCTTCTGATTCTCTTAAAAATGTTTTCCACAGAACAACTGTTTTTAATTTTAATAAGGTCTAACTTACCAATTTCTCTTTGCATGGATTGTGCTTTTGGTGTTGTATCTAAAAACTCATCTTAAAAATTTCACAACAAAAAATTGTAAGTATGTAAGGTGACAGATGTTAACTAGACTTAATGTGGCGATCATTTTACAACATATACAAATGCCAAATTATTATGCTGTACACCTGAAATCAATGTAAAGTTGTATGTACACCTCAATTTAAAAAAAAAAAAGGATTAAAAACTCCTCACTAAACTCAAGGTCACCTAGATTTTCATGCAAGTTTTCTTGTAGAATTTATACATATTGTGTTTTACATTTAGATCTACAATCCATATGGTGTTAATTTTTGAGAAAGGTAGAGGATCGTGTCTAGGTCTGTGTTTTTTAGAATATGGATATCCGGTTATTCTAGCATCATTTGTTGAAGAGGTTATTTTTTCTCTATTGAAGAGCCATTGCTCCTTATCTACACCAATTATCTACACCAATATTTTAATTGTATCTCTTACTCTATACATCAGTTTGAGAGTAATCTACAGTGCATCAATTTTCTTCACTATATGCTGTTTCCTTAGATATAGAGAATAAATATTATTATTATTATTATTTATGTGTCTGTTTTCTCACTTGTATGCTTCACTGGAAATGAAGGCTTACAGGAGAGTGGAAAACAAAACTTATGATTTGAGTCAGGTTTGGGCCTCAAACAATTCAGCCAATTACTAGATTTGTCTTTTTTTTTTTTTTTTTTTTTTTTTACATTAGGGTTTAATTTCCCTGTCTGCAAAATCACAGTTGTATGTGATACTCAGAGTTTTTGTGAGAAATATAAGAGAAATACATATGTAAATGGGAGGTATGGTCACTGGCACATAGTATGTATTGAAAAGAGGACAAATAAATACATAACATTTATTAAGAGTTTATTTATTATGTGTAAACACTTAACATATGTTTTTCAATAATGACAGCATAATCCACATAGTTGGCTCAGGAATGACTGATACATAGACCAACAGATACAAAGAGTAATAGAAGTTTGTGAAAGAGGTACTTCATGAAGATAGCTGTATAGACTAGGGGACAGGACAGTTTCTCACAGTGATTCCCAGGTGCTATTGGAAATTCCCTGATTTGAATGGAGGACATTTAAGTAGTTTTTTGTTTTGTGCTGTTTTGTCTTTTGTTGTTGTTGTTGTTGTTTGTTTGCTTGTTTGTTTTTTTGCCATTCTTAATGGTGTTTTAGTTTCAGTGCTCTCTTCAGGGCCCTTTTCTATGTCCTCAATTTTGGCTACATGACTGTCTACCAGTTACCAGTAGCTGTTTGAATTACATTAGCATGAGTAATAATTATAAGAACTGGTGAAACAGGTCTATGTTCCCACCCTGTTACACCCTTGATAGATACAGGCCAAGGCACTTTCTGGTATCTATTCCTACAAACTTCATAAGATGGTGAGTTGGTGGCATACCTCTTAAAGATGAATGAACTGAATCACATAGGTTATGCTAGTTCCTTGGTCACAGTATAACTGGGTTTTAAATTTAGTTCAATCTATCTATAAAGACTTGTGTTTTCTAACACACTCTGGAAAATATCAAGTACTAATAACCTCCCTTTTTTCCATTAACATGGCTGACTCATAAGAAATTTAAATTTAAACTTAAAGTTTTCAAGTTATCTTTATTAAAAGATTGTTTTATATTAGTGGGCTAAAAATTGAAAAGCATTGGAATAAATAATAAGTATAAAGTTTTTTCTTTTTTGTTTTTTAATGTAAATAAATAACAATACTAAGGATGATTGGTTAGATTCCATTGTACATTGGTAAGTACATTTGTACCTATTTTATTGTGTATAAAGTTCTCCTTTCAGACTTGGTTTCTGCATTTCTGAAAATAAGAACACTTAGCACAATCAAATGAACTGAGATGATTAATTGCTTTGAACTTCTCAGAGTATAATGCAATCTTAGAGAAAAAAGAAATCGATTTTTTATATGTTTAGAAAAAGGAGTGCCTTTTTATTTTAAAATATAAGTAAGCTGAATGTAGAAGAAGACTGCAGTATTTTTTAATTCTAGACTTTGAAAAGATACGTGTTAAATGGAAGGCCATAACCTATTTAATATAAAGATATATATTTTATAAAGATTGTAGACTCTTATCAAATATTACTTAGCATTTCAGAGAGATTTTGAAAAATGTTGGCCTTTTGGGACAACTAAGGGTATGGCATTTCATATTCTGCAAAGCTATATTGGCCTTAAATTGAACCATTTATTTTGTCCTTGTTAAATGTCACAATTGTCCTTTCCTTTGAGTTATTAGTTTTATCACCTACAATTTCTTTTCAGGAAAAACTGGTGGATATCATAATGGACCAAAGTAGAGAACTGATTTAGTCTGAGGTCTGGACAACTAGTAATTGGAGACCAATAAAATAACTTGGTCCCCCAAAGAGCTATTTAAATCTAAGACTCTGGAATTGTAAAGAACTGATGCTATTGAATCAGAATATATATTGAAACACAAAGGACTTTTTGCTTCATCACAGAGGCCAAAAACTCACCAAATATTCTCAGACCCTGGCTGTGGAATTTCTTCTTCCTTTAAAGATTTATAAAACCAGATTATTCTCCATTAATGAGTGACTAATTATTCCCTAAAAGCAACATATCTCTACATTATGATGGTCATAAACTTCAACAATATAGAAGGCACTTGGTGTGGTTTGTAGGCCAAATCCATCAATCATGGCTTGAGACATATTACATTTTCCTCTTTCCTTTGGCCCAAACTTTGTTTCCTTTGAATATAAATATCTTAAAATTTTTTCTGTGAAAATAAGCTTATTGGATCCTTTGTCATAGTGATTTGTGAGAAAATTGTGATGAAAAGACCCACTCGCTAGAGAAGGAATAGGAAGGAAAGGCATAGGACTGAGCTATGACAACTAGGGAACACAGAGAACAAGCTAGAGAATTGAAATCCACTAATACCATACTTTTTAAAAAATAGATTCTTTTTAAAGATTGATTTTATTTATTTGACAGAGAGGGAGAGAGAGATCACAAGCAGGCAGAGAGGCAGGCAGGGCAGGAGGAGCAGGCTCCCTGCTGAACAGAGAGGCTGATGCAGGGCCCGATTCCAGGACCCTGAGACCATGACCTGAGCCGAAGGCAGAGGCTTAACCCTCTGAGCCCCAAGACCATACTTTCTGATTGAAAATACAAAAGAAAAAAATGAGTATAAAGAACAAGGAAAACTCAATATAGACAAACAGTTTTCAATATGAAACCTAGAGTCAATGATCAAATTGCCAGGAAATAAAGTGAAAGGCCTATATTATTCATGAAAGATAATGTGCTGGACAACATCTGTTTGATTCAAAGGATACCAGAAGCAATGGTTGACCCCCGAGGGGAATTACTGGCACAGACCAGATGAGGAGATCAGAACTTTCAGCTGACCATGCCAGAATATAAAGCTCAGTGAAATCCTAGCAGGGAGCTGGAAGGGAATGATATGCCAGTAATTTAGTCAACAGATTGGATGCACCCAAGGGATGGGTAGAGGAGCTGCAACCCAGTGCTCCTAAGAGCTGAGGAAAGTAAATTTAACTCATCTCTCATTAAATCCCACAAGATACCTAGGAGAAGAATGAGAAGTCTTGTTCCAAATCCCTCCTTACACACATGGGAAAGTTAACTCTTAATGTACTGTTAAGCAGTGCTGAGCGTATCAGGCACTGGTAATATGAGCTGATGTAAATTACGAAAGATTTTAGTACACATGCCTGGCAAGTAGAGAAAAGGCAAGACTGAGAAAGTGTCTGAGTCCTACTATCTTGCCTTCATTTCTCTCAAACTATTAATTTTGTCAGTGTTTATATAATCCCCCAGTATAGTACACATGTTAAACCAAGCTAGGAATATGTGAAAATAAATGCTTTAAATTTAAATGAAAAATAATCTAGGGATAATCATCAGATCAGTGACAGAAAACAAAATAATAATGACAGCTATAGAAAATAAACATATTGAATAGAAGTTTTTGAAAATACCCTATAAGAAAAAAATTATTTCATCTACTGAGGTTATCTTATATATACAGAGGATACAGAGAATTTTTTTCAGTTTTGTTATTTTTCAAAGTATTCACAAAAGTATCTTTTCTCCGTTCAGCCTGACAATATATGATAAATATCCGTTATCAAATAATAGATGTTATACCTTTGAGAAAATTCATACATCTTGGAGAGAAAAATTATGCTAATGCCTACCTAGATTTTGAATCAGAGAAAAAAGGAATAATATGAAACATAAAAATTAAACTACAATTTATGCATTAATATTAAGGAGGTGACTGGAAATTTGTTGAATCTTTAGAATAATTTCTGAATGCTCTGGAGAGAGTAGAGTATAACAAAAAGATTCAGAATTTGGAACGGGACAACTAGCTGTATGACCTTTGTTGAATTGCTTATTATTCTGATCACCCTCTTCTTTAGTGTTAATGAGGAAAATATCTACATGCAAATATTTTTATTGGTTATTAGAAAATAACCATGCATACTAGGAACCACATCATGAACTTATATATGAATATAAATAGGATGCTTCATCTGCAGCCACTGGATAGGGCCCTAAAGAAGGGTGGATGCCTAAGACCTTTATAGGATAGATGTCTAGTAGGAAGAGAAAGACATGTAGGTTTGGTCTACTATTCATGTCTGCCAGGTACTAGAGCAATGAGAATAAAGGCTATGCAAGAAGTTCGCTGAATCATCCTAATTAGAAATTAACTGTTTGTTACTCATATGTACTCATATTGTCCTAGAGAAGGGAATCAGCTTAGAGCTGTCTGTTAAAAAGAAGCTTCCCGAAAGGATTCTCTGAAGTGACATCATGATTCTAACAAAGGGGCTACCCAGATGTCAGGGCTAAAGAAAGAACCCAAAGTTGCTGGCAGAAAACGGCAAAGACCACAACCTGCATTAAGCAAACTGTAGGAGATGCTGAGAGTTGAAACTCTGAGGAGTTTGTGACATTCTCCCCAGCAAGAGAGGAGACGGTGAATCAGCACTCCTGGCATTACATGGCTCCTTATATAAGAGAGGTTGAAAAGCTAAAATTTACATTTTCCAGATTTCCTTTGTGGCTCAGTTGAATTTAGATTTGGCGAACCAGATGTATTTGTGGGGGACAGTGAAGCTGGAAGGAGGGCGGCGCTGCAAATTCTGCTGGTTTGCAGCTTCTACTGACATGTGCAGTTGCAGCAGCCATTGTTTCTCTGTTAGAGCAGCAGCATCAGTCACTAACTTAAGGATGCCAAGAAGGAAGACGTGGGATATCCATATTGTTGATGTCACACATTTCTGGAACACAGAGCTTCCTGAATATGATAGGCTTCTGATAATTGCAATTTTGATTGAAGTCACAACAGTGCCAACATTCTCTGAGTTACAGATAAGGCAGTGGCCACTTGGTGTCCTCCTTCTGTGATCTGTAGCTTAGAACACATTCTCACTACTTTAAGAGTTCACTCCTTTTTCTGCGCCCTTTATCTGGTTACGACATTTGGTATGACTAGAAGTTGTCACGGGCAGAGGCACTCATGGACATGGCAGTGTGGGATTGGTTATCTTCCTGGCAGAGTTGAAGTCCCTGATATCCTCATGTACATGAGAAAATGGAGACTGGCTTTTTTTTTTTTTTTTAAGATTTTATTTATTTATTTGACAGAGAGAGACACAGTGAGAGAGGGAATATGAGCAGGGGGAGAGGGAGAGAAAGATGCAGACTTCCCGTGGAGCAGGGATCCTAGTGCCGGGCTCGATCCCAGGATCCTGGGATCATGACCTGAGCCGAAGGCGGACGCTTAATGACTGAGCCACCCAGGCGCCCCATTCTTATAAGACATTCGGCAAAACAGTTACCTTAACTAGCCTGTGGTGCTGAAATAGTAGGCCTCTAGAAGTCAAGTTTTTGATAGGCTGAGAGTCTGCCACAATAAATTATCATGGCAAAAATAAGAAATACAAAGATATTACAATAACCTATTTGCTTTGAACTGTGCTAGGAACTTAAACACAAAAAGAATAAATCCAGGGCATGGTAAAAAATGGAGGGGTGACTGTCTTTATTGTCACCTCAGATCATGTGAGTTGCCAGATGAACACAGATTTGCCTTTTGTTTGAGAATTAGGGCTTTGTTTGGCCTTGAGAGGGGCACATCACTTTGTGGTATTCTTAATCATAAGGAAGTAATACAGGAACCCAAAGTAAGAAGTCTACAAAATAACTGGCTTTCATTCTTCAAAAATGCCAAATTCATGAAAGACAATGACTGACAAACTGCTTCTAATTAAGGAGGCTATAGAGAGATGAAAACTGAGTTCATGTGTGATCCTGATTGGACCACGGGTTAGGACAGATAATTATCTTACATAAAAAGACATTTTTGGGAGAATTGGCAAAGCATACATGATCTGTTAACCAGATAACTGTATTAGATTAAATTTTATAAATTAATAATTGATTTCCTATTTACTAATTATAATTATTATGTTTTTATTTATGAATTGTATTCAGGGTAAATTAAGTAACCTGATTTTCATAATTGTACTAGGATTATGTGTAAAAATGTTCTTGTTCTTACAAAAGCATACTGAGTATTTTGGAGTACTGTGGCATTGGCACCTGCAATTCCAAAATCATTCAGAAAAATCATATGTAAATACATATAGGCATTTATATGTGTGTGTTCAAATTTGAATGCCAATTAATATAAAAAGATAAATACAGTGCTCGCTTCGGCAGCACATATACTAAAATTGGAACGATACAGAGAAGATTAGCATGGCCCCTGCGCAAGGATGACACGCAAATTCGTGAAGCGTTCCATATTTTTACAAACTGAGGGTTGCTGGGGGGAGGGGGTTTGGGAGAAGGGGGTGGGATTATGGACATTGGGGAGGGTATGTGCTTTGGTGAGTGCTGTGAAGTGTGTAAACCTGGTGATTCACAGACCTGTACCCCTGGGGATAAAAATATATGTTTATAAAAAATAAAAAATTAATTAAGATAAAAATAAATAAATAAATAAATAAATAACAAAGAAAAGATAAATACAGTAAGTGATTGGTATTTGCTGTCTAGAATTTCCCACTTTTATTACATATTTATGTTGCTTTAAATATTTACATAATGTTTTTGTGTATTAGGCATTCAAAAGCCCACAGTATGTCATCTAGTGCCAATAAAAATTGACTATTGTGATCTTGGGATGCCTGGATGGGTCAATCGGTTAACATCTGACTCTTGATTTCAGCTCAGGTCATGATCTCTGTGTTGTGAGATCGAGCCCAGTGTCTGGCTTGTCCCGTGTCTGGCTCCCATGCAGGCTGCTTGGGATTCTCTTTCTCCATCTCCCACTCCCCCAGCTTGCCTCTCTCTCTCTCTCTCTCTAAATAAACAAATGAAAAAATCTTTAAAAAAAAGTTGCTGCTATGATTTTGAGTAATAAATGAATGTGTAATATTTTTGGTTAACCAACATAAGTTGTTATAGTTTGGGCTGAATGCTTTTAATAATATTCCAAGGCAGTACACTAAGAATATACAAGTATAGTCCAAAATGTCTAATAATCATGCTGCAAATTAATAGAAGAAGAAAATAGGTAATGTGAATTTTTAAAATTACAGCCTTCCACTAGAAAAACGTCTTTTTAAAATTTATTTTTAGTATTTTAATAATTAGAATGAATTGGGATACCTGAGTGGCTCAGTCAGTTAAGGGTCTGACTCTTGATTTCAGCTCAGGTCATGATCTCAGGGTTGTGAGATTGATCCATATGTTGGGTTCCTTGTTGGCTTGATTTCTCTCTATCCCTCTGCACCCCCCCCCCACTGCTGCTCACACATTCTCTTTCTCTAAAAGAAACAAAATAACAACAAAAAAAGCTAGACTGAATCATTGAAACTATTAATCAATATTTTTGTAATTTCCATCCATGTGTGATAGAACACTTTATATCATATTATTTTATTCAATTTTTTCTAATCATAATATTGTGATTAGAGTACATTACCAATGAATATTTTCACTGAATAAGTACATAGTTATAAGAACAGTGAGTATGTAATATAAAAAAATATGTTTACCTTATTTTGGAAACACAAAAAGTTGAGTTCCATTAGCTTAAAATGTTTGAGTACAGGAACAGACTATGTGAGATGTGGGGGACAATGCTATTGAGAAGAGGCAGAAAATAATGTCTTCTGAAAAATCATTGTGCTTTAGAATAATTCTTTCTTCTTCAAAGTCTAAATTAACAAGTCTCCCAATATAGAAACACAGGAAAGAAAAGATGTATGAAGAAATCATGCTGCAAATTATTTAATGTATTCTACTTCCAAGTATTATTGAAACATTTACTACAATTTATATATGATATGAATTTCCTGGATACTAACATTTTATACTGCATGTTGCAGTATCTCTTTAAAAAAATGTATTCAAGGGGCGCCTGGGTGGCTCAGTGGGTTAAAGCCTCTGCCTTCAGCTCAGGTCATGATCCCAGGGTCATGGGATCAAGCCCCGCATGGGGCTCTCTGCTCTGCAGGGAAGCCTGCTTCCTCCTCTCTCTCTCTCTCTGCCTGCCTCTCTGCCTACTTGGGGTCTCTGTCTGTCAAATAAATAAATAAAATCTTTAAAAAAAATGTATTCAAGCAAATATCATTCCAAAACTCATAAAAGTAACTGGTTAATGAATTAAGCTTTAATGCTTTTGACAATTTTTTGGTGATCTTTTCCATTCCAGTGAGGCAAGATCTTAAAATTCTAAAAAGAAATGTCAAATTTAAGAAAAACAGACACAGAGTGTTTCATTTTGCAATACTGAATATACTTGAAAGGAGACCTCTTCTTTCTTATTTGGCTTCTAAATGTCATTTTACATAAAGTAACACACGTGTATCTGTCTTGCCCCACCTCACTTTTTGATTTTTATCTATTAAATGTATCATTTTGTGAAAAACATATTATCCATAGATGAAGCTTCCTGAATGGGTCTTTTATTATTTCAAAAAGGCAAATAGATTAGCCTGAGCTTTTTAAAGTTACAGCTTTATTCTTCTTTGCAAAATGCCCTGAAAACACAGTGACAAATATAACAATTTCCTAAGTGATACTAGGGTGAGTGTCAAGGGAATTTTATGTTATCTTTTACACAAATAACAGACATATAATTTCTATATGATGGAAGCTTGATGATTAAGTGTAATGGGGACAAAAAAAAGTTCCTTAATCTGAGATTTAAGATGAGTTTCAGCAGTCAACAAAACTAAAAGGCAACCTATGGAATGGAAGAAGATATTTGCAAATGATATATCAGATAAAGGGCTAATAGTACCCAAGATATATAAAGAACTTATCAAACTCAACACCCAGAAAACAAATAATATGGTCAAGAAATGGGCAGAAGACACAGACTTCTCCGAAGAAGACATCCAAATGGCCAAAAAACACATGAAATAATGCTCAACATCACTCAGCATCTGGGAAATACAAATCAAAGTCACAGGATACCTACCACCTTACACCAGTCAGAATGGCTAAAATAAGGAAACAACAAATGTTGGCAAGGATGCGGAGAAAGGGGAACCCTTTTACACTGTTGGTAGGAATGCGAGCTGGTACAGCCACTCTGGGAAAGAGTATGGAGATTTCTCAAGAAGTTAAAAATAAAGTTACTCTTAAAAAAAAAAAAAAAAAAGATAGAGTTACCCCACGACCCAGTAATTGGACTACTAGGTATTTATCCCAAAGATACAGATGTAGTGAAACAAAGGGAGACCTGCACCCCAATATTCATAGCAGGAATGTCCAACAGGTAAACTGTGGAAGGAGCTGAGATGTCCTTAGACTGATGAATGGATAAAGAAGATGTGGTGTATATATATACAATGGAGTATTACTAGTAATCAGAACGGATGAATACTTACCATTTACATTGATGTGGATGGAACTGGGGGGTATTATGCTAAGTGAAATAAGTCATTTAGAGAAAGTCAATTATCATATGGTTTCATTCATATGTGGAATATAAGAAACAGTGCAGAGGACCATAAAGGAAGGGAGTGAAGACTGAATGGAAAGAAACTGGAGAGGGAGACAAATCATGAGAGACCCTTAACTATGGGAAACAAACTGAGGGTTGCTGAAGGGGAGGTAAATGGGAGGGATGGTAATTGGGGGGAGCATTAAAGAGGGCATTTGATGTGATGAGCACTGGGTATCATATCAACTGATGAATTATAGAACACTACATCTGAAATTAATGAAAACAAGCAAACAAACAAACCCCCCAAACCAAAATGAGTTTCGTAATTAGGAATACTATATAGATTTGTATAATTGGAAGGTCACACAGCCTTCATTGTCCTGTTTTCTTTATTTCACAGAGTTGGTAAGGATGCATGTATTCTTGTGTATGCATGCACATATATGTGTAAGTATGAGTACTTAAGTGAGTATTTATATATGCAAATATATATGTACATACACATGCATATGCAGATGTACCTGTATATTTCCTCTCCAATAAAAGCAATGTGTTTTTTTCCTGAAAGCAGAATGGGCATTTCTTTCTTTGGTCAGTTCAGTTCATTTACTTGGAAAGCTCTTCTTGCCCATCACTCCGTCTGTGGCAACACACTTCCACTGGGCTCCTAATCTAATCATGCCACGTGGTAGAGCTATTTTTACCTATTTTATCTTGATGCTCCATGCTGGCTCCTTATAGTTAAGAACCTGATTTCTTCCATCTTATTTACTTCAGTGTCTCATAATTAGTAGCTCAAAAACTCTTTGCTATATGGATGAGTGAGTTTTGGCCACATCATTTAAAGTACCTTATTTCCTTTATCATCTCTGCTTGAAAACAGGTTTGCAGTTTGTTTGATGCAATGTTCTCACAGATGCTGCGAGGTAAGTGCTCTATAAAGGCCCCATGGAAGGATTTATACCTGAAGATTTATACCTGTTTTTCATTTCTTCTGCTGCTTTAGTGGTTTATTTAGGGAGGCAAATGATAACATCTGAAGCAGTGCAAGACATCAGATCATTATAATGAAAAGTTTGAGCCTCATTTCAGTTTCTTTTCATGAGCTAAATAAAATAATAATATCTACCTCATAGGTTTTCTAAAAGAAAAATGAAATGATGCATGTATAATACTTAGCAAAGGACAGGCACATAATAAGCGGTCAATAATGTCAGAATAATAATAAAGAACCTTATTTTTTAACAAATGAAGAAAGTTTATGCTAGGCAAAAGAACCTGAGAATTACTTCTATGGTTAGAATAAATTTATGTTCTTTTTCTCCCTGACTGTGGGCTTTATACCTATTGTTGTTACAAAGTTATTAATAGTGTTCCTTGCTACTTTCAAGAAGTTTTCTAGTCTGGAAATAAGTTATGTGATCACCCTACTTCTCTCTTTTTTCATTCCCTTATTATGTTTAAAAGTATTATTGAGTCATCTACAGATAATAGATATGACAAATCCCTAGAACCCAAATAAACGAAGTGGCCAAGTATTACTGTTTTCTTTTTCTTTCTCTTTAGGAAGAAAATGAACTAAGTTTTAGGTTATGTCACAGGAAAATACCTTGCTAAGTTTTAGGAATAATTCTATTCTCTATTTTTCCTAAATAGTAATTTTAAGAATGCACATGCCTTTTTGTTTTAATATTAAAAACTACATTATTTCACTACACGTTCAGCTTGTTAACAAAATTGAAACAGAAGTATCTCAGTTTTTAGTTTTGATTTTTTGATTTTTTAGGAAAACTAGAAAGCTAAAAAAGACAAAAACAAAAATATAATTAAACAAACAAGACTGTAAGTACATTAAGAAATCCAAAATCAAGCCCTACTCCCTCCCATCTACAAAATGATATCTAAGATGAGTAGGAGTACAGCATGGATATTCATTATTTTTTAAATGGGGCTTGACAATGTATATTTTTATTTTTAAAACTTTTTGGTGATTTTAGAAAATTAAATTTTTAAAGTTTTTTTTTCAAGCTCTTATTTAAAATCTAGTTAGTTAAAATACAGTGTAATTATTAGTTTCAGGTACAGAATTTAGTGATCCATCATTTATATACAACACCCAGTGCTCATGGCCGCATATGCCCTCCTTAATCCCCATCACCTATTAAGCTCATCACCCCACCTACCTCCCCTCTGGTAACCTTCGGTTTGTTTCCTATAGTTAAGAGTTTGTTTCCTGGTTTGTCTCTCTCTTTTTTATTCCCCTGTGTTTATTTCTTTTGTCTCTCTTCCACATGAATGGAATCAAATGGTATTTGTCCTTCTCTGACTGACTTGTTTCACTTAGCATTGTACTCTTTAGCTCTATCCCCCTTGCTGCAAATTGCAAGATCTCATTCTTTTTTTATGGCCGAGTAATATTCCATTGTATGTACAAACCACATCTTATCCATTCATCTGTCAATGGACATTTAATGCAATTATCATCACCAGCAATTTTCACAGATTTAGAACAAATAATCCTGAAATTTGTATGGAATCACAAAAGACCCAAAATAGCCAAAGCAATCTTGAAAAAGAACAGCAAGAAACAAAACAGATAAACATAGGGGAAGGGAAAATAAAATAAGATAAAAACAGAGAGGGAGACAAACCATAAGAGATACTTAGCTATAGGAAACAGACTGAGGGTTGCTGGAGAAGAGGTGGGTGGTGATATGGAGTAATTGGGTGATGGGGATTAAGGAGGGCACTTGATGTAACCAGCATTGGTGTCGTATGGGACTGAGGAAGTACACAATTCTACCTCTGAAACTAATACACTATATGCTAATTAAGTTGAATTTAAATAATTTTTTTTTTAAATGAAGAACTTGAAAAACGCTGTGGACGTCACAATTCAGACTTCAAGTTATATTACAAAGCTGTAGCGAACAAGGGGCACTTAGGTGGCTCAGTTAAGTGTCCAACAACTCATTCCAGCTTAGGTCATGATCTCAGGGTCAAGAGACCTGGGTCCTGGGACAGAGCCATGCTCAGTGGGGAAATCTTCTTATTCTTGTACCCATCCCCCTGCTCATGCTTGCTCCCTCTCAAATAAACAAATAGATAAAATAAAACAAAAAAAGATGTAGTGAACAATACAGTATAGTACTGACACAAACACAGACACATAGATCAATGGAACAGAATAGAAAACCCAGAAATGGACAAATGAATATATGTAAAAAAAAATTACTCATGACTGCTCTTAAACACTTTAGAAAGTTATATATTTACATATATTTACATATCTAGTCAATAATAGTCACAAATATTATCTTTTCATGAAATCAGACATTTACATGAAATAGCTCAGAAAATCTAGAAGTCAATGACTATACAAAAAGGAAGACTCTCCCCCCACTCCAGAAGTAATTCTGTCTTTAATCAGAAATAGACTGTTTTACAACTTGGTTTGCTTATTAGGTTCTTTGCTTGCCTGCTTCCCCTGTTACTTCCAAGCAGGGATCATAACATTTGCCCATCTATGTCTTCCAAACTAGCATCAGAAAACAAAAACAAAACCACAATGGATTGAATACATAGTTTCTATAAGGCCAATCATTTGACCTCTATGATAGAATGTTAATGTCTTATACTGAGTTTTCTGTAATACTTGAGTTTTATAAAGCCCTGTTACTTTTAAACTTACCAAGTGGGTCAAAATACTTTATTTCCCGTTCTGTTCTTCTATATTTCACACATTTGGAGTAAAATACTGCTAGTGTGTCCAGAAAAGGAAAAGGAAAAATTATACCTATGAAAATTGAGAATGGGCTAAAAGGCAGACACAAGCTGACAACCCCAGAAATAGCTCACTTGCTTAGTGGTTGACACTTACGTAACTAAGCATTTTCCTTATACTGCTTGATTTTTGTTTTTGCTATAGTTGGTTGTATTACCTGACACCAAGTGAATATTTGCTTGGCTAGAAATCATCTTATTTTTAAAATGCTGTGTTATGATAGCTTAATAAGCCATTCACACTTGTCTGAATTAATACAATTTTTTTTTTAACATACACTGAGCCAATAAACATGGTTTCCCATGTCTAGCAAAGGAGAATGTTGATTTCAGAGCAACTTTGAACTTTATTGAGGGGACAATCTGGATGGCATCCACATTGGGCAAATAGCCGGTAGTTCCTAGTTCCTAGTTTCCTAGTTCCTATGAAAAGGAAAGCAGAGAAAAGCGAAAGCAAGCCACTTTGCCACATTGTGTCTCTGGTAGTGGGACACTGTTGAATACATGCCTAATAGTCATTTGTCCAACTTCCTGGCTCACAGAAACTATTTAGCAATTGCCAACCCCAAGAAATAGGTAAGTGAGCATTTTCCAATCTAGGGAATATTACCCAACTGTGAGTCATAAAATTTATTTAGTGGGTCAAAATCAATTTAAACTGTGAAGAAAATACCAAAGTGCTTTTTTCCAGTGTATGGTAAATATAGTTTTATAGAACTGCTATTTTTATTAAAATACAAATTGTGTGTAAGAGTGTTTATATAAAAGTAACCTTTTTACTGTGGATTATTTTTTATCTATGAATAAAAGCCAACTATTGAAACTCTGTCCTTGCTGCCATTCATTTGTCTCTTGACAGACTATGGTTGTTTCCTGACCACTGATCCTCAAGAGAATGGTTGCCAGGTGTTTTTAGAAGAAAAGCTTATTCCTTTATGGAAAGGAGAGCAGAGAAAATAGACAACTTTTTAAAACTCATTTCCCCTTCTTATTGGTACATTATTGCATGTCAGTTGATGCTCAGGTCCACTGCAACTGTCACATGAATATTATTTTTATGCTGAGGATGACAGAACAAAATAAGAAAAACCTGGATCCTTAAGGACCTCAGTAAGTCACTGCACTGTGAAATGGCTCCCTTCCAGCCTTGTCAATTTATGTAATAAATTCCTGAATTATTTAAACCATTATTTTATTGGTCTTCTATAATTTATAGCAAAAATGGAATGGCTGCAAGTCTAAAGCCAATCATACTGGAAGCAAATTCTAAATTATTTCTCTATTCTGATTGTCTTTATCTTTTACCATTTGCCCTTATTTTCCCAAGTCTCAGGTCTTAGGTTCATATTTGAGTTACTTAAATTGTGTTTATTTTACTATTAATTGATAAATGTTCCTCCTTTTTAGATCACATTTCTGTTTTTGTATATTTATTTATCTTAATAAATATGTTTATGGTCAGTTGGTTCTTCCCTAGTTTGATCTCAAGTCTACTACGTACTAGATTGATAATGATTATAGGACTCTCAGCATCAAGAATAATTTCATCAAACTGTGGATATTACTAATCTCTAAATACTGACTTTCCTTTAAATGATTCTTTTAAAATTTCTTTCAGACCCTTCTCTTTGCTCTATTAAATTATACATATCTTAACATATTCTATTTTATTTATTCTTATGCTGTATCTTGTAGAATCTTGAGCATTGCCTTATAAAACATATTAATTTTCATTGTAAATAGAGTGAAGGTGGAATTTAATTTTAATGAAGCTTGGTGTAACAAACATTCCACTTCAGTGAAATAGTACAAAGCACCAGCTGGAGACCAGCTGTGTCCTATGTTCTCTAACTATAGCGAAATCTTACTACAACCCAATAAAGCAGATGAGTTCTTTGATGAACTTTGCAGATCTTCAGATCAGGTCTCTTATATTCTGTATTAGCTAAAAAGCAAAAAAAGTTCATTCTCTTTGGAAGCTCATTCGTTTCTCTTTGAGGCTGTGCCAAAAATTTGGTTCTGTCAACAGATGGAGGTAATATCTCAATGAACTGCTTTGGTTCTAATACCGATAGATAACCAAGGGCACCAGTGATGATGTTGGGGAAGTCAGTGAGAAGATGTGACCACTGGTTGACCTGCAAGTTGGACCCAGGCAATCGAAGGTTGACCAGTTCTTGGAATGTGCATTCTACTTGCCTTCGCCATTCCCAGAAGCTGCCCCAAGGACACAGACTGAGGCTAAATTGTGGTGTTGAGATTATTTGCATGGTATATGTGTCTGAACCCAGTCAAGACCACTACATAAACTTCTAAGAATTGCCAGGCAGCTGAAAAGATGTATTCATCTTGAGATTGCCCAAAACAAACCTCCTAAGTAAGTTCCCTTGTTTTTTAAAGCTGCCACCTACCAATCTGGAGTGGTCTGCCTCTTTCTTTGGTTTCTCCCTACTCTCCACATACAAGGGTTGCTTCAGATTATACCTAAAAAGTTCCCAAGGGAGTTGTGAACAAATATTTACATCCAAATACACTCTTTATTAAAATATAAAACCATGAAAATATAATGTATATTATACAAAAGGACAATTTTAAAAACGTGGGCTTTAGATACTGGAGGTTCCTTTTTGATAAAAATTATGTAATTCAATACTCCCAAGAGACAAGCAATTTATATAATCATAATGGTCCCAGTAGAAAGCTATATAAGTAGTAAAATCATAGGTGATATTATTTTTTAAAAAGTACAAAAAGAGGCATGTGTTCATATAATATAACATTGGTGTTCAATAAAATTTAAGCTAATAATTTAATGCCATAGATCTGTATAAATGTCATAGTTCCACGAATGTTAGGGAAACCTAATATAACTAAAATATTTACCTCTAATTAATCAGGCTGTGATCCAAAATTATAGATAGACTCTTTTCTAGATTTTGCTTTAGTCAGAGCATGTTTTTGATCAATGTTTATATTTTTAGTGTCTAGGAGCTCCACTTCTGGTTAAAATCAATCCCTAACTGTTTAATAAATGGTTGGTTCACATAATTCTGTATTTAATCTATGAAAAAGACACAGGGGATGTATATAATCTTGTTAATAAATTTTTGCATAAAATATCACAGAATTATAAGTATTGTATTAGTAACTATTATATAAGTATCCATTCTATAAGTATGGTAGGATATTTTTGAGTGGTTTGAAGTTAGCTCTACAAAAATGGTATATCCTATTTACATACAGTGTGTGTATTTTGGAAAGACAAGGAAGGGTTTTTAGGCAAGATGGTGAACATGAAGGAGCCAATTGTTTAATTAACAATTTTGTAAAGATGTCAAAATTTAGATGAACTGATACAGATTCAGTTTCTGTGTAAGCAGAATGGTTTATTCTAGAGATTCAATTATTTGTAAATGAAGTAATTATTTTCATCATGCCTATTTTGTACCAGGTATTATAGTACTCTCTGAAAATATAGTTCTTTCCACTAATGTTACTATGATTAAATCCCAATAAAGATGTATGCTATGTGAAGTTATACACATGTGTGACCAGAATCTAAATGCATTATTAAATGTTTGAACATCAAGCTTTAATTTAACAAAAATTCAAAAGATAATAATAATAATAATCTTACTGAAAAGGTTCAATGACATGATAGATATGTGTATGCAAATAGATGTATCTCTAATATGCTTAAATGCTTAGGTATTTAGTAAATAGTAGATAATATGAACATATATGTTGTGTTCAATGCAAGGCTGTTATGAACTGTTTTTATCTACTTTGACCAGTGATCTCAGTAATTAACACAATGCCTGGTATATAAACTACAATTGCTGAATGAATGGCAGATCAAAGAAATGAATGAATCATTGTATACATTAAAAAATCTTATCAGCTACATATTGATGCAGTAATAAACACAAAACAGAAAGAAGGGAAGACTTTCTTATTTTGAGATGATAGTTGTTGGTATCAGACTAAGCATCTTACTGAAATTATATAAAAACAAACAAACAAACAAATAAATAAATAAATGTAAAAATTTGGCAGTTTGAAGCAGTGGAGAACAACCAAGGGGAGGTAAGATTTGAGGTGGCAAGATCTTTGAGAAAACAAAATGCATTAAGTTGATCCCCACATTGGTCAACTTTTTTTTTTTTCCCCTCTTCAGGGTATTTTCTGATTCCCTGAATGGGGTATGAAAAGGTATAGTCTAGAGTGTGAGGTACACTCAACATGCTTTGAGAGAGAAAAAAAAAAAAAAAGAAAAAAGAAATTTTAGAAACAACAGTACAGGAAGGGTCTGATATAATGGGCAAATATTCCTTTTCAATAATTGGCAACTCTGAGTGTTAGGACCCAAAGGACATCCTGGTAAGATCAAAAGTAGAACCTATAATAGTATCGTGAAAATCTGGTTATTAGAAATGGATCCACATGTCTACAAAGGAATGGGTTAAGACTCTTAAATCAGAATTAACAAATAAAAACTCTTATGTAACTATTATAACATGTAGAGATTTATATGTAAAGATAGGTATGATAACAGAAGAATTAGAGAATTCAGCAGAGAAATGGAAATTCTAAAAAGAAAAAAATATTAATTATAGAAATGAAAAACACAATCTCTATAATTAAGAACGCAATGGACAGTATTAGCAACAAATTGAACATTGCACAATTGAACACTGAACAATTGAAAGTGTCAGTAAACATTCATTCAAAAATTTTTTGCAAGCTGGAACTCAAAAAGAAGATTTTAATTTTTTAAGGTATTTTATTTATTTATTTATTTATTTGAGAGAGAGAGTGCATGCACGAATGGGAGGGAATGGTAGAAGGAGAGGGAGAAACAGGCTCTCTGCTAAGCAGGGCCTGAGGATCATGACCTGAGCTGAAGGCAGATACTTAACCAACCAAATCACCCAGGAACCCCAGAAGATTATAATTTTAAAAGAGTTTCACTAGGCAATATCAAGTTGTTTGCCATTTGTATAATTAGAGATCTAGATGGAAAAGGAATGTGATGGGAAAGAAATGTTCATGAAATAATAAGTGACTTTTTTCCCCGAATTTGAATGAAAACATTAACTCAACAGCAAATAATAGCAATACAATTGAGAAGAATAGTTTCGAGTAAAATACATCAGAGTCAAACTGGTAAAATTCAAAGTTAAGGAAAAAATTACAACTCAAAAGACATACTGCATAAAGAAAAATAAAAATCACAGCAGACTTCACATTAGAAGTACATGCCAGAAGTCAATGGAACAGTATACTCTCAAGAAATAAAATATTAATCAGGAATTCCATATTCACTGAAAATATCCTCTAAAAATAAAGGTGAAATAAAGAAATTTTTATATAAAACAAAGCTAAGGGAATTTATTATCAACAGATTCCTACTTCAAAAAATGTTAAAGGGAGTTTTTAAGCTGAAGAAAAATCCTTATGGAAATCTGAATGTACATGAATGAACAAAGATGACCAGAACTGATAAATATGTGGGTCACTTTAAGTCATTTTTAAAAATTTTCCTTAATTATTTAAAATCAACTTGATCATTTAAACAAAATTATATTTTATTAGGGAAAGGTTAAAACATTAGAACAAAATATATGATAAAATGTCATAAACGATGAGATGGGTTAAATTAAATTATACTGTTGTATGATTCTTAGATTAAATGTTAACTGATATATAATTAATTCAAGATAGGGTGAGATGGAGTGCATGTAATAATTCCTAGAGCAAATAATAAAAAAATATGAAGTAATAATAATACAAGAAATAAGATGCATATAAAAATACTATATTTTAAGGTAGAAGAATAAAGGAAAGGAGGAAAAGAGGGAAAATTGTAAGATAAATAGACCTTAACTTGTATTGTAGATGATACACTTAAGCCCTGTCATGTAAATTACATTAAGTATAAATGTAAACTGCCCAATTAAAAGGTAGAGATTCTTAGATTGAATAAGAAAGCAAGACCCAACTTTATGCTGTTTACAAGAAATACACTTCACATATAAACTCAAAGACAGTTGAGAAGTAAAATGATGGTAATCTTTAATTTCTTTCACACATAAAGAATAAGACCTTTAATAGAGGGAAAATCAGTGGAGAAAGATCACACTGGAATAATTATTTATACAAAAAATGTAACTCAACTCAAATCTCTTGTACTATATATAGGCAAGACTTTGATTAGTCAAAAGTGAATATAATAAGCCTTAAAATAATCACCAAAATAACAATGCTTAATAATATTAAGCAATTAACAATTGCTTAATAATATTTCAAAAGAGGTAAAATTAAAAAAAAATTGTCAAATAATGAAATACAAGGGCAAAAAGGAAGAATAGAATACATGGAACAGGGGCACCTGGGTGGCTCAGTCATTATGCATCTGCCTTCCCCTCCGGTCTTGATCCCAGGGTTCTGGGATGGAGTCCAGAATCGGGCTTCCTGCTATGCAGGGAGTCTACTTCACACTCCCATTCCCTCTGCTGTGTTCCCACTTTCACTGTGTCTCTCTCTGTCAAGTAAATAAATAAAATCTTAAAAAAAGAAAAAAACACATGGATCAAACAGAAAACAAATAACAAGATGATCTCTTTAACTGTAACAACAGAAATAAACTCATTTAATGTAAAGGGTCTGAACAACACACTTATTAAAGGTACATTTTCAGACTAAACAAGGGAGCTGGTAGGTACCTACCAAATAGGCTCCTGAATTAAAACACACACACACACACACAACATAATAGAATAGTAAGGAGAAACAAACATATCTAGAATCATAACCAGAGATTTTTTTATACTATTCTGTGAATAACTGACAGAACAAGAAAAGAAAAAATCAGTACAAATATAGAACATTTGAACAAATATCAACATACAATATGACATTGACATTTATGGGCCATTCTACCAGAGAAAAACAGAACACACATTATTTTCAGTACACATGGAATATGTACTTATATATTCTATATTTTTGGTCAAAAACAAGTTTCAAAATTTTTAAAAAATAATGATAGGATTAAATCAGAAATCAAAACTAAAAAGGTTTCTGGAAAACTTCTGTATATTTAGTCTATATTTATTGTAGCTAACACTGTTCTAAATAACTCATGCATTAAAAGAGTAACCAAATGAAAAATAAAAAGCATTTTGAAATGAATGAATATGAAAGCACAGCTGACACTAAATGTTCAAGGAAAGATTGTAGTACTAAATGTTTCTGTTATAAAGAACAGCCATGATTTGTTGACCTCAGTTTCCACATTCAGGAACTAGAAAAATAAGAGTAAATAAGAACATGAAGAAAACAGAAAATAAAATTCAGAACGGAAATTAGTGAAAAAAGAAAACAGGGTAATGATAGAGTTCAATGAAATCAAAAGACCTTTCTTTGAGAAGATCAATAAAACTGATAAACATCCACACAGACAGATTTTGGAAAAAAATACAAAAAACACAAAAAAACCCATGTCTGGAATGAGACAGATGACATTACCACTGATTTTATGGATAGAAGAGGAAAATACAAAAATTTTATGTCAATAAATTTAAAAATGTTGATAAAATGCATGAATTCATCAAAAGATACAAAGATACAAGATACTGAATCTCACTCAAGAAGAAACAGGGAAACTAAACAACTCTTTATTTATTAAAGCAATTTAATTTAAAATATTATCATGAAAAAAACCTCCAGGCTTACATGTTCTTTGATGAATTCTATAAAATATTTTGAAATAATTAATATGAATCTTACATAAATTGTTTACAAAAATTTAAAAGAAGAAAATATATTTCACATTATTCTATGAAGAGGTCACTTGTGATGTCAAAATCAGATAACCACATAATAAGAAATAAAACTACAGATGAATATTGTTCCTGGATATATATGTAAATATTCCTAACAAAATTTTAGCTAACCAAATCCAACAATATATAAAAAGAATACCTTTTTATAAAAGTTTTAAAAAAACTTAAAACTAATTTAAGTTTATAAGAGGAATATAAGATTGGTATAATATTCTCAAACTAGTCATGTGATATAACATATTAAGAAATTAGAAGAGGGCGCCTGGGTGGCTCAGTGGGTTAAGCCGCTGCCTTCAGCTCAGGTCATGATCTCAGGGTCCTGGGATCGAGTCCCACATCGGGCTCTCTGCTCAGCAGGGAGCCTGCTTCCCTTCCTCTCTCTCTGCCTGCCTCTCCGTCTACTTGTGATTTCTCTCTGTCAAATAAATAAATAAAATCTTTAAAAAAAAAAAAAAAGAAATTAGAAGAGGAAAACCATATAATATTCTCATTAGATGCAAAAAAATCAAATGGCTATACCCATCATCCATTCATACCATGGATTTTAAGAGAAATAAAAAAAGAAGGTATCCCTCTATCTGATATATGCTTGTCCCCAAAACCCAAAGCTAATATTATACTTAATAGTGAAAGACTATGGTTTGTGTCCCTCTCTGATTTCTTCCCATTCAGTTTTCCAGAGAGGGAGACAAACCATATGAGACTCTTGACTCCAGAAAACAAACTGAAGTTTGCAGAAAGGAGATGGGTGGTGGAATGGGGTAACTGGGTGATGGGCATTAAAGAGGGTATTGATACAATAAGCATTGGGTGTTATACTAAACTAATTAATCATTGAACATTATCAAAATCCAATGATGTACTGGGGCGCCTGGGTGGCTCAGTGGATTAAGCCTCTGCCTTCCGCTCTGATCATGATCTCAGGGTCCTGGAATCGAGTCCCGCATCAGGCTCTCTGCTTGGCAGGGAGCCTGCTTCCTCCTCTCTCTCTCTGCCTACCTCTCTGCCTACTTGTGACCTCTGTCTGTCAAATAAAAAAAATCTTAAAAAGAAAAAATCCAATGAGGTACTATACCTTGGCTAATTGAATTTAAGTAAAAAAGGAGTGAAAGACTAAAGGCTCCCCACTTAAAACAGAAAAAAACCCACAATGTTGTGCACTCCCAACAAGAAAAAATGTTGTGCACTCCCAGGCAAGAAAAAATGTATTAGCTAATCTTATATCTGATAAAGGATTTATATCCATAATATATAATAAGAATTTTTAAAACTCAAAATAGGAACACCTGGGTGGCTCAGGGGTGGCTCAGTCAGTTAAGCAACTTGATTCTTGATTTTGGCTCAGGTTATAATCTTAAAGTCCCTGCATCCGGCTCAGCAATCAGCAGGGAGTCTGCTTGTCCCTCTGCCTTTCCTCCTGTTCATGCCTTCTCTTTCTCTCTCTCAAATAAATAAATAAAATCTTTTAAAAAAACCTCAATAATAATAAAAAAGTGAAAGTAGTTTAAATATTGGTACACACTTCATCAAAGAAGACATATACATATGATTACAAATAAGGACAGGAAAACCTTTTCTGCCATTAATGCTTAATATCAGTAGATAATGGGGACAATGACAATTAAAACCACAACTTACTACTACACATGTTAAACTAAGATTTATAAACACTGACAACACCCACTTTTGAAGGCTATAGAACAACTGGAATTCTCATGCACTAATTGTAGGACTCAAAAATGGTACAATAATTTTGTAAATCAGTTTGGGAGCTCCCAAAAATGTTTAATAAAGTACCACATGCATCAACTATCCCACTTTAAGGCATTTACTTAAGAAAAAGTAAAATATAAGTACTTATATATATAAATGTTCATAGTAACTTTGTTTGTAACGGCCCCAAACTGTAAATAACTCAGATGTTACCCAATAGGTAAATGAATAAACAAACTGTAGTATATCCATAGGTGCAATTGTACTCAGCAACAAAGATAAATGAATTATTATTATTTTTTAAAAAGATCTTATTTATTTATTTGACAGAGAGAAAGAGAGAGCTCAAGTAGGCAGAGAGGCAAGCAGGGGAGAGGCAGAAGCTGGCTCTCGGCTGAGCAGGGACCCTGACACAGGGCTTGATCCCAAGACTCTAGGATCATGATCTGAGCCAAAGGCAGATGCTTAACCAACTGAACCACCCAGGCGTCCCAAGAACTGAATTACTGATACACACAAATGACATCGATAAATATCACAATAATTATACTTTTACACAATAATTACATAAATATATAAATAATCATATAAAAGTATATAAATATAAATGTATTAATTTAATAAATATATTTAATATTTATGTTTATATAATTTAATATTTCTATTATTTAATATATTCACATTAAATAGATATCAGTATGATAAAGCAATCAAAATATTATAATAATAAAATTATTAAAACGAATAATAAAATTAATAAAATAAATCTATATTATTTAATACTTATGATCTAATATTAAATATTTAATAAATGTATAAAATAAATAATTATACTATTACACAATAATTATATAATATGTGTGTGTATATATGTAATTATGTAATTATATTGTATAAAATCATTTATAAAAATTCTGGAATCCAGTCTATAGTGACAGAATGCAGACCAATGGTTATGTGGTGAGTAAGATAGGTATTGGGCAAAGAGGGAAAGAAGAGAGGGATTCTGATGGTTGTTATGGCTCCAAGGTTTCATATATAGTGTGTACATAAAATTTTAAGTTATACATTTTAAGTATATTTTTGTTTTAATTATATCTCAATAATGCTGTAAAGAATAAAACCAAAATAAGCAAATATAAAACAAGAAATCATTAAAAGCATATAGCTAGTAAAATTAAGATAATACATGATGCTAATATCTAAAAAAGAACACAGATTCAGCAATATATACAAAATACCTCTTTACCTAGTTTGTAGCAGAAATGTGGAAGTGTCAGGAACTATCTGACAGTTCAATTTTCCAAGTTTTTTTAAATAACCAAGCCTAACCAATTAGAGCAAAATTTGTTGGATTAAAATAACAGAAAGGAAAGTGCAGGGAAAAGATAAGAGTGTTGCAATCAATCAAGAAAAGTTGAATGTATGAATTAACCCAAATGTACTATTATAAAAACAAAGAGGACATGATGAAATGAGCAAAAATATAATATTGCAATGACAAATGAAAATGCCCTGTTGTCACAGTTATTATTCATATTTTCATACAAACCACTTATTTGGATACATTTTTTTTGAAATATTTGCTGCAATTCAAGACATTCCCATTGTTTCCTTTTTTCAATGAGGTCAGGAAGAAAAGATGAGCCAGTAATACTTTGATTGAGATATTTATTTTGTATATTCAACATACTGGTAACATTTCAAATGATTTTGCAAAGAACTATTTAAGAAAAGCTTACTAACTTTTACTAAATCAAAATCAAAACTGATCTTTAAGATAATTTTAAACTATCATTTTAAGATAAGAAGTTTTCTGAGGGTTTTGAAGGGACGGGGGGTGGGAGGTTGGGGTACCAGGTGGTGGGTATTATAGAGGGCACGGATTGCATGGAGCACGGGGTGTGGTGCAAAAATAATGAATACTGTTATGCTGGAAATAAAAATAAATAAAAAAAATAATAATAAAAAAAAATAAAATAAAATAAAAGAAATTAAAAAAAAAAGATAAGAAGTTTTTATGCTTATAAGCAGAATTTTATTCCCATTCATCACAAAAGAGCATGTGATTTCTTATCTCTAAATAATATTACAAATAAAATTCTAGGATTATAAAATTTAAAAATCTAATTGGCTACCCAATTTTTGCTTTTATTACAGTTATCTTCAGTCAGATTCACAGCAGAGATAGATGAACCATGAGTTACATTTTTAAAAGATTTTATTTATTTATTTTAGAGAGAAAGAAAGAGCACCTACAAGCAGGGAGAGAGTCAGAGGAGGAGAGGAAGAGGGAAAGAATCCCAAGGGCCACAGCATGGGGCCAGCACAGAGCCAGGTGGGGCCGGATCATAGGATCCTGAAATCAGCACCTGAGCCAAAACCAAGAGTTGGACAATGCTCAGTGATTAAGCCTCCCAAGGACCCGGAACTATGAATTCTTTTTGTCAAGATACACCTTTAAGGAATTCATTAGTACCATAGTAAATGCTGATTCACATTCACCTCAATGACAAGCGATTATGCATCTCCAAGTGGTATTAAAAGTATATTTAAATAGTCAAAAAAAAAATCTAAGTATCTCACTTTCAACTTGATGACTATATTTACATCTAATCGTTTGAAATCACTGTGGTGTTAGTGAACGTGAATGATGAAGATATTAATTTAAATAATATGTACTCAAACTTTTTGTTTAAATTAAATTTGATTTAATTACATGTGTTTAAATCATACATGCTACATTATAAATTTCTGTGTTTGAATAGATGTTTTAACAGAAATACATAGTAATTCCAGAGGGAAACACTGATGGTTCGTGCTTAAGGCTGTCAACTGTACAAATAATGTTACAGAAATAATTAACATGCTTGAAATAGCAGTTCAAATTTCTCAATAAAGGCTACAGAATAATATCTTAGCTTTGATGTTAAATTTTTTATCTTGTTTTTCATCACAAATGTAGCCATTTGCTAAAGCTGTCTATTGCTTCCAAAATGAAGTATTGCACTGTCAATAAATGTGAAAAATGTGATGCATTAGACACAAACAAGACGAGAAGGGAATGGGAATGAAAGATAAAAAAATAGTAAAACACATGAAATTGCACAAAACTTTCAAAATGAGTTTTGTATTTCGTAAATCTATTCTCCAATGGTATGATATTCAGGAGAGAATACAAAGTATTGCTCCTAATAATCTTTTAGTACTACCTGTCCTAGCAAAGGCTTTTTCCGTTAATATTGACGCCTTGGAAAAGCAATTTGCTTTGTGGAATAAAAAGGAATCAGCAGAGCCCAGACAGAGAAATCCAATTTTATCCTCAGACAGGCACAAAGCTGAATGCCTTCCATTTTAATGACTGACAGCTTCTATTTCTTTATACAAGCATCATGTAAGAAATGAACACAACTGCCAATAGAAGCACGATCCAGCCTAAAAACTCTAGTGGCATCTTCTGTGTGGCATTTCTCCACTTTGGCATATACTAGATTCAAGCCTAGAGAAAAAGATTGCAACGTCATCAAGTTCTTTACAATATTGCCATAACAAAATGAGCAGTAGGTACAAACCAGTGTGCCCTTAAAAAATAGCAGTGTATTTATAAGAAAGAATTCCTTGACAAACTGTACACAGTAGGGCCTGAGATTTCGAAGGTAAACAATTTCTCTGTGATATAGCCCAATGAACATATTGTGTGTCTGTGTGTGTGTGAGACAGAGAGACAGAGACAGAGAGAGAATGGACGAGTAGTGGTAAATTGAGAATAAAGTACAATTTTCTTTGACTCTCAGTGCCCAGTTCTTCAGTAAAGTTACTAAGAAATGTTTGATTGAGGATATTCTTGTGGAAGCCAATAAAAGAACTGGATTTCACAATCTAAAAAAGAATCTAGAGCCAAGAACAAACAGCAAAATCAGTCAGGAGTAGAAAGACAGAATACACAAGGAGGTTATGGGCAGATTTGAAGTGATTCACAGAAATTAAGGAAATGGTACAAAACATAAGGTACTGAAATTGAGGTTTAGGTCAAATTTATCCTTTCTGGATCTTTTTAAGGAGCTACCTAAAGTGACCACTGTAAAGTACATTATATTTCTATATAGAATAATTCAATTTGTGTTATAATTACATTTGCTTTTTATTATAGTTTGACCTCCTTAAATTGAAAAATTTAATTGTCAGCTCCTGCAACACATGAAATCAATTGTCAGCAGAGGAAATTAGTAGAACCAAAAAACAGTTTGGAATGTAGGATATCCTTCAAGGTTTATTATTTTGTTATGCATATTTATACTAATGAGGTGAGAACAATTAGAGTAGTGTATAATAATTTTTGTTTCAAAATGAATATATGTACATCCATTATGGAGCTCAGATTTCTGTTTATATTCCAAAACTGGGGGCTAAGTATATGGTTTTCAGCTTATGGTTTCACTTTGTACCATGTACCCTGTTTAGTTTACCACTTCTCCAGTGGAAGCCAAATTTTTTTAATATAATTGAAATCTTAGAGAAATGTGTGTGGATGCACTAATATTTTTAGTTCCCATTGTCAGGCCTACTGACAGGGTCTCATATTTAGTAAATAGGACAACTAAAATTTGGATCTCTTAAGACTGTTTCTAAAGCATACTAACTATTCAAAGTTCAATACTGTAGTGAAGTCTGTGATTACTGGAAGGTGCTGGTAGAGGGGATTTGTTTTTTGGAAGAATCTCTCTTATTTATTACTCTTGATTCTTTCAGAGAGAGAGATTGAGAGGAGAGGGAGAGAGAGGGAAAGGAGGGAGAGAAAAGGATATATATGACTCTATTGATGTATATAATATTGTAGATATAGAGAGAGATATGATTATCTAAACTTTCTGATGAAACTTAGGGTATACAAGTATTACAATACCAATAGCTTTAGTATAAAAACTTAAAAACTGATATTATTATAATTATTGTTAGATATAATATGAAGTATTGGAATGTTTCAGTGTTAGACTAGTTAGACTATTAGTCCGGTATCATATTTGAATAACAATATTAGTTATTTTGAATTCACATTTTATTGTAGTGTTACAAGTTCATGAGCCACATATTTTGTTGAATATTTATAAAGACAAATAGTCCAAAATTAGTGCAGTTTATATTTTAAATCTAGCATTTTTAATTCATTTAAAGTGAAAAAAATTCTCAGTTGGCAGAACTTGTTATAATTTAAAAATTTTTATATTCTGATTTTTTCCCTTTTTTGTCTATTGCTTTCATATTCTTTTTTTTTTAGAACTGATAATATTTCCTTTCTCACTGTAGGTTTAACCTGCAGATTATGAAGTCAACAGATATATGCTGGAATAAAATCCTCTTTACTTACCACCTGGGTGTCTTGGGAAATTTACTTAAGCCTCCACAGCTTGTTTTCTTGTGTACTAAAAGTGAATGATAGAAAATGTAGCTCTAAGAGTCAGGCCTACAGTAAGCATAAAAATTCCTACAATAATCATCATCAACACATCACCATTATCATTGCCATTATTAACTGAAAATATCATTGGTTGTTCTCCTCAATGAGAACTGAATATTGTTTCTATACATCTGTTCTAATATTATATACCATTTGATTTATGCCTCTGTTTGTTTTGATTATGTGACCATAATCAAACTGAAAAACTGATTTGTATTCATGTACTGAAAAGAGGATTTAGAGTTATAAAGTACATATAGATTGTAAAGCACTCTTATTATGTGAGAAATAATATTTTCCCTTAAGAAATATAATTTCACAAGATCATAATAGACATAAACTTAAGCAGTAATTGGCCAAAGGAATACAAGGTCTGGTTCAGATAAAGTGGTTATACTGGAGTATCACTAGAATTAAGGGGTAAAGGTCAAAGGCATAAGCAGAGGTGTAATCTCTGGAAAACTTGATCAGAAAGAAATTCAGACAGTATTTAAGTCTGTAAGACTAAATTTTTATGAGAGATTTTTAAGTATACTCTTACACTTCATATCATCAATGTTTTACCTCTGCTTGGCTTACTACATCTACCTTTGAGCAATATGGTCCTTGAAGAGAGGAAATGCTCTCCAATTATACCAGAAATTATTGCATCACAGTCAAGGATTTATCCTCATTTTCCATAAGATCTTCCTTTCTTTGCATCTTTTGGTGAATTGCCTCTTCTTAAATGATAGTAACTCCAGAAGGATGATCATAACATCTGATGGGTTAATCCTTTGTGGCCCTAATTTTATTATTATCAACTAATTCCATAACCCTGAACAGACAATATGGGATTTCCTTAGTTTTTCTCTTTCTAGCTTTTAGAAATCAGAATGTTTAGGTAGCATCTTCCTATGTAAACACTCTCGATTCAGCAAATTTAAACTATGGGATGTAAGTTCTTTGTATATTTTGGATATAACCTTTTATCAGATATGTAACATGCAAACATCTTCTCCCAATCCATAGGTTGCCTTTTAGTTTCCTTTGTTGTGCAGATGCTTTTGATTTTTGGTGAAGTCGCAATCGTTTATTTTTGCTTTTGCTTCCCTTGCAAAGAAGAAATTCTATAAAGAAGTTGCGATGACCAATGTCAAAGAGGTTCCTGTTGTCTATGTTCTCTTCTAGTATTTTTATGGTTTCAGGTCTCACATTTACATCTTTATCCACTTTGAATTTATTTTTGTGTATGGTGTAAGAAAGTGGTATAGTTTCATTCTTTTGCATGTTGCTGTCCAGTTTTCACAACACTACTTGTTGAAGAAACCTTATTTTTCCTGAACATATAAAACTCAACACACCAAATCCAAATGATCCAATTAAAAATTAGAAGACATGGATAGACATTTCCCCAAAGAAAACATATGGATGGCCAACACACACGTGAAAAGATGCTCAACATGACTGATCATCAGGGAAATATGCATTAAAACTACAATGAAAAATCACTTCAAGCCTGTCAGAATGGCTAAAATCAACAACACAAGAAACAGCAAGTGCAGGTGAGGATGTGAGAAACCGGAACAATCTTACACTGTGGGTGGGAATGCAAACTGGTGCAGCCACACTAGAAAACAGTACAGAGGTTCCTCAAAAATTAAAAAATAGGACTACCTATAATCCAGCAGTTGCACTACAAGGTATTTACCCAAAGAGTTTATAGAAGCATTATCTACAATAGCCAGAATATGGAAAAAGCCTAAGTACCCATCGACTGATGAATGGATAAAGAAGAAAAGAAGAGGTGGTGGATAGACACTCACCCCATGAACAGGCTGGAACATTACTCAGCAAGGAAAAAGAATGGAATCTTGTCATTTGCAATGACATGAATGGAACTAGAGAGTATTAGGCTAAGCAAAACTAGCCCATCAGAGAAAGACAAAGACCGTATGATTTCACTCATATATGAAATTTAAGAAACAAAACGAATGAGTAAAGGGGGAAAAAAAGAGAGAAAGGCAAACCAAGAAACACATTTTTAACTGTAGAGTATAAACTGATGTTTACCAGAGGAGAAGTGGGGTTGGGAATGAGTTAAATAGGTGATGCAGATTAAGGAGGATACTTGTAATGAAGTATCTTGTATGGAAGCACTGAATCACTATATCATGTACCTGGAACTCATATTACACAGTATATTAACTAACTGGA
This sequence comes from Mustela erminea, assembly GCF_009829155.1. Lineage (NCBI taxonomy): Eukaryota > Metazoa > Chordata > Mammalia > Carnivora > Mustelidae > Mustela > Mustela erminea. Next base: position 34,265,325 of record NC_045619.1, read on the forward strand.
ATTTAAATAAAAACTTGATTAAAAAAATATGGGACATATGAAATATGCAAGAATAAATTTTTAAAACATTTCTCAAAAGCACCAAATTTCAGAAAAGAAAAATTAATAGACAAAAATTTTAAAATTTTCTATATTCCCAATAGTCAAGATGTTAGAATCCACAAATAACAACCAAGAAAAGGAGTACCACCAAAGGGAGATTCACCAGGGCAACTCAATTCTCAGCTAATAAGAACTTAGAAAAAATGGTCACATTTTTGCTGAATCCAGTCTCATGTATTGTAGTGCATATATTAATTGCTAGTTTATAGGTAATAAACATGGCATTCAGAGATTTTCTTAATCTACAGTTATTTCCCCGACCAACATGATGCCTGCTCCCTACTTTGCCATGTGAAAACTGATTTTCTCTCTACATCAGTGGACCAGACTAAGGGGATGAAAGACAATTTAGTCCAATACTGATTCTTTATCCCTTGTTCTGAGTCCCTCTCCTGCAATTAAGTGTTCTCATGTGATTCATTTCTGGCCAATAGTTCATGAGAATTGCTGGCGGTCTCTTGGAGAGATTATTTCCTCCATGACCAAAGGATAAAGATATATTAAGAAGTCTCTTGTCGCCCTGATTACCTCTTACACTTTCTGTCTTTGAATAAAATTGTATGAGGAAATGAAGACTAGAGATTTTGCAGTGCCCTAGCAATCATCAGAGAAAGACAGAGAACTGAAAAAAAAAATGGCACAGAGTCTTCATGTTACTTAATTGCTAAATTATCTTCCTCTAGACTACTTTTTACATCATGTACTTAAATAATTTTCTATTTAGTACTTTAGGGATATAACATACATTATGATGCAGAGAAGAAAACCCTAGAGATCATCTGATAACACAGTAATGGTGCCTTAACATAATAGAATGGACCTTACTTCATTAAAATGAAGTTAAAAAGAGAAGTGCTTATGATATATTGTTATGGGAAGAGTACAGAATATGTTCTTTTATAGAAATATTATTCTAACCATGGGAAAACAAAAAGAAAAAAATAGAAAGGAAATGTTTGTAGATAGTGGAATTATAAGTGATTTTCTCTGTTTCTTTCATTCCTGTAATTTCCAATGTCTTGTTTATGAGTGTACATTATATTTTAAAATCAGCAAAATAAGCCAAAGGTCATTGCTATCAATGGGAATGTAGTGTTAGAACATTTAGTTTGCCAGATGTAAGTGAGAATCCCTATAAGTGTTTCAGTCTATTATAATAACTGGTGATTAGAATACTGTATATACTGCAGTTGCTTAGAAAAACTTCAGTCAGATTTGGAGTTAGCTTTTCAAGATAGCAGGAAAAAAAGGTGTTATTTTATTTAAAAAATAAACTAATTTCTAGTTTGAAAATATTTATATAAAGATATTTACATAAAATTAAATATATAAAATTGGCATGTAGGCAACAAATTATTTACCTATGATGCTAAGCATATGATGTAATACATGATTTTTTTTTAGGTTTCTTCCACAGTTTATTTATATATATATATATATATATATATATATATATATATATATTTGCTTATTTATTTGTGGTATGTTAGTCACCATGCAGTACATTATTAGTTTTTGATGTAGTGTTCATTGATTCATTGCTTGGGTATAACACCCAGTGTTCCATGTAATCTGTTCCCTCCTTAATAGGCATCACTAGGCTAATCCATCTTCCCATATCCCTCCCTTTTAAAATCATCCATCCAGAATCCATAGTCTTTATCACAATAAAATCTCTCTGTAATATGGTATTAAGGAGTAGATGAACAGCTAAATTCTAAGGCAACACTCCTTAGACTTTCATTTAAAGGGAATGTTTTCTTTTGAAATATCATAATTAAGTTCAGTTTCAAGTATACCATTTAGCATAGCTGTCTCTAGAATGCCTTTTAAGGCCTCTGTTCATTACAAATGTTTTCTCAGACATTTAGCATGTATTTTATGTTTATTTCACCTCATAATATCATTCATTGTTGAGATCAGATCATAACTTCTAAAGATTTCAGTCACCGGTTGGAGAAAAACCATTACTGCACTTGATATTTGAAAGTACACCAACTCTGAAAGTGAGATGCTCTGGGGGAGTATTAAATGTTTGGTATTGTATGAGAAGCTGACATCATTTTGGGGATGTTGCCAGAAGATATTTGAAGTGTCAAGTGCTAAAGAATTTTAGTGTCTGCTGACAGTCTCTGATTTCTCTTACTCTGGCAAGCATATGAAAAGAATGAGTATAAAGAGTACATATATTTAGAGTTTTAAAAATCTTTTTCCAATATAGTTAATGATTGCAATAGCTAATGCTCATTTGTATTTGCTACAGATATCATTCCAGAACACATAAGAATTACTCTAAAAGCCAATGAGTAATAAGTGGCTTGTAATTTTAATAATGCAAAAAATAATTTTGAACTGAAAGAAATGTTTGGAGCTCATCTAATCTTAAATTTGAGTCTACAAACGAAGGCATTGAAGCCAATATTCTTAGTCATTTATCCAAAAATCCAATATATCTTGCCTACTAATCTTTGCAATATGTCACAATTATAAATTTTGATCATATTCTGATCTTTTTCACCAAAATTATTGTTTTCACAGTTAGAAACCAATAAACAAACAGCCAAATACTAATGATGAAAATTTCATGATGTACACTATAGAGTTGCCTTATAATTCTAAATGTATATATCCCTGTTTTAGTAAAAAGAAGTTTTGATACAATCTTAGTTCATTATATAAAAATACATTTCCAAGTTCATTCTGTGGTAAGAATGCTTATATATTTACTTCTGTTTCCTTTTGCAAAAGTAAAGTATCTCTTGCTTAATGTAAATATTTTTCCTTTGTTTATATGTTTCTGATTTTGTATAAACAATGTCTTTGTAAATCAGACACATAAGAAAAGGAAAACTAGTCATTGTCATTCAAGAGGATGAACTGGGTTATAGTTTGTCATTGTTTTTGTTTATGTACCTGGTCTTATGCAAGACTGAATCTTATCTTTGTTTTTAATAATTGTGTAGCAAGAATTCTTAATTAAGTACTTACCAAAAATATTGTATCTATTTTCAAGTTCTTAATTGGTTAGAGATGGCTGTATAAAATTTGTATAAGAAGACACAGAACTGAAAAAAGAAGGATTTAAGATAAAAGCAACCACAGTTAAGCCAGTACTGACTGAAAAATCTGTAAAGCTAAGTACATATATCTCTCTTTTTTTTCATAAAATATAGTAGGAATTTAAATCTAAAGATATTACCACTTACAGTATTACTATAGACAATTTAGTCAGAAAGAAAACCACAAACATTAAACTGTAAAATCTGTAAAAAATCAGATATTAATTTTTGTCATGTAGTCACTAACACTGTCAAATGACTAAAGAAACATCTTCTTCTTCTTCTTCTTCTTTTTTTTTTTAATTTACTTATGTGACAAAGAGATACAGTGAGAAAGAGCATGAGGGGCTGGGGAGAGGAAGAAGTAGACTTTCCACTGAGCAGGGAGCCAGCCACACACAGGGTGCAATCCTAGCACCCTGGAATCATGACTGGAGCAGAAGTCAGATGCTTAATCAACTGAGCCACCCAGGTGTCCCTGGATGAAGTGACTTCTTAAGTCAAATTAATTATAATACTACTCAGGCCTTAAAGTAGTCAAGAATTGGATTTTTATGGATATTTACATAGTACAATTTTACACTGACTCAAACTTTAATCTTTGTGAGCTTGACTTTTTCAGATTCTACTCATTAGTGTATAATCTGGAATGTCTTATTGCATATCTTTTTAAAAATTTCTAAATTTATTCAATTTGAACCAAGGGATTGGTGAACAAATATTCTTCAAAGTAATGTTTTGTCACATGGTATATGATGATAATATCAAATAGAGTCCTAAATCTCTCATCAATAAGTGAATTTGTCTGTGCTGAATCTATTTCATTATACTGTTACAATTTCAGAAGGAGTTTACAGGAATGGCCCTGAAAGCTGTAAGTCACACACACCCCACACACACTTAAAAATGGAGTAAATTTTACTTAAATGGGAAAATAAACAAGGCTTATTTCTCTGTAAAATAATGCAAGACTTTTTCTTTCCATCACAGGTTTTGAAAACAACTTTTTTTTTTTAAAAACTGTGTTTCAGAAGGAATTCTCCTAATCTAGTTAATTAACACATTCATCACCTCACTTTGTGTGCGTGTAAGCATTTAAGTTCTAATCTCTTAGAAAATTTCAATTATACAATCTAGTATTATCAACTATAGTCATTATGTTTTACAAATGACTTTCAGACCTCTTTTATCTTCTAGCCATAAATGGTTGTTTTCAGCAGAGCTTTGTTCATTAAATTTTAACTTAGATTTTATTTTTAATTTTCTGGCCACTCTTTTTTTTTTTTTTAAAGATTTTATTCATTTATTTGACAGAGATCACAAGTAGGCAAAGAGGCAGGCAGAGAGAGAGTGGGGAAGGCAGGCTCCCTGCTGAGCAGAGAGGACGATGCGGGCTCGATCCCAGGACCCTGGGAGAGGCAGAGGCTTTAGCCCACTGAGCCACCCAGGTGTCCCTGGCCACTTTTTATTTGTCTTTATTACCAGTGAAAGAATTTGACCAGAAAATACTTTCTGTGCAATTGAACTAAATAAATTAATTAATAAAAAAAAAAAACCCTAAAAATGTATTCTTTCCTTAGTTGCTGAATAGGTATAAAGTTTTAGTTATTTAGTTAAATTTAGTTTTAGTTTAGTTATGCTAGATGTATAAGTATTAGAGACCTTCTCTATAACATAGTGTCTATAGTTAACAATATGGTATCATGCCCTTCAAAATTTGTTATATAAGTAGATCACATGTTAAATGTTCTTACCACAAAAAAATGAAAACAAAACAAAGGGACACACGGAAACTTTAAGAGGTATTGGATATTTTTACACTTGATCTTAGCCAAAAGGCCGAGAAGCGATTTGTATTGGACATTTTTATAACCTTGATTGTGGTGATGTTTTCACATGAGTCCAAACTATTCAATTGTATACATTAAATATGTCTTTTTTATATCAATTATATATCAATAAAGATATTAAAAAGAGGATTAGGTTTTTATCCCCTACATTTTCTTGACTGATATCTGAATGCTCCATTGGAATTTTAATCAACAAAAGCCAAAACATGTCTAACATTGAGTTTTTGTTACGTAACAATTCGACTTGCTAGGTAGATAGATCTTGCTACAGTAAGAAAAAACCCCTCAATCTCAATGCTTTAAAAAGCAAGGATTCTCACTTGTAGGTTAGAGGAATTTGCTCCATATTGCCTCCTTAGAAACCAGGACTCCGCTATTTGGGTCATTGTCAAATGCCATGCCAGATGGATGATTATATATTCATGTGACACATGTCACATCACTGATATTTTTTGGCTAAAGAAAGTCCCTTAGCCATACCTATCTTCAAAGGGACACGTAATTCTGTTGCATATGTAGAAGAAATAGAACCAATAACTTCTTTTACTTTTTCTAAATAAAACAAAGAGTTTTCTCTAAAAGAAAATCAAGGCATTTAAAGTTAGCATACTGTCTTTGAGGAAAATTATTAAAATGTTGAAAAATCTCAGGTTAGAAAAGTATGACTTTAAATGATTATGCTTTCTATTACCCGTGTGTGTCTTTCTGAAAATCACTCAATGTCGCTAAACTTCAGTTTACATATCTAAAAAATGTGTTAATACTTTGTTTGCTGTCTTGAACTTGATTACAAAAATTAAGCATGCCAATCTATGAAAAATACATGACACACAGTAGTCTATATGTTACAACATAATGATAATGTATAGTAGGTACTAAAATGGCAATTACCATTATTTATTATTATTACTACAATTATAACTAGATTTCATCTGAAATTCACCAAGGAGTATATAGTAAATCCAGGATTCATAGTTTAGGTTATTCAGGGCTATAACATAGTACATTGGGCAGTTTAATTCAAGAGGTATTTCTCTTTAGTTGTTATTATGTAGAGGATTGTGTTAGATACAGAGAATACAAAGATAAGTGAGATTCAGTGCTATCCATAATTTCAAGTAAATTTTTGAGGTAGCATAATTAAGTGTTCTGCTAAGGAGTTACATAAAAGCTACAAAAAAAAAAAAAAAGAGGAATGAGGGAGGTAACCAACTTGGCTGTTTGAAGAAAGGATTAGTAAATGGAGAAAAACTTGGAGCAAAATATAAGGCAGATCAAGACAGATGGATATATCTATGGTCATAATATGTGCATTCATTACCTCTTTCCCGTTTTTTTTTTGGATATCCAACTAGTGTGATGCATAAAAGACTGTAATTAAAAACTATGATAATAGTATAACTACCAACTCTCAGTAAATATAGGACACATTTGGCACCTGATAAAAAGCAAGAAAAAGAAAAAAGAAAAGGAAAGACCTTGAAAATAAAAATTTTTAATTCTGTAGAAAAGTATTCATTTAATTTGGAGTTGAAAGAATCAATGTCATCCTATTTTTACTTACACTAAATTCCAATGTCACATTCATTTATTAAAACTTTATTATTCCATTTAATTTTATGTACATTTATATTATACAATAGTATTGTGAGCTCCTCCACCTGCTAAAGAGATTTATTCTCTAGACAATAGGGTTTCCTTCAATTAGTCATCACTGTGCTGGGAATAGCCTTGGTGTTAAATATCAGAGGCGGTCATATATCCTATTCTTATTACTACTTTGTGCTGAGAAAAAAAAAGTGACAATAATAAACATGGAAAAACTATGGATGAATGGACTTGGGGGTTTTGATTTGAGAAAACATCCCCAAATTATTTTGAGTGTCTTGGTCTAAGAAAAATATTTTGTCAAGCAACATTTCTCACTGTTTTATCTTGTTAAATAAAATGTAAAACATATGGCCATAATTACTCACATACATCTTAGCAAAACACTAGTATAAAAAAGTTTATGAATTCTGTGTAGATTTATGAGTTACATCCCTTTACTAAGGTTTTTATAACATTTTAACTGGGAATTGGGATTTAAAGAACGAGAGAGTTTAAGCTATTTAGAGTCTATTGAAGTCCAATAACACAGGGAATGACATGCTCATCAAATAATATATCAGTGGATTTACATATGTACAATAATTTTGAAGATGATTCGCGAGCCAGTCTGGCATAATGTGAAGAAAATTGGAACTGTAGTCACAAGACAAAAATTGAAATCCAGACTCTTCTTTTTAATTCTCTAAGCTTTAGTTTTCTCCTCTATATGACAGAGATATTGATTTCTATTCCACAGAATTGGAATTCCACAGAATTGTTTTGAACATTAAATTAGTAAGCTACATTACAATAATTAGTGGTGCCTTGTACAGGGAAAGCATATATGAAGTTGAACACAAGACATACCATGGAAATTTTGTGGGTTAAAACACGATATTACACACCAGAAGTCCTATATTTCAGTATTTCTATGTATTGTTTAACTATCTACCCATCTGTTTATCTATCCTGTCTTGTACTAAGATTTTGTTGATAGTTTTATAAGTTCCTCAGAGGGACAGCACCCAGAGCCAGTGAAATTCTTATGTATAAATGGACTGGCTGTATTGTTATTCGATGCTTCCCTCCCCCTCCCTTTTAAATACCTTTATGTCAGGCAGAAAACCATGTTTTCCGGCCTGGTTACCAATGTCGGAGATGGACTTTCCAACTCGTGGGACTAGCAAAGGCCATCCCAACGCTAGCCACTGGAAATTGAATTCCAATTACTTTTATCCACTGTACCTTGGTATCTGAGTCACCAAGGAAAACAGAGCACAATCAACACTAAATGGAAAAATGCTTTTACTCACATTGAGAAGAGAAAGAACAAGATCAACTCGAATAGTATGTGTAAGGCCCTCATCCCTAAAGAGAGTTCCTGGCAGCTGATGTGGGACAATTGGCCTATATGCATCACTCTCATGCCCCTGCAGAAAGACCCAACCCTACTTCCATGGAGTATGTTAAACCGAAAGCTGGGGCATGACTGGGATGCACTGACATACACACTTAGGTAGGACAATGAAACACCCATTGATCATGAAATTAGAAAAGATATTCCAGCCATTAAGTACAGGTCCAATTCAGACTGTGTGAGCACTTTATCTCTTGGCAAGAAAGTGTTCAGGCCCCAGATCAATTGTTAATGAAGAATAATGGACTATGCACACAAGACTGCCTTTCCCAACATTTAAAATTGGATTGCAGTCAATAATGGATGCAGTAATACATGAATAGATAATTAAGGAAAAAGAAAAAAAGGTTTTACCACTGAGATGAAAACTATATTTTACCTGGTAAATTTGGAGGATTCAGGTATTTGTGTATGTCTTTTTTGAGTATGTATTTTAAAATCATTTTAAAAAGTTTGAGAACTTAGCACACATAAAATTTAAACTGCAATTTAGAGGACAGGTAAATACCCTTTGATTTTAGGGAACATATTTTTCTGCTAAGTGATCGAATCTAAACAAATTTTAACATCCTCTTTTATATCTTTTTCATCCTTGGTAGCTCCCTCAACATCATTGAACTCCCATTGACTTCAATATGCACAATTTAATTGAAACCTCTGAATGCCCAACTCTTACTAACACAAATGGGAGGAAAAAAAATAATTAGTTTCAGTGGGAGTTATGCGAACCTACAGATTGCAGGTTGGAGCCAAATCAGAGTCATTACTCATTTTCACAGTTTTGATGGTCTTCCAAATTAGAATCAAGGTCTTATTTTTAAAACAAAACAAGAAAAATAGGATACTCATTTTTACTATGTATATGTTAGGAATGAGATGAAAAGCCTACCTACTCTCCCTCTAGTTTGAACTTGTGTCTGTTTTTTTTAACAGAGCATGAAGAAACAGTATACAACATATGAAGCATGATCTTACTCTGAGGAGAATGTCTGGGTAAAACATATTTCTTAGATGATGTTCTCATTTTTCTTTTCTAATGATATTGTAAGTATAGCCTTACTGAAGCCTTTTATTTAGAAAGGAGAGTAAACATGAAGCCAACCGGAAACCACAAACCATGCAACTAAATTGAACTGATATATTTTATTGAGAAAATTAATATTTACATTAAAGTTTTCTTAAAATATCAATTATGTTCATTTTAAAAATCAGAGAAGCTTGCACTAATTCCAAGTGTTCATTTTGCAATTTGACAAAATATATTTTTTCAAAAGGTGTCATTATCTTTGTCATAAGTAAAATGGCCAAATACAGAAAAAAGCTAGAAAAGAATTTCAAATATGAACATCTTATTAATACAATTTATAAAAGTAAAGGCCCTGAAGGAATTTTTTTTTTTTAAGATTTTATTTATTTATTTGACAGAGAGAAACCACAAGTAGATGGAGAGGCAAGCAGAGAGAGAGAGAGAGGGAAGCAGGCTCCCTGCCAAGCAGAGAGCTCGATGCGGGACTTGATCCCAGGACGCTGAGATCATGACCTGAGCCGAAGGCAGCGGTTTAACCCACTGAGCCACCCAGGCGCCCCGAGGCCCTGAAGGAATTTAAGCCTTGGCATAGTAACACACAATATTGTCTTTAAAAAATGCTATTGATTATTTTTTAAATCTTGAAACTTTTGCTTTAGATTATTACTTTAAAGTACACATCTTAGAATAAAATATGTGGAGAAAACTTTAGATAAAACGTAAAATGCTATCCTACATCAAACACAACTTTATTAGTTATTCAATTCAAAGTATATTTGTCAAACAAAAAGTGCTTTGCTTGGCTAATGGTTAGGAACCAAGTCATTTATAAAATAAAAATGGCATAACATTATTTCTGGATGACTACTTTAACCAAAAGAACTAAAAGTATTACTGAGAAATTGACAGGATTTTAGAGCAGTTAAATAATGAAGTAGAAAAATGAAATAATGAAGTAGAAAAATGATGATAAATTGGCAGCGTAATGGAAAGAGCAAATTTATTTACTGACAGTTAAATCATAATTGAAGATATATTTAAGTAAATAATGGGCACTGCTTTGAATTTTTTTTGTATTGTTATTACGCTTATGACACAATATATTAAAGAGCTTATTTTTTCCCAATACTACTTCTTTTCTCCTCAAAATGAAAAGTACTATTTCTCTGAAAGCTATGTGTTGAGAGTTGTTCATTTATTTTGATGTGACATATATGTCTCTATCCTGAACATTTTTTTCCCTGTAAAAACAAATATCTGTAATAGAATTAGCCCATAATGTGCTATAGGGAAGTTTTCAGAATTATTTTAAAACTTTCATAGTTAGGGTTAGGGTTAGGGTTAGGGTTAGACCTTTATTTTGTTTTATCAATCCTAATTACCACAAATCCTTGTACAGATATCATTTCCAGCTATTAAATCATGGGAATACATTCTTTCTTAAAAATCAAAGGATCAGAACCAAGTGTAATGATCTTGTATGTTCAAAAATTTATGCTATAACCGTTAGCTCTACTAACTTCAAGCCAGGGCACCTGAAACCTAAAACTAACTCTACATCTCAAATAAAAGTCTGTTAACACAAGACAAATAATTCCCCTGAGGACACAATTTCTTTAGAAGATGTAGTTTGTCTTAAATATATGCTGATAATTCAAAAAAAAAAAAAAACTATAACACATCTGTTTAGTTCTTTCCAAAGTAACTAATTACAAACAGAAGTTAGAGCAGAATATTTTGGGCAATGGTGAAAAATAGGCCCATAATTCACATGAGTTGAGTTTATATGGTCTCCTCACAGTTTTCATGACGACCCAGCAAATAATTTAACTAACTTATAAAACAATTTATTACTAGCTTTGTTTCAAATTAAAAAAAGAAAAAATGGAAGGAAAGGAATAGTCTTTTGTATTGAAACCAGATCTTGAATTGCTGTATAAACATAGGTTGAAGGTAGATAAAATTCTCATCCCCAGAGCCAAAAGTCTGGCCAGAGAAATAAATGGTAAAAACAAGCCCAGATACTAAGTTTATTGTGAAATTGCAGCAACTAGTGCTCTTCTCTTATCAGGGTCTGGCTCTGTATATGAGAATTTCTTAGTAGAGGGAGGTAAGAAAAAAACATTTCTTCCCTTCAAATTTTATGAGATAGTTTATAAAAAAGTATTAAAAGGCTGGTTTCTTGCTTCCTTAAATAATATTGCTCACAGCACTATTGCTGCCAAAAGTCTAGTATTGACTATGAAGGAACAGTAAAATTAAGCCCTTACCTCCTTACACTAGAAGTCTTCTTCCCAATGTTTTCCCTTAGAAATCATAAGCGTATGTGTTTTGGCTTCAACTAGCTGTGAAAGTCTCTTACAACCTTCAGCCATTGGTTCTGATGCCTAATTACCCACTAGCCACATTGGCTTAGATTTACTACTGAGTCTGATGAAATAATTTTGTGTTAAGATTTCTTTGTTTTGTTTTGAGTGATGAAGTCAATAGTCAAACACAGATTTTAATGTTAAAATCGAAATCCTACAATGTAGAGTAAGTTTTCCTGTGTGCAGTCTGTTATGCAATTCTTTCCAAGGTACCTAAGAATCAACTACCAGGCTGCCAACTGGAACGTATAATGAAGGTTGCAAAAGGTGCAGCATTTGTGGTATTTCTGTCCTTTAGCATTGCCATATCAGGTCGTAAATCTGAATTTGTGGCAATGCCTATTGAGAGACTACCTAAACTCTGGATCACTGGGAGGTGATGTGGAGAATTTTACTCAGTTTGAATCACATTAAGACTGACTCACTTCTGGGCCTGACTATGATCCTAGACTCCTGAAATGTTGAGATTGGAAAACACGTCAACGATCAACTAATTCTGGTATTTCCAAATTTGGCTTAGAATTAGAATCATTTAGGGAGATTTATTATTATTATTATTACTATTATCATTATTATTGCATTATTATTTTTATTATTATTATTAGAGATCTTAGGGACATGATTCAGATTTATATTTTCTGTTACCTGGTATTGTTGCATGAAAACCATCCCCAAGTTCAGAGGCTTAAAATAACTTCCAATTATTTTATTGCACAATAGCGTTTGTTGGCTGGGGCTCATCTGGGTGTTTGTTTGTTTACCCTGCTAGTCTCACTTATCTTCTCATTAGCAGCATGTAATTGGGATAATGGCTGGAGCTGGCCTGTTCAAATGTTCTCTCTCCACTGGGACTCTTCAACACAGAGTCACTAAGAATAGGACCCGGAAGACTGTATGTTACTTAAAAAGACATTTTCATAAGTGATTTTGATCCATGGGAATCAGTGGAGAATGAAGTGTTTGTCTAGTTGTTGTTTCTAAAAGTAAATTAAGTTCTCCTTTGCTATCCCAAAACATGTTCTATGGCTGCTATCGTAACACTTACATTGCTTTAGGGTGGGGAAGGACATAAAGGGAATAATAGGGGCTATTAGTGATAGTTTGTTTCATGATCTGAGTCTTGTTCACACATGTGTGTATAACATAAAGTTCATCAGTGCTGGCTATACACGCTGTTCACTTAAAAGTTGTCAATCTGTACCCTTAAAATGTGTATACTTTGCTAAATAAATGTTTTACTTTATTAAAGTTTTACCAAAAAATAACTTTTAAAAACATAAAAATAGAACATTGTTTCTGCTTATATTTGCTTCAAAGCTCCCTCCCAAAATTATAGAATTTTTGAGGTCTCAGATATTAAATTATTCTCTGTAAACCCCCAAGCCCTAGGGTTCAATTTTTCCCTGCAAAAATTAATTTTTCTTAAGCATACCAGAGGCAAAAAAAGTGGAGAATACCCTGTGTCATATATAAACTGGAATAATTAAGAATTCCTTAAGATCTAGATAAAATCGGCTCAAACTTCCATAATATTCCCCAAGATTTCTGTAGCTTCTTGGGAAGAGGAGATCTGTACCATGTCTAGCTCTAGGCTTCTGATTCCATACACTTTGTGGATGCTATGACTCCTATAACATGTTTTATGTGCCATTTCTCTTCAGAGATTAATTAAATGAGGTATAAAAGTCAGCCATTTGCTTAATTAAGAAACAACAATGAATATTTTGATGTAATGATGTATTATATGATGTATTATATGCTGGCTAACTGAACATTAAAAACAAAAACAAAAACAGCAACAACAAAAAACACGTAACTAATACTCCAAATTCTCAGGACATAGCTTAGTGTGTAGTAAGTGCCTGAAGACGGGGGCACCTGGATGGCTCAGTCGTTAATCCTCTGTCTTTGGCTCAGGTCATGGTCCCAAGGTCCTGGGATGGAGGGCTGTATTGAGCTCCCTGCTCAACAGGAAGCCTACTTCTCCCTCTCCCACTCTCCCTGCTTGTGTTCCCTCTCTCGCTCTCTCTCTCTCTGTCAAATAAATAAATAAAATCTCAAAAAAAGAAAAATGCCTTAAGACTTGCCTAAGAGTAAGAAACCTGGGGCTACAATCTTAGAGGAACAGAGACTTTTATGGATTTTACCTTCAGACACCCCACTATGGTCTCATGGATCTGACAAAGATCTAGCTCTGGCAGGGAAAAGGACCAAAGTGTTTTCCATAACAAAGGCCTAGTTCCTAGGTGAAAAGATTTTACTGGAGCCTTATTCCAGCTGGAGAAGGGTATTTCTCCCTCTTTCTTAATACCTCCCTCAACCCCACCTTCCCCGTCCCACATAAGAGAAAAAATAAGCCATGTCAATGAAAAAGCACCTGTGAAGTTCACAGCCTAGAGACACAAGCCCTAGTACAAGTCTGAGATTTAATCATGAAGTTACAGAATATTTCTCCTCTCCAACACCTTATCATTTCACCAACAAGACTGCAGCATAACAACAGATTACACCTAAAAGAGCTGGGGGACACAAACTATGTATGAAGAGGAATACTTGGGGAAGTCCAAAATAAAGGGAAGGGGTACAAAAACAAGGAACATAAGGAATTTGAAGACTCTGGAACCTATAGCTACAACAAACATTAAACCTCCACAACTCCTAGCCAGATAAACAAGAAACTTTACAGTCCTATTTCTCTCAGTTCTTTTTCACCTGGTTTGTCATGTCAGGTATTCAACCAAAGAGTAAAAGATATGTCAAAGGCATAAAAAAAAAAAAATCTGAAAGGATAAAGTGAGATCAGAACCAGACTCAAGACATGAAACAGATGTTGGAATTATCAGACAGCAGATTTAAAATAACTATGATTAATAAATGGAGGGTTCTAAGGTAAAAAGTAGACAATGGGCAAAAATAGATAGGTATTTAAAAAAAAAACTCTGAGAAAAATAAAAAACGAAAACTAGAAATGAAAAAAAATACTGTAAGAGAAATTAAGAATGTTTGTTACGATGTCAACAGTAAATGATGAGGGAAAAACAAAAAACAAAAAACAGAGAGCTTAAAGATAGGTCAATAGAAAGTTCTCAAACTGAAAGCCAAAGAGAACAGAATGAAAAAACCAGGACAGGACCTTCAAAATGTGGCAGAATTTCAAAAGATGAAAATACACATAATTGGAATACCAGAAGGAGAAGATGGGTAAAAGGAAAAGCAGAAGAAATATTTGGTGTATTAATGCCTGAGAACATGACAAATTAATTATAGACACCAAACCAGAGTTACAGGACATTCAGAAAACATCATACTGAATAAATACAAAACAAAATAAGAAGAAAACAACAAAATTACACTGAAGCATATCATATTCAACTGTAGGAAACCTAAGACAAAGCAAAAGAATTTGAAAGCAGCCAGAGAAAAAAATGTCTCTTACCCACGCAGGAGAAAGGAAAAGAATCGCAATGGTTATTTCATCAAAAAACACAAGTCTGAAGAAAGTGTACAAAGTATAAAAAAGTCCCGGTAACCTAACATTCTATATTTAGTGAAATTATCCTTCAAAAGTGAAAGACAAAGACATTCTCTGAAAACAACACAACAAAATGAAACAGAAAAACACCTTCATTACTACTAGACCTCCTCTAAAGGAAATTTTGGAAGATCTTAGACACAAGGAAAATGATCTAGGACAGAAGCTTAAGTCTACAAAAGGAAAGGAAGAATATTAGAGAAGTAATAAACAGAGGTAAAATGAGATCTTTTGTTTTTCTTATTCTTAATATATGTAAAAGATAACTATTTAAAAGACAACTATTTAAGCAAAACTGGTAGTACATCTAGACAGTGGAATGTTAAACACAGATTAATGTATTCTCATTGTAGGATTTGAATAAGGGAATTGAATAACAACAGTGTTTTAAGGGAGAGGAGGGGAGAAAGTAAGAATATTTTATGTAAAGTACCTGAACTATGTGTGAAGTGACAGTGTTATTTGT
This sequence comes from Mustela erminea, assembly GCF_009829155.1. Classification (NCBI taxonomy): domain Eukaryota; kingdom Metazoa; phylum Chordata; class Mammalia; order Carnivora; family Mustelidae; genus Mustela; species Mustela erminea. The sequence continues at coordinate 34,280,737 of NC_045619.1, forward strand.
AGTTAGCTTAGAATATTTAAAGAATATATTTTGAAAGAAGATCAATGTAAGCCATAAGCTGCCGAAGAAAAGAAATAATAAAAATTAAAACAGAAATCTGTGAAACTGAAAACAGAAAAACAGAGAGAAAATCAACAAAACCAAAGACTGGTTCTTTAAAAAGATCAATAAAATTGATGAATCTCTAGCCCAGATAGCTGAGAAAAAAAGAGAAAGAGAGAGAAAGAAATTATTGTGTCAGAAATGTAAGAGGGTAATCATTACTGACTGTATGAACATTAAAAGGATAATAAAATAGCTCTAAAAGCAGCTTTATGCCCATTAATTTGATAACTTAGATAAAATGAACCAATTGCTTGAAAGACACAAAATATCAAACTCATTCAAAGGGAAACAGGTCATCTGAATAGGTCTATATCTATTGAAAAAGTTGAATTAATAATTAATAACCTTCATAAAAAGGAAGCATCAAACCTAAATTGTTTCCATAGTGAATTCTACTAAACATTTAAGAAAGAAACAATACCAAGTTTCTGCAAATCTTCCACAAAGTAGAAATGGTGGGAGCATTTTTTTAACTCATTCTATGTGGTCAGAATTACCATTATAATAAAACTAGATAAAGTCATTACAAGAGAGGAATTCTAATACCTCACATATCTCATAAACATAGGTACAACAATCCTGAAAAATTATTGGCAAATCCAATCTAGCAATGTTTAACAAAAGTTACACACCAAGACCAAGTGAGATTTATTTCAGTTAAACAAGATTGATAGATTCAACAGTCAAACATCAGTGTTATCTATCACATCAAGAGGCTGAAAAATAAGAACTCTAAGATCGTAACAATCACTGTGGAAAAGTGTTTGACAAAACCCAACACCATTTATGATAAAAATTCTCAGCTAACTTGTATTAGAGGGAGACTTTCTCAATTAGATAAGGAATACCTATCAAAACAAAAACCTATTGCTAACTTTATACTTGATAATGAGAAATGGGCATTTTCCCTTTATAACTGGGAACAAAGCAAGAATATCTGTTTCATTGCACCCATTCAGGATTACACCTAAAACTAATGTAACATCATGTGTCAACAATACTTCAATTGAAAAAAAATTTTAAATCTTAGAGTAGAAGTCATAGCAAGTGTAGTAAGACAATAAAATAAAATTCTATTAAATTAAAAAGGTAGACTGGGAAGGAAAACAAAATGTATTAGCAGATGATAAGAGACATTATTGCTTATGCAGAAACTACTGAAGAATTGACCAAAAACTAAACAGAAACAAACCCAAATCTCTAGAACTAATATGGGAGTATTAGCAAAGTTGTAGGATATACTGTTAATAGGTAGTAAAAATAATGTATAATGTAAATCACTTTTCTATATGCCAGCAATAAACAATAAGAATTTTGAATTTTTTAAAAAGTACTATTTAACATAGGTTTAAAATTCTTCTTATTATTTTTTTTAGTATTATTTTTTATTATGTTAAAAATACTTAGAGACAAATAGAACAGAATGCATATAGGATTTGTGTGGAAACTATAAAACTCTGATGAAAGAAATAAAGATCTAAGTAAAGAGTAAGCTATTCTGTGTTCATGGGTTGAAAGATTTATGATTGTTTATATGCCAATATTCCCTAGCTTTATCTAAGGATCGATGCATTCTCAATCAAAATCCAGTAAGCTTTCTTGTTTGTATTGACAGACTGACTCTAAAGTTTATGGTTAATGGCATAGACATAAAATAGTATGCAGGGAGCTGGAGAAGAAGAAGCTCTAATCCACCTGATTTTTAGGTTTCTTATAAAACTACAATAATTAAGATAATGTGGTATTGGTAAAAGTATATACACATAGATTAACAGAAAATAATAGAGAACCCAGAAATAGACATAATAATATAGTCAGTTAATGTTTGACAAGGGAGCTAAGGCAAAATAATGGAGCAAAGATACTCTTAAACGATGTTGGAAAAAGGTAGACATTAGTATGCCAAACTTAGAAAAAGAATCTTTGGGCTTTAGCAAACTTAAAAACTTTTGCTATGCCAAAGACACTATTAAGAGAAACAAAAGACAAGCCACAGACTGGGAGAAATTAATTTGCAAAATGCAAAGAACTTATGTCCAAAATATACAAAGAACCCTTGGGATTCAACAGTAAGAAAGCAAACAACCCAAATGAAAAAAGTGGGCAAATGATCTGAAACGACACTTTCTCACGTAATGCATAAAGATGACAAAAAAGCAAATGAAATGATGCTCAACAACTTCTGTCATTAGTAAATTGTAAATTGAAGCAATTACAAAATACCACCACAAAACCATACGAATAATCAAAATCCAAGAACACGGAAAAAAAATCATTGCCAGCAAAGAAGCAGAGCAACTGGAATTCCCATTCATTACCGGCGAAGAGGCAACATGGTGCAGTCGCTTCTGCACATTTTTACAAAGCTACACATAGTCTTACCATGAGATCTGGTTGCTGTGCTCTGCGTGTACATCCAGCTCATTTGAACCTTTACATCCACCTAGAAACCGGCATATGAATGTTTACAGCAGTTGTATTCATATTGACCCAATATGGGAGCCAAATAATAGACAAATAGAAAAACAAACCATGGTACATCTGCACAATTGAATATTACTCAGCAATGAAAAAAGTGCTCTTAGAACCAAAGAGAGATGGATGAATTTTAAATGAAAACTGATATAGAAACAAGCCACCCGGAAAAGTCTACATACTATATAATCTCAATGATAGGACATGTGGAAAAGATAAAACTGTAGTAAACCAAAACATCTCAGTGCTTGTCAGAGGCTTGGAGGGAGGAGAGGAAGGCTAAATAGGTAAAGCACAGAGATTTTTTTTTTTTTTAAGTAGTAAAACTATTCTGAATGATACTATAATGGTAAATGCATGACATAATGCATTTATTAAAACCCATATAACTTTACAAAACAGATTTTCTTTGAACTCAGTGAGGTATAATGTACATTCATATGTATATAACTGTTTATGATTATTGTACATCTTTTTTTGGGGGGGGTGCAGAAAGGGCAAAGGGAGAGGGAGAGAGAGAATCTCAAGCAGGTGCCACGCTGGGCTTGAACTCACTATCCCCACATCATCAGTCGTAATTAAGAGTCACACACTTAACTGAGCCACCCATGTGCCCCGATGATTATTATACATCTTATAAAACTGGGTTCTAGATAATAATATTAATCAGATACTCCAACAACAAATATTCAAGTTTGTAGTTCATAAAAACTGGCAGCTTTCTGTTTGGTTTCAGATTCAGTAATTTTATTAACTAGTTGAACTAAGACAATGATACAACATAGTGAAAGTTACACACATCTATATAAATGTACTAGTTTCCTAATTGTTTTTAGTCGATGTTAATATATGGTGACATAGATAATAAACACTGCTATTTGCTTAGCTGATACTTTCAGTAACTGGACTATTCTAATATTTATTGCTGCCCGCCACATAATTATGATAGAACTGTGTACCAAAATTCTATATCCTCTTATGTGATCATAGATCTGGGTTATCTAACAACAATAGGGATTTCCTTTGATGTTACTAAGTAAACATCCATTACTAAGGTTGGGTACACTACATAAAGCTCAATTTTAGAATTTTGTGTTATCTAACTCCTACTTTCTATGTCTAAAATTACTAAATGTATATAATTATAACTGGATAATTTCATTTAACTACATATACCATATCAAAATAGCCTTATACTGTAAAGTAAAAATAACAGTGTGAAATGGATCTAGATCTCTTAACTAGAATATTCTAAAATAGATTGCATAAAATCTACTGAAAAATTTAGGCACTGTCTTTTCAACGGCAATATCTCAATGTAAGTAACCAGTATCTTAAGTGAGCCTCACATGTGTGCTGTGACTGAAATTTTGTGCTCTGGCTCTGACTATGGCTGAGAACTAAGACAGTTCAGCTGCTTTTTGCTCACACTTAGTTAATGAAAAATACGACACAAGCACAGTCTCAATTAAAATTAAAAATCAGAATTCCAGTCTAAGACAGCAATAAATATCTGGACTCAGTTTGTGGTAAAAATCCTCTCTTTAATCTCAACCCTACTGTAGACTGGAAGACTATGCTGCGTGGGAATGGTGGGGGTAGTGGCGAAAAGGAGTTTGGGCTTCTACAGGGAATAGAGGCGAGGAGAGGCTGGAAAGGTAAAGAAATAGGCAGTTTTTAATGGTCCTTGACTTCTTTTGTTGGCACACTTTTGCCCCTTAAGTGGTCTTCTCTAATGGGATATTTTCATGGATGTTTTGGGGATTCCCTGATGAATTTGTCATAAAGTACTTATAAAAGCAATCAACAAAAAATGTTGATTTTTAGCTTTCCCACATATATGAATTTATCTATATTTAAATTATTTACATTTATATATAAGCATGTATATTATACACACATTGTATATGAAATATATAACTGAACAATAAACCTGAAGAAATTGCTCAAAACTAAGCACAGAAAAAAAATGAGAAATTAAAAAACAATGTGAAGGAGAGATTAGGAGAAAAGGAGAGCAGAATGTTTTAGTTTAATATAATTTTAATAGAATTTCTATAATGTAAGACCAGGAAGAATGGTGTGGGCTACAGAAAATACTTGAAGAATTCCCCAGAATTGTTGAAAGACTTGAGTTCCAGATTAAAGAAACAAATACATCTTGAGAAAGGGAAATGCAACTAAATCTATTCACGGAAGGCTGAAAGTAAAAACGCACAAAGCAGAGACAAAGACAGGCAAATCAAAAAGAACTATCTGAGGGCACTTCCGTGGCAGTGTCAGTTAAGCATCTGCCTTAGGCTCAAGTCATGATCCTATAGTCCTAGGATCAAGCCCCACGTTGGGAATCCTTGCTCAGCAGGGAGTCTGCTTCTCCCTTTACCTCTGCCACCTCTCTCTCTCTCCCTCTGCCACCTCTCTGTCTCCATCTGCTTCCCTATCTCTCTCCTTCTGCCTGCTGGCACTCTTTCTCTCTCTCAAATAAATTTAAAAATCTTTAAAAAATAAAATATTTGCACTGTATTTCATGGCTCCAGGTTATACAAATAATAAATTTATACTTTGGTAAGTCAAATATTGATTTAAAGGTTGCAAGTTACCACTTAAAAATAGGACACACAATTTATAACTTTCAAATCAATGAAGAGAAATTAAGGTGAGAGAAAGCTTTAAATTCAATCAGAGACAAAAGAAGATAATAGATTCCAAATCTCTCAGTAATCATCATAAATGTAAACTTATCAGTTTGCAAAAGGTATAGAGTCTAACATTGGATGATAAAAAAATATACAGCTAACACTTAGTGTAAAAGAGACAAATAAAAAGTAATTAGACTAAAAAGTTAGAAGAAATTTTAAAAAGTTTTACTGGGTACTTAGTAACCAAAAGATACCTGGCAAAGTGATAATAATATATACTTTAACAAGCAATAACAGGGCTAAAGCCATAAAGATCCCTTCAAAAATAATAAAAGATATATTCTGAGCGATTCTGATTACTGTAATGTTTATTGTTTGTGACTCCAGAATTCTTATGTTGAAACCCTATTTGGAGGTAGGGTCTTTGGAGGTAGTTGGGTCATGACAGTGGAGCTCTCTTGAATGGGATAAGTGACCTTTTAGAAAGACTCCAGAGAACTAGCTCGCTCACTTTCTGCCATGTGAAGATTTAAAAAGAAGTTATCCCTTCTTATAAACCAGAAATAGTGCACTGACCATGCTCACACACTGATCTTGGACTTCCAGCCTCCAGAACTGTGAGAAATAAATGTCTTCTATCTAGTCACACAGTCTATCACAATTTGTTGAAAAAACAAAAACAAAACCAAAAACTAGTGTGTAACTGTCTGAGCTCAGACAAGAATAAACAAAGTATAATAGGAAGAAAAACTACATAGTGCCTATGAATAAATCCTTCAAAGAATAACTAAGATTCACTGAAGAAATTCATTAAACTTTTTTATTGGATAACAGAAACAAAGGAAATACATATAGAAAGAAAGAGCTTTCCAGATATATGAATTCATACACCTGGCTGATGGATAGAAAGACTAAATATAGCAAAATGTTCATTTTCCCCAATATAATCTACAGTTTAAATGAGATTCCAGTTTTGTACCATGATACATAACTGAGCCAAAAGTCATATAAAAAATTAGATGCTTAAAAAAATGAAACACTCAAAATATAAAAATTGAAGTAGATGGAGGAGACACAAGATATTAAGATTCATTATAAAATTATACTCATTATAAAATTACTGATAAATACATAAAGTAAACAAATGAGTTAATGATATACTGTATGCTAACTAATGAATTTAAATAAAAACAAAACAAAAATATGAGTTGTTTTTATAAGATTCCCTACAGAGTGAGAAGTGTGTATATGTGTGTGTGTGTGTGTGTGTGTGTGTGAATGAGAAAGATGCAATTTAAGTACATTGCTGGAAAAAAAATAGCTATTCACATAAAAAGAATAATAAACGTAGATTTCTACCTCACACCATAACTTAAAATATACTTTGATAAATTAAATGTTGTATTAGTCTCCTGGGGCTGCTGTAACCAAGTGCCATAAATTAGGAAATTTATTCTCTCACAGTTCTGGAGTCTAGAACTCCAAAATCAAGATGGTAATAGGGCCATACTCCTTTGAGGCTCTGAGTAGAATCTTTGGCATTCCTTTGCAAGCAACCACACCACTCTAATCTCTGCCCCTGTCATTCCCATGGCATTCTCCTCATCGGTTTTTGTCTCTGTGTCTAAACTTCTCTCTTCTTGTAAGGACACTAGTCATGTTGCTTCAGAAGGCTACTCTACTCCAGTATGGCTTCATCTTAACTAATTACATCTATAGTAGGTCTATTTCTAAATCAGATCACATTCCAAGGTCATCAAGAGTAAGGACTTCAACATGTCTTTTTGAGGAACATAATTCAATGTTTAATAGTCCACCTCCTGCTCCCCCTTAAATTCATGTCCCTCCCATGTGCAAAATACATCCACACAAACCCAATATCCCCTAAAGTCTTAAGCATTCCAGCATCAACTCTGTCCAAAATCTCAGGTAAATGTCCTCAATTTAAAGTCTCTAATCTCATTATTAAATCATTTAAATTAATTACATGTGAAACTTGAGATATCACTCACCCAGGTCAAAATTCTTCTCTATCTGTGAGCCTCTGACTAAGTAAGTTATTAATTTGAAAAATACAATGGTGGGAAAGCATATGATAAATGACCACATTTCAAATGAAAGAAATTGGGAAGAATAAAAAAGTCACATGTCCAAAACAAGTTCAAAATCCAGTAGGACAATTTCACTAGATTTCAAAGCCTAAGAATAATCTTCTGTGGTTTTGTATTTTGTCATTTGGGCCCACTAGGACAACCTTGCACCACCAGTTCTAGGCAGGAAAACTGAGTGAGGGCCCTTCCCTTCCCCAGGGGCTGAGCCCTCTGGCAAGTGGTGATAGCAGTAGCCCTACCGGCCTCTGGACACCTGGCTCTGCCCTCAGAGTCGCTAGTCCTACATTTCCTTTTATCTCTCTCCCTTTCAGCTCATACTGGCATTGTTTCTATTGGTATAAGATTCTCAAAATCCTCCTTGGCCTTTCATGTGATTTGGAAGGATCAAAGCCATCAAAAAAGAGAGTCCTCCACAAATCTTTCCTGAGCAATTCCAGTTCTATTTCTGGCTTCTGCTGAGATGGTTGATTGGATTCATGAGTTACACACCTAACTTCTTTTGCTTCTGGTCCTTTTCATACCATAGGCTGAGAATTTTCCAAATCGCCAAGTGCTGATTCCTTTCGCTTAAAAGTTCATTCCTCAATTTATCCCTTTCCTCTTGAATTTTACTAAACACAGCAGAGAGAACTGGATGTACCTTCCACACTTTGCTTGAACATTTCTCTAGCTAAATATTCAAGTTCATCACTTCTAAATTCTACTTCCCACAAAAAAAGTAGAATGTAATTCAGCCAAGTTCTGTCACTTTATGATAAAGATTACCTTTCCTGCTGTTTCCAAAAACATGTTTCTCATTTCCATCTGAGACCTCATTGGAAGCACCTTTAACATTCATTCACATTTCTGGTAACATTCTGTTCATGATGATATATGTTTCTGTAAGACAATAGAAGTTTTCTCTGTAGCTCTCCTCAATTTTTTTTTTTTCCTGAGTCCTTATCTGAATCACCTTTAAATGTCTTCATTTCTACGAATAACATCTTTGAAGCCATCTATGCTTTTTTTCTCACATACCTCAAAATTCTTCCATGCTCTACCTATTATCCAATTTCACAGCCATTTCCATATTTCTAGGTATTAATTACAACAGCAGCCTACATTCCAGTACCAAAATCTGTATCAGTTTCCAGGGCTTCTGAAACAAATTACCGTAACTGGGTGGCTTACACAGAAATTTATTCTCTCTGTTCTGAAGGCTAGAAATCCAAAATCAAGAAGTCAACAAGACCAGACTCTATCTGAAATTTTGGGCAAAACTCTTCCTCATCTTTTCATAGCTTCTGTGGCTCTCAATCCTTGACATACCTCAGCTCATGGCTGCATCAACACACGGCATTCTCCTTGTCTTATCTCTGTTTCTGTGTCCAAATTTCCCTCTTATAGTTCATCAGTCATTACTGGTTTAAGAGTCTACCCTATTTCAGTATGATCTCATTTTAACTTAACTAACTCCATCTGTTACAACCCTCTTTCCAAATTAGATCACATAGGAGTTAATGCTCCAACATACCTATTACGGGGATATGATTCAACCCATAACAAATAAACGTATTTGTAAAGCAAGATCACAAAAAAATATCTTGGGATAAAATACAGAAATACTTCTGGACATGGTGGTACACTAAAATTTTTTAAAAGACCAAAATCAAAAATAATAAATTTGACTATACTACAATTATATACTTCCAGATGCAAAAAGATTAATTAAGCACATAACAACAAAATCTTCGTATTTAGGAAAATATTTAGAACTCACATTGCCAATAAAGGAATATAAATTTGATTATATAAAAAAATACAAAAAACCTCCTAAGTATCAATAAAAAAGATAAACTGTAAAAAGAAAATGTACAGCTATGAATAGTGAATCCACAGTAGGTGCTAAAAATCACTAGAACTCTAAAAATTTATTTTTCAATAAAACATAATTAATAACTCACTAGATTGGTTAAAAAAATTAAGACATGAGAGACATGAATTTCTCAGTTCATGCCTGAGTGCTTGGGTGACTCAGTCAGTTAAGTGTCTGCCTTCAGCTCAGGTTATGATTTTGGGGTCCTGGAATCAAGCCCCGTATTGGTCTCTTGCTCAGTGGGGAATCTGTTTCTCTCCTTGCCCCATTGTTCTCTCTCAAATAAAATCTTTTAAAAACTACTGTTGAGTATTAATTGCTGCAATACCTTGAAAACAATTTACAAAGTTCTCATGAAACTTTTAATGGAACTACCTCATCATTTGATTCACTTTTAAGTTCATACCTGTATTAGCTAGCTATTGCATTATGATGCTGTGTAATAAACCCTCAAAACTCAATGATTCAAAGCAACAGCTGTTTATTATAATGGATCTGTGGGTAAGCTGAGACATGCTTAGTAGTGTTAGCAGAACACAAGTGGACAAGCAGTAAAGCTTTAGACTATTAAGGCTTAGGCTCAGAGCTAGCATACTATCACATCTGTCCATATGCAATTGACCAAAGTCAATTCCAAAGTCAAAGGGAAAAGTACACTTAGCCTATGAACTAAGTGTATGAACTTATATATCAAAGGGCATGAAAATAGGGAGGAATAAAGAATTTTAGCCAATAATACCACTAATGCAGTGTACTTGCAGTTATTCACAAATTTACTACATCCAAAACATATCCACACTCATCCCAAGAATCCTAATCTGATTACAATATCAGGTTTTAAGTCCAAGATCTTGTGATCTATATCAATATCAACTTTGCATTAGTCAATATCAACTTTGCATTAGTTCTTCATGATTCAAAGGTTTATGAACTAAAAAGAAAACATCTCTCTGACATAAAATGGTAGAACAGAGAAATGATACCCTCAGTAAAAACTCGTATTTAAATAATTCGATACACATGGCAGTCACTTTCTTATCTATTCCTCTCCAACCATTTTGAAATCTTGCTGGATAAATGATGTCAGATCCCTTATCTGTGGGATACAAAATACATGATTAAGCTCTGACTCTGCTTTCTGGGCCTATTTCATTATTCTAATATTTGCCAAGGCTCTTAGATCTGTCCTAAGGCCATCCTTCTTTTTCCATCACTTTCTTTGGCCATTTCTAGAGAGAATTACAAAACACGTTTTTTGAGATGAACAGATTTCCCATCCTTCTTTATGCCTACAGAGAGTTGAGAACCCAAAGGAGTTTTCTTTTCTTGAGCTAAGTCAAGGTTTGCTGCACATTAAAAAATGTGTTTCTCTCAAAAACTTCATGGGATTAGTAATAAACCCTACCAAAGAGGCAAAGAATCTTTACTCAGAAAACTATAAAGTACTCATGAAAGAAATCAAGGAAGACACAAAGAAATGGAAAAATGTACCATGCTCATGGATTGGAAGAACACATATTGTGAAAATGTGTATGCTACCGAAAGCAATCCACACATTTAATGCAATCCCTATGAAAATACCATCAATTTTTTTTCAAAAAAAATGGAATAAATAATCTTAAAATTTACATGAAACCAGAAAAGACCCTGAATGGCCAGAGGAATGTTGAAAAAGAAAACCAAAGTTGGCCGCATCATAATTCCAGACTTCAAGGTCTATTTCAAAGCTGTAATCATCAAGACAGTATGGTACTGGCACAAAAAGAGTCACATAGATCAATGGAACGGAACAAAGAGCCCAGAAATGAGCCCTCAACTCCATGGTCAAGTAATCTGTGACAAAACAGGAAAAAATGTCCAGTGGAAAAAAGACAGTCTCTTCAACAAATTGTGTTGGGAAAATTGGACAGCCACATGCAGAAGAATGAAACTGGACCATTTCCTTACATCACACATAAAAACAGACTCAAAATGGATGAAAGACCTCAATGTGAGACAGGAATCCATCAAAATCCTTGAGGACAGAGGCAGCAACCTTTTCGACCTCAGCTGCAGCAACTTCTTCCTAAAAGTATCACCAAACGCAAGGGAAGCAAGGGCAAAAATGAACTACTGGGACTTTATCAAGATTGAAAGTTCTTGCACAGCAAAGGGAATAGTCAACAAAACCAAAAGACAACTGACAGAATGGGAGAAGATATTCACAAATGGCATCTCAGATAAAGGGCTAGTATCCGAAATTTATAAAGAACTTATCAAACCAACACCCAAAGAACAAATAATACAATCAAGAAATGGGCAGAAGACATGAAGAAACATTTCTACTAAGAAGACATCCAAATGGCCAACAGACACATGAAAAAGTGCTCATCACTCGGCCTCAGGGAAATACAAATCAAACCCACAGTGAGATACCACGTCACACCAGTCAGAATGGCTAAAATTAACAAGTCAGGAAATGACGGGTATTAGCAAGGATGCAGAGAAAGAGGAACCCTCCTATACTGTTGGTGGGAATGCAAGCTGGTGCAGCCACTCTGGAAAACAGTATGGAGGTTCCTCATAAAGTTGAAAATAGATTTACCCTATGACCCAGCAATCTCACTACTGGGTATTTACCCTAAAGAAAAAAATGCAGTGATCCGAAGGGGCACGTGCACCTGAATGTTAATGGCGGCAATGTCCACAATAGCCAAACTATGGGAAGAACCTAGATGTCCATCAACAGACAAATGGATATAGAGGATGTGAATATATATATATATATATATATACACACACACACACACACACACACACACACACACACATATATATATATATATATAGAGAGAGAGAGAGAGAGAGAGAGAGGATGTGTGAGTGTGTATATATACACATACAAACATACAGTGGAATACTACGCAACCATCAAAAAAACTGGATTCTTGCCATTTGCAGCGATGTGGTTGGAACTACAGAGTATTATGCTAAGTGAAATAAGTCAATCAGAGAAAGACAATTATCATATGATCTCTCTGATATGAGGAATTAGAGAGGCAGGATGGAGGTCATGGGGGGTGGGAGGGAAAAAATGAAACAAGATGGGTCCAGGGAGGGAGACAGACCATAGAGACTTTTAATCTCAGGAAACAAACTGAGGGTTGCTGGGGGGTCGGGGAGGAAAGGAAAGGATGGCTGGTTATGAACATTGGGGAGGATATGTGCTATGGTGAGTGCTGTGAATTATGTAAGACTGATGATTCCCAGACCTGTACCCCTGAAGCAAATAATACATTATATGTTAATTAAAAAAAAAAAAAAAACAAACAACTTCATGGACTTTTCATGTATTTGGTTCCAGTCAATTCTTTCTGTATAAATCTATACCCATAATTATTTTAGAGGCATCCATTTTCCTGTAGATTTAACTGCAAGTAATTTAGACATATATTTCTTCAGTAAAACCATGTTCTTAATGCTTTTTGTAAGTCCTTTGGCCCAAATAAAAAGATCTACTAAATGTCACCTTAGTTCTTTCAGAGATCTTATCAAAGTGCCTCCCTTTTTCTTGATTTTTGTCTGTGTCTCGGTCTGTATCTTAATTTGAGAATCTGTTACTGATTGGGGAGATGGGAAACAAGAGACTATTTTAGTTTTCCATCCAACATTCTGGGCTCTCTACATTACCTCTAAATTCTGCTTGAAGTCTGTCCAATTCTTCTGGTAGCATATATGCAGCAATGATCTCAAACTTTCAACATTTTCCCTAGGAATCATATTGCCTAGTATATTTGGTACATCTTCTATTATGTAGAAGTATATTTGGTACATCTTTTATATTTGGTACATCTTCTACATTTGGTACCAAGTATATTTGGTACATCTTCTATTATTAAATTTTACATGGAATAATTTCACCAAATATTTTACCCTTACATAACATTTATTATATTAAGATATATTAAAGATTATTTCAATATATGATATATTTATAAATACTTGATAAAATATCATATTCATTCCTGGGGGGGAAAAACCACCAACAAAACACAGTCTAGGGGGCGCCTGGGTGGCTCAGTGGGTTAAAGCCTCTGCCTTCGGCTCAGGTTCTGATCCCAGGGTCCTGGGATCGAGCCCCACATCGGGCTCTCTGCCCAGTAGGGAGCCTGCTTTCTCCCCCCTCTCTCTGCCTGCCTCTCTGCCTACTTGTGATCTCTGTCTGTCAAATAAATAAATAAAATCTTAAAAAAAAAAAAACACAGTCTAGGAATAAAAGAAAATACACATGCACAGACCACACACATAGATACACACAGACACACACACACAGAACTTATAAGTTGATTTCTATTGGCTCTTTTTTAAAACAACAACAATAAAAATTTGGTACCGTTCTGCAAACAATAGATTAAAAAAAATCACTCTAAACATTATTGTGAAAATTGAACTGTAGAAATATTGTAGGTTTAAAAAACAGAATAAACTTGAATAATTTTAAGCCACTCTCTATTTAGACATATACAAGGAAATGTAAAATTCTTGTGCAATGTTCATAAATGCTGTGTTTTATATTTATATAGTTTCTTTGTGTTAATACGAGAAAAATCTAATTTTAAACTTTAATAATAATTGTGTGGAGACTATGGGAATACAAATGTTATACACATTTTTAATATCCCTGCTTTGAAACAAATGGGTTCCGTATACCATTTAAAAAGGTAAACAGCACACAGCACTTGTAAATAACTAAACACCACAAGGTATATCCAAATAGAGAAATTTGACTTCCATAAACATAGAAAGAAAATATACCTTAAAACTCAGAAGCTTTTTATAGTATATGGGATTCTATGTGCAGTTTGGCCAAATTAAAATTTATGCACTACTTAAATGTAAGTTTAGGTCAATCTGTAAAATTAGCTTACTTAAATAATAATTTTTAAGCACTTGCTAACGTAATAACAGTCCAAGAAATACACTGAACCATCATAGGTCCTTCAATAGGAAGAGATTTTAAGGTTAAAACACTTTCAGAAAAACAAATTGTTCCCTTTTTTACTGTGATTATTTTGTTTTTCGACTTCCTTCCTGAGAATCCTTTTTTTAACACTAAAAATAATTGTGAAATATTTTGAAAACTAATATGATAGCTTATCGGCAATCACATCATTAAAATCTTTTTGCACTTTCGCTGAGTTTACTTCACCTGGGCTTAACAGAGGAAACACCATCTCTTTTATTACCAAGCTTGTTTCCTGTTAAGCACTGCCAATAGAGGGCTCTAGAGAGTGATTAGAGGAAAGGAAAAACTCCTTCCTTATGGCTTGTTCCCTGCCAGCAAAGCCTACCCACAGCCCTTTACTTGACAATAGCAGTTGCTTCCAATTTTCAGATTTTCTTTGTTTTTACAGCCCTCCCAGAATGAAGCTCATCACGCTCTTCTTTCAAACTCAACAATAAGAAAATAAATAACCTGATTTTAAAAATGGACAAAAAGATATAAATCTCACCGAAGAAGATCCACAGTTTGTAAGCATATGAAAAAAATCAAGATCATATATCATGAGAGAACTGCAAATTAAAACAACAATGAAATACCACACATCTATTAGAATGGGTAAGACCCAAAACGTGGACAACATCAGATGCTGATGAAGATGTGCAGCTATAGGCACTTTCATTCACTTTTGGTGAAAATGCAAATAGCAAGACACTTTGGAAGGCATTTTGGCAGTTTCTTACTAAATGTAGGCTAAACATAGCTATGTTAGCTGTACATAGGCTTACCATATGATCCAGCAATTGTGCTTTTAGGTATTTACACATATGGGTGAAAACTTACGTCTACACAAAACCCTGCACATGGATGTTTATAGCAGCATTATTCATAATTGCTTCAAATCGGAAGCAACCAAGATGTGCTTTGATAGAGGAAGAGGTAAACAAACTGTTGTACATCCACACAATGGAATATTATTCAGTGATAATAAGAAATGAGTTATCAAGCCACAAAAAGACATGAAATAACTTCCCATGTGTGTGGCTGAATGAAAACGCCAATTTGAAAAGGCTGTCTATTGTATGATTCTAACTATATGGCGCTCTGAAAATGTCAAATTACAGTAATAGTGAAAATATCAGTGGTTTCTGGATGTTTGCAGGGAGAAAGGGAGGGATGAATGAATACAGTCTGGGCAATTTTGGGGGCGGTGAAACTATTCTTCGTGCGTCTGTAGTGGTAAACATATGATATTATGCATTTGTCAAAACCTGAAGAACTCTACAACAGAAAGAATGCATTCTAATGTATACCATGGACTTCAGTTATAAAAATGTAAACTTAAAACTTCTTTCAAAAAAGCCTATTAATTTTCTTTTAACAAAATGTGATCATATTTTCTTCCACTAGAATAAGTGGCTACTTATACTATGTCCTGTGTGTTGATTTAATCAACTTTTCTTTTTTGCTTCAATTACATTTAATATGGAAACTGTTAATGTAAGTAAGTGTGTTGTGTGTGTCTGTATTTGTGTCTCTGTGTGTGTTTAACAGATAGATAATGCTGTTCCATCATGAGTAAACATTTTACTTTGACGGTTGATGACAGATTAAAGTGTTTCAGATGTTTGTGCTCCATCTAAAGATAATGCTGTTGTGCTGTCATCAGAAAAATGTTTCTTTTGTATATTGGTGACAGATTATGAAAAATGTCCTATATTTTTAAATAACCCATCCTCTTGTAAATAGGTAAAATAGTGTATGTACAGTGTAGGGGAGAAATATTTGCTGGTAACTGAAATAATTTTTTAGTGTAGGAAGGTATCTATATTAATTTCCTAATGCTGCCATAACAAATTACCACAAATCGTTTGGTTTGAAACTATAGTAATATATTCCCTTACAGTTATAGAAGCTAGAGATCGAAAATCAAGGTGTTAGCACTGTCTTTATTTCTCTGGAGGCTCTAGAAAAGAATCCTTCCCTGCCTCTTCCTCGCTTATGGTTGTTGCCCTTAACCCTTGCCTTGCAGTTGCGTCAATTCAATATTCCTCTGTTGACAAAGAGCCTTCTTCTCTATGTGTTAGCTTCTGAACCTCTCCACTTTCTTAAAAAGACACCAGACACTGGACTTCGGTCCCACTCTAATCCCCTGTGATCTCATCTTAACTAATTATATCTGTAAGGTGTATTTCAAATAGGTTGACATTCTGAGGTTTCAGGTGGATATACATTTTTGACATGGGGGATGCAGGACTGCAGTATACTATTCTGGTGATGGAATTTTCTTATTTAATACTGTCTTCTCACTGGACTAGTTGATACACTTTTTTAACTCATAACATGATTTCTAATGCTTGTTTTATAAGTAATGCAAATCAGATGGACAGTAATCTGTATACAGTGGGGAAGAGGTAACTTTTAACTGGCTCTTAATTTGCTTTTATTCCTAGCACAGAAAGCCACTTACATTCAGCAATGAAGAAGAATTTCATATTAACTAGATTATGCTAATTGAAAATCACGTAAAAGAGTATTTAGACTACAAGACTTGTTTTTCTTATAATTAATTCCAAATTTCTTAAACTACTTGATCTCAATGAAGCTCACATGTGGGTATTTTAATGCAATTTAATTTTTTTTTAATAGTCTGTGCTAGGGGAGCTATAAACAGTTTCATGTTTGTGTGTTAGTCTAATAAAACTATCACTTGAAGTGCAAAACAATAAAGATGCAATGATAGAAAGTGAGCTAAAATTTTCATAGAGATTGATTTAATTTTTTGGATTATATGAGAAAAAAATCTACTTATAGAGCATAATCATTTGTTATGTAAATATCTAAAGGGTCTCATCAATGTCTTACATGTTAATTTGTTCAACAATTTTGTTTATTTTATTTTCACTGACTGCTTTCAAGAACTTAGATTTGCAGTTGTCAGAGAAATTTTACATGGGAAAAAAAAAATACCTCCAAAGCTTTATATTATCTGAGAGCATATGCTCCCATATAAGTAATTCTATGCCACATTAAATAAGATTATTAAGTTAACCAAAATAGCATTAAATAAAAAATACAAAATTGTGCTATATTCATGTTATTCTTACCTTTAAAGACCTTGGGAGATCAACTCTTTTCTAATGATGTGATTTATAAACATGAACAATAAAAGTTATCCCAAGAATTTACATACTACTCTAAAATTTTCTACATCTTGACTCCAGGATACACTCTCTGATGTAACTTCCTATACAAACTGCATTAATTCTGCTTCCCCAAGAAACAGATGCTCAGACGGAATCAGACATGCTAGAGATTTATTAAGGAAA
Organism: Mustela erminea; assembly: GCF_009829155.1. Taxonomy (NCBI): domain Eukaryota; kingdom Metazoa; phylum Chordata; class Mammalia; order Carnivora; family Mustelidae; genus Mustela; species Mustela erminea. The sequence continues at coordinate 34,298,232 of NC_045619.1, forward strand.
ATGAAGAATAGAGGAAAATGACTCTGAAGAATAAAGGAAAGAAAGTAGAGGAAACTTCAGACCACAATGCAGATCTGGCCTGAAGGAAAGTGGGAAGAAAAAAGGATTGAGGAGGAAGTCTCAGATGACAGCATCATTCTGAGAAAATTTTGCCCAGGCTAATGGTGAATCCATGAGTCAAAAGCACCTGTCAGAAGAGTCCTACTTCCCATAGAAATGGATCAGCACCAATATCCTGCCCCACTCAGTGATTTACTGGGAGAAAGCTGTGGACTCGTGACCTTGGCACAGATGTGATGGTGGATGTAGAGGGGCTGAGTCAGCCATGGGGTCCCCAAGGCAGGAGACGTGATTAGAGGAATATCTTCTCTCCCAAAGAGAGAGGAGAAGCTTTGACTTTTCTGAAATTATATTTTAAGTTACTTCCTTTGATGAAGAATTTGAAGTGTGGGTTGACTACTTTTTTTTTTTTTTTTTTTAGTTATAAAGTACCAAAGTCTAGGGAATTCCAGGGAAGAATTCAAATAATCTCTGAGTACCTGAGATTTATCTTTATTATTTATTTGAACTTTGGGGTGAAACTTTCTTCCTTCCTCCTATACCTCCTCATATTTGTATCCTCCTTTCTATTTGCTTAGCCCCAGAATGCTTTATTTTATCTTAATGAATACGAGTAGATTCATTGGGCATAGAAAGTTACTACAATGCTTAAGAACAGAAGCCTATTGCTTTTCTTGTGTTTAAGTATGATAGAAAATTTTTATGTCTAAACTAGGATGAACATCTTAAAAAGTGCTTATATACATGAATTATATAATTTATTTTCTTCATTTGGATTTATAAATTAGTTTCCTCAGATAACTTCTCTTAAATGTAAATTCTTTAGTTGTATTGATATTTAAAGATCACTGGATACAATAATACTTTTCATTAAGTTTTAATTCCAATAAGATTATGTCATATGCCAAAAGAAAATATTGGGATTAATCTCCTATAAGCTTTTAATTTAAAAAAAAATTAAGCATGTAACTTTTTAATATTAAATCTTTTCCTTTTTACCCAATTTGAAATCATGCCTGAAGTATAATTTATTTATAGCTAGGATGATTTCTAATTATTTATTAGTGGGATCGTCCTCATATTTAATAAAGCAATATATTTTATGAGTTCTTAACAAATTCTGTAATGGGCTTGATATGTATAGTTTTCTATCCAGTGAAAAATTAGAATCTTCATCTTAGGTAAATTTTACCTAAAGCTAAAAGTCAATATTGGTTTTATACTTGTCTTAATTATTTTAATTTCTTTTAGTACTTTAGATGACTACTCATTATAGTCTTGTTCCAAGGTTGTCCAAATCTAAATCAGTTCAATCAACATTTTAAAAAAATTATTATCTCTTCTTAATGCCATATTGCCTTGACTCAGGTTGCTAAACTCAAACCCTAGCTCTAACATTTACTAGCCATATAGACTATAAACTTAAAGAAAAAGTATATATTAGTTGTGATAATATCTATGTATCTCCCTATTGCAATGACTGTTAACTCTAACCTAATACTTGTTTTTCCTTTGATTCAGAATAAGATAACATTTACTAACACAAAATAACCTCCAATTTCCTTTGCACCTACCTATGACTAATTGAGTATAATCTGGCTATTGAAGTAGTAGGGGAAAAGATGTGCATGAATTCAAGATAATTCCTTTAAGGGATAGCTTGTGTCCTTTCTTTCTGATTGGCTAAAATGTAGATGTGAAGGTTAAAACACCCAGCTTGACCTGGGGGAAATTTGGAGAATATGAGTGAGATTTGCAGAATGAAGCAAAGAGATAGAAAGTTACAAACTTCTGGACTTTGTGGAACACAACCTCAGTACCAACTCTGAACTCATTTTTTCTCCTAATAAACAGTAAAGAATTAAAAGCAAATATATTTTATTCTATTTTCTTCATCTTCATCGTGTACACCTATTGTAATGATTTCTATCAGAATAAATGTCAATTAAAAGCATGGATTTTGAACCAGACCTTTTTTTTTTTTTTGATATTTTATTCATTTATTTGACACAGAGCTAGAGAGAGAGAGAGCACAAACAGAGGGAGAAGCAGAAGAGGAGGGAGGGATCAATGTGAGGCTCTATCCCAGGACCCTGAGGTCATGACCTGAACCGAAGGCAGGTGTTTAGCGAACTGAGCCACCCAGGAGCCCTGAACCAGAATCTTCAAATCAAGTTCTGCTTCTAACATTTAATAGTTATGTTAACTTGGACAAGACATTTTACTTATTTGTGTCTTGACTTCCTCACTGGGAAAAGGGAAATAAAAATAAAATACTTACCTCATTGTGTTGGTATCTACATATAAAATGTTTCTTTGTATGTACTAACTGACATTGTCTTCTCTGCCTCATCTCCTTCTTTTTTGTCTTATTTTTCTACTTCTTGTCTTCCTTTTCCATCTTTATCCTTCTTCAGTGATTACTGTCCAAATATATTGGTATAAAAGAGGATGAAAATTAAAATATGAAGAATACTAGTGTGCCTGGCTGGCTCAGTCAGGTAAACAGCTGACTTTTGGTCTCAGGTCATGAGCTCACAGGGATGGGATGGAGCCCCAAACTGCGCTCCATGCCCAGTGGAGAGGCTGCTTGAGATTCTCTTCCTCTTTCTGGAATCCCTCTGCCCCTCCTTACTTGCACAGACAGGTGTATGTGTGCACATGCGCTTTCTAAAAAATAAAATCTTTAAAGAGTATATGAAGAATACATAGATGAAATGAATCTTGATAGCCTCTGACAACTAGTCTGGATATTTCTAGTTATTCATTTATTTAGTCATTCAAGGAAACTTATTCAGAGCATAATATGAAATACATTTATTAACAGAAAATTAAATTAGAAAAATAATTACCATGCGCTACTTATTTTCCTTAAGTTTTGTGAAGAAAATAATTTTTTCTTATTAGTATGTTCTAAATTTTCTGCAATGAATATATTTTTCATAAATGTTATAAAATGTTTAAGGGTTATGATTACATTTTAAAATGAATATTTATTCAACTATATTAAAATTCATGTGTTAAAATGTTTCTTAAATTTCTTTCAGATTGTTTTTGCCACAATGTTTTTAGGCCAGGAATTGTCTAGTGGGTTATATATTAAATTTAAAGCTAAAATAAAGTTTTAGAAATTATATAAAATGGTACCATTCTGCACTTAAAAAAAAAGAGACTTCTTATTTAGCTTAATAATTAAAGCCTACTTGCATTTCTTGTTTATTTGATGATACCCAGAATACAGTTCTGTTAGAGCTGATTTCTTTGCTCATTCCCTTGAGGACATGATGCTTATCACTTCATCAGAATTATTCTGGCAAGCAATCATGAGATATTTCCTTATTTTTTTTTAATGTATTTTACTTCTATATTAGACCTTAACAGATAGACATTCTTATTATTTTATTTTTAATAAATTTTTATAATTTTTTTGTTTTTATAATATTCTTAAAATACAAATGTGATGCATTATACTAAATAAAGTATTTCTAAAAGTAGTTAAAATAATATTACATATTACAAAAGTAATTATACTTAGATATTCTAGTTATCATTATAAAAAATTAGCTTTTTTATGTTATAGAAGGAAACCTATTTTGGTCAAATTAAAAAAAATAAATTATATTTTATTTGAAGTATACATTCTTGTTGTAATGCATCAATCACAAGTGGAATAACTAGAATGAAGGGAAAAGAAAAAATGTTTGCCATGTGGGTATATTTTCTTATAATGCTTTGAAAGTGGTCCAAAAATGCCTGGTTGGCAATCTATGGCAGCATTCATGGAAAAAAAAAAAAAAAAAGAAAGAAAGGAAAGTAATATTAAACTGATGTTTAAAGATACAAAAGAAAGCAAACACAGCTGGCTGCTGTACATGTTCATGAGTAAGTTCATCTGCTTTTTCTCTCTTTTTGTTTCTCTCTCTCTTTATTAAACTAAAGTTTCAAAACATGTTCCTACTTTGGTGTCTTAAAACTAAAAAAGGAAAAAAACAGATGGCACGATGACTAAATCAACTACTTAATGGAATCTTCAAAAGAAAAGCAAAATAAACCTGTTCAATATTAGTACTACAATAAAAAAAATTCGGGGTAACTTTTGGATGACAATGGAGTCAACTTCTTCCTACTTTCCTTTAAACTATTCCCAAAACATGAAAACTTATTAAAAGTAATAAGTCTGAGACTAGTAGAAAAACAAATGCCAGAAATTGGGATAAATATCAACTAAATGTGAATTACATTTATAAAAACCATCAATGGTAGAACTTTTCATCACCTCATTAAACAACTGCAAGCTCTGCATGACTGGAAGAACATGGGGCCATGAACTCTTTCCTACCATTTGCCCCAGTTCCAAGAAACAGAGTTTGTATCAAACAGAAAACTTGGAAACCATCTCTTTTCTCTCTCTTGCTACTACCTTTCTAAAGTAAACATCTGTTTGCGGTTACTGTTTTTTATTCTTGACTCCCCAACACCACTTTTATATATTTTCAGAGAGTGCAACTCCTACAAATTAATATAGCAGGAAATATCAAGCCTTTGATGATACCACATTGCATCCTGGAAAATGTACAATTTAACAATAAAGTCCAGTACGAAGGTAAGAGTCAGGAAAAGCCTGGATTGCAAAATATGGTCAGGACTGAAGAAAGTCACCTGGTCTACTTTTCAAGCGCCTGAGACTCAGTGAGGAAAGGAAATAATCGTATCGGATACAAGATACTTTAGAAACTGCATTTTGTATTACTCTGCTTCCATGAGTACTTCTGAGAAGGACTTCAATATTACCTAAGTGCACAGTTAGTGAAACCCAAAACAAAACAAGAAAGATCCATGAACTCTGCCATTTGACAGGCATGTAATCTGATTATGTTTCTTTTGTATTTAAAAAATATGTAAAGGGGGGGTGCCTGGGTGGCTCAGTGGGTTAAGCCGCTGCCTTCGGCTCAGGTCATGATCTCAGGGTCCTGGGATCGAGTCCTACATCAGGCTCTCTGCTCAACAGGGAGCCTGCATCCCTCTCTCTCTCTCTGCCTGCCTCTCTCTCTGTCAAATAAATAAATAAATAAAATCTTTAAAAAAAAATACGTAAAGGGGGGAGAAGTCAAGATGGTGGAGAAGTAGCAGGCTGAGACTACTTCAGCGAGCCGGAGATCAGCTAGATAGCTTATCTAAAGATTGCAAACACCTGAATATCCATCGGCAGATCAAAGAGAAGAAGAATAGCAATTCTGGAAACAGAAAAACAACCACTTTCTGAAAGGTAGGACCGGCGGAGAAGTGAATCCAAAGCGACGGGAAGATAGACCCCGGGGGATGGGGCTGGCTCCCGGCAAGCGGCGGAGCAACGGCGCACAAAATCAGGACTTTTAAAAGTCTGTTCCGCTGAGGGACATCGCTCCAGAGGCTAAACCGGGGCGAAGCCCACGTGGGGTCAGTGTGGCCTCAGGTCCCGCAGGGTCACAGAAGGATCGGGGGTGTCTGAGTGTCGCAGAGCTTGCGGGTATTGGAACGGGAAAGCTGGCTACAGAGACAGGGCCGACAGTAAGCTCACAGCTCGGTGTTACCTTGAACCGGTCGCAGGCTCGGTGAGCTCGGAGTGCGGCTGGAGGTCAGGCAGATGGGAGTAACTGGGCGCTGTTCTCTGACGGCGCACTGAGGAGTGGGGCCCTGGGCTCTCGGCTCCTCCGGGCCGGAGACCAGGAGGCTGCCATTTGTATTCCCGTCCTCTGGAACTCTACGGAAAGCACTCAGGGAACAAAAGCTCCTGAAAGCAAACCTGAGCGGATTACTCACCCCGGCCCCTCGTAAGGGCGGTGCAATTCCGCCTGGGGCAAAGACACTTGAGAATCACTACAACAGGCCCCTCCCCCAGAAGATCAACAAGAAATCCAGCCGAGACCAAGTTACCTACCAAGGAGTGCGGTTTCAATACCAAGGAGAGCAGCAGAATTCCAGAGGAGGAGAAAGCAAAACACGGAACTCATGGCTTTTTCCCTGTGATTTTTTTTAGTCTTGCAGTTAATTTAATTTTTTTCTTTTTCATTTTTTGTTTTTTTTCTCGCCTTCTGGTAAAATTTTTTTTTAACTTTTACCTTTTTCTTTTTTAATGTTTTTTAACTAGTTTATCTAATATATATATTTTTTCTTTTTTATATTTTTCTTATTTGTTTTCTTCTTTAATTCTTTTCTTTTCTTTTCTTTTTCTTTTTTCTTTTTTTTTCTTTCTTCCTTTTTGAACCTCTTTTTATCCCCTTTCTCCACCCTCACGATTTGGGATCTCTTCTAATTTGGTTAAAGCATATTTTCCTGGGGTTGTTGCCACCCTTTTAGTATTTTACTTGCTCCTTCATATACTCTTATCTGGACAAAATGACAAGACGGAAAAATTCAACACAAAAAAAAGAACAAGAGGCAGTACCGAAGGCTAGGGACCTAATCAATACAGACATTGGTAATATGTCAGATCTAGAGTTCAGAATGACAATTCTCAAGGTTCTAGCCGGGCTCGAAAAAGGCATGGAAGATATTAGAGAAACCCTCTCGAGAGATATAAAAGCCCTTTCTGGAGAAATAAAAGAACTAAAATCTAACCAAGTTGAAATCAAAAAAGCTATTAATGAGGTGCAATCAAAAATGGAGGCTCTCACTGCTAGGATAAATGAGGCAGAAGAAAGAATTAGTGATATAGAAGACCAAATGACAGAGAATAAAGAAGCTGAGCAAAAGAGGGACAAACAGCTACTGGACCACGAGGGGAGAATTCGAGAGATAAGTGACACCATAAGACGAAACAACATTAGAATAATTGGGATTCCAGAAGAAGAAGAAAGAGAGAGGGGAGCAGAAGGTATACTGGAGAGAATTATTGGGGAGAATTTCCCCAACATGGCAAAGGGAATGAGCATCAAAATTCAGGAGGTTCAGAGAATGCCCCTCAAAATCAATAAGAATAGGCCCACACCCCATCAACTAATAGTAAAATTTACAAGTCTCAGTGACAAAGAGAAAATCCTGAAAGCAGCCCGAGAAAAGAAGTCTGTAACATACAACGGTAAAAATATTAGATTGGCAGCTGACTTATCCACAGAGACCTGGCAGGACAGAAAGAGCTGGCATGATATTTTCAGAGCACTAAACAAGAAAAACATGCAGCCAAGAATACTATATCTAGCTAGGCTATCATTGAAAATAGAAGGAGAGCTTAAAAGCTTCCAGGACAAACAAAAACTGAAAGAATTTGCAAACACCAAACCAGCTCTACAGGAAATATTGAAAGGGGTCCTCTAAGCAAAGAGAGAGCCTACAAGTGGTAGATCAGAAAGGAACAGAGACCATATACAGTAACAGTCACCTTACAGGCAATACAATGGCACTAAATTCATATCTCTCAATAGTTACCCTGAATGTTAATGGACTAAATGCCCCTGTCAAAAGACACAGGGTATCAGAATGGATAAAAAAACAAAACCCATCTATATGTTGCCTCCAAGAAACTCATTTTAAGCCCGAAGACACCTCCAGATTTAAAGTGACGGGGTGGAAAAGAATTTACCATGCTAATGGACATCAGAAGAAAGCAGGAGTGGCAATCCTTATATCAGATCAATTAGATTTTAAGCCAAAGACTATAATAAGAGATGAGGAAGGACACTATATCATACTCAAAGGGTCTGTCCAGCAAGAAGATTTAACAATTTTAAATATCTATGCCCACAGCGTGGGAGCAGCCAACTATATAAACCAATTAATAACAACATCAAAGAAACACATCAACAATAATACAATAATAGTAGGGGACTTTAACACTCCCCTCACTGAAATGGACAGATCATCCAAGCAAAAGATCAGCAAGGAAATAAAGGCCTTAAACGCCACACTGGACCAGATGGACATCACAGATATATTCAGAACATTTCATCCCAAAGCAACAGAATACACATTCTTCTCTAGTGCACATGGAACATTCTCCAGAATAGATCACATCCTCGGTCCTAAATCAGGACTCAACCGGTATCAAAAGATTGGGATCATTCCCTGCATATTTTCAGACCACAATGCTTTAAAGCTAGAACTCAACCACAAAAGGAAGTTTGGAAAGAACCCAAATACATGGAGACTAAACAGCATCCTTCTAAAGAATGAATGGGTCAGCTGGGAAATTAAAGAAGAATTGAAAAAAATCATGGAAACAAATGATAATGAAAATACAACGGTTCAAAATCTGTGGGACACAACAAAGGCAGTCCTGAGAGGAAAATATATAGCGGTACAAGCCTTTCTCAAGAAACAAGAAAGGTCTCAGGTACACAACCTAACCCTACACCTAAAGGAGCTGGAGAAAGAACAAGAAAGAAACCCTAAGCCCAGCAGGAGAAGAGAAATCATAAAGATCAGAGCAGAAATCAATGAAATAGAAACCAAAAAAACAATAGAACAAATCAACGAAACTAGGAGATGGTTCTTTGAAAGAATTAATAAAATTGATAAATCCCTGGCCCGACTTATCAAAAAGAAAAGAGAAAGGACCCAAATAAATAAAATCATGAATGAAAGAGGAGAGATCACAACTAACACCAAAGAAATACAAACTATTATAAGAACATACTATGAGCAACTCTATGCCAACAAATTTGACAATCTGGAAGAAATGGATGCATTCCTAGAAACATATAAACTACCACAACTGAACCAGGAAGAAATAGAAAGCCTGAACAGACCCATAACCAGTAAGGAGATTGAAACAGTCATTAAAAATCTCCAAACAAACCAAAGCCCAGGGCCAGACGGCTTCCCGGTGGAATTCTAACAAACATTTAAATAAGAACTAATTCCTATTCTCCTGAAACTGTTCCAAAAAATAGAAATGGAAGGAAAACTTCCAAACTCATTTTATGAGGCCAGCATCACCTTGATCCCAAAACCAGACAAGGATCCCATCAAAAAAGAGAACTATAGACCAATATCCTTGATGAACACAGATGCGAAAATACTCAACAAAATACTAGCCAATAGGATTCAACAGTACATTAAAAGGATTATTCACCACGACCAAGTGGGATTTATTCCAGGGCTGCAAGGTTTGTTCAACATCTGCAAATCAGTCAATGTGATACAACACATCAATAAAAGAAAGAACAAGAACCATATGATACTCTCAATAGATGCTGAAAAAGCATTTGACAAAGTACAGCATCCCTTCCTGATCAAAACTCTTCAAAGTGTAGGGATAGAGGGCACATACCTCAATATCATCAAAGCCATCTATGAAAAGCCCACCGCAAATATCATTCTCAATGCAGAAAAACTGAAAGCTTTTCCGCTAAGGTCAGGAACACAGCAAGGATGTCCATTATCACCACTGCTATTCAACATAGTACTAGAGGTCCTAGCCTCAGCAATCAGACAACAAAAGGAAATTAAAGGCATCCAAATCGGCAAAGAAGAAGTCAAATTATCACTCTTCGCAGATGATATGATACTCTATGTGGAAAACCCAAAAGACTCCACTCCAAAACTGCTAGAACTTATACAGGAATTCAGTAAAGTGTCAGGATATAAAATCAATGCACAGAAATCAGTTGCATTTCTCTACACCAACAGCAAGACAGAAGAAAGAGAAATTAAGGAGTCAATCCCATTTACAATTGCACCCAAAACCATAAGATACCTAGGAATAAACCCAACCAAAGAGGCACAGAATCTATACTCAGAAAACTATAAAGTACTCATGAAAGAAATTGAGGAAGACACAAAGAAATGGAAAAATGTTCCATGCTCCTCTATTGGAAGAATAAATATTGTGAAAATGTCTATGCTACCTAAAGCAATCTACACATTTAATGCAATTCCTATCAAAGTACCATCCATCTTTTTCAAAGAAATGGAACAAATAATTCTAAAATTTATATGGAACCAGAAAAGACCTCGAATAGCCAAAGGGATATTGAAAAAGAAAGCCAACGTTGGTGGCATCACAATTCCGGACTTCAAGCTCTATTACAAAGCTGTCATCATCAAGACAGCATGGTACTGGCACAAAAACAGACACATAGATCAATGGAACAGAATAGAGAGCCCAGAAATAGACCCTCAACTCTACAGTCAACTAATCTTCGACAAAGAAGGAAAGAATGTCCAATGGAAAAAAGACAGTCTCTTCAATAATTGGTGCTGGGAAAATTGGACAGCCACATGCAGAAAAAT